>NW_027507764.1:305431-430205 GCF_037356315.1 Lithobates pipiens
ATAGATGAGTAAATAGAAACCAAACGTGTCATGCTTTAAAATTGCGCACGCCTATACAACGGTGAAAAACAACGTAAATGTTACTATCCATAGATGATGCTTTAACCACTTGCTTACTGGGCACTTAAACCCCCCTCAGTCCCAGACCAATTTTCAGCTTTCAGCGCTGATGCACTTTGAATGACAATTGCGCGGGCATACAACACTGTACCCAAATTAAATTTTTATCATTTTTTTCCCACAAATAGAGCTTTCTTTTGGTGGTATTTAGTTACAGCTCGGAGTTTTATTTTTTGCTAAACAAACAAAAAAAGATGCAAAAAAAAAAAAAAAAAAAAATCATGTTTTAATAGTTTGTTATAAAATTTTGCAAACGGGTCATTTTTCTCCTTCGTTAAAGTGCGCTGATTAGGCGGCACTGATGGCTGCATTGGTGGGCACTGATGGGCTGCATTGGTGGGCACTGATGGGCTGCACTGGTGGGCACTGATAGGCATAGTTAAGGCGGCACTAATAGGCACAGATAAGGCGGCACCGATGGGCACAGATAAGGCGGCACTGATGGGCAAAGATGGGCACAGATAAGATGGCATGGATGGGTGGCACGGATAAGTGGCATGGATGGGTGGCACGGATGGGCACTGATAGGTACCACTGATAGATGGGACTGATGGGCACTGATAGGTGGCACTGATAGGTGGCTCTGATAGGTGGCACTGCTGGGCACTGATGGGCGGCACTGCTGGGCACTGATGGGCGGCACTGCTGGGCACTGATGGGCGGCACTGGGTCGCAGCACCTTTGAGGCAGATTGTGGGCACTGTGGGTGGCACTGTTGGTGGCACTGCTGGATGGCACTGTGGGTGGCATTGTGGGTGGCACTGTAGGTGGCACTGTGGGCACTATGGGCACTGATGGGGGGCACTTACTTTTATTCAGGATGGCACGGCGGTGGGCAGGTGGGCACTGGCAGGGGGCAGGTGGTCAGCTGTATTGCTGGCCGTGATCGGGACTGATGTCCCGATCACGGCCGCCGGTGATCGGCTTTTTTTTTCTCTCCTCGCGCTGTCAGCGCGAGGAGGAATAATAGCCGATTACCGGCTCCGTTCTATCACATGATCAGCTGTCATTGGCTGACAGCTGATCACGTGATAAGGGGTCGGGATCGACCCCTTGCACGGATCGGTGATCAGGCGAGTCTCACGGTCAATAGACGTAGTCCCGGAAATGTAGGTCCGCACTGATGCCGTCATTTGGCAATAGCGCGGATCTGTAGTGGTTAAAAAGCCTTTACAGGTTACCACTTTAGATGTACAGAGGGGGTCTGGTGCGAGAATTACTGCCCATGACCTGATGTACACGATGATACCTCACATGTGTGGGACGATCGCGATTGGAGTGCATTTTAAAACTAGCTTTTGCGTGCTATGATTAATTCATTTATATATTTTTCACATTTACGCACTATAACTTTCATTTTTATTTTAATTTTTATCACTTTTATTGCTCTGACAAGGAATGTAAATCATCCTTGTGACAGTACCAGGCACGTGACAGGTCCTCTTTATGGTGGGATCTGGGGAGTCAATAAGATCCCAAATCCCTCCTTTGCACATTGATCTCATGGAATGTCCGGGGGATGAATTCCAAAATCAAACTTGTCCTAGTCTTTAAATTCCTCAAACATTATTCCCCTGATATATGCATTTTCCAAGAAACTCACCTAGTGGGTGGCAGGGTTCTTGGCCTTAAGAAACCACGGGTCGGGCATTATTACCACGCCACCCACTCAACCCATGCTAGGGGGGTTAGCGTTTAATCCGTAAATCTCTTCCATTCACACTTCTTGATCTGCATCTGGACCCTGAGGGTAAATATGTGGCTCTCCACGCGAGTGTTGATAGTCTACCTTTACTACTGGTGGGTTTGTACAACCCTCCTCCGGCCTCCGCTGATCTCCTTCAGAAGATAACACAGATACTGGCGTCACATTCCACTGCCGCTGTGGTTATAGCCGGGGACTTTAATATGGCATCGTGCCCCAATATGGACAGACTGTCTCCTGACCCAGCTACAGAATCTCCACTCTCCGGATGGGCGCCGACTTTAGGCCTCAGGGATGTCTGGAGATGGAAATACCCAGGTACTAGAAGTTACACCTGCAGCTCGGCCACATACACAGCTATGTCCCGTATATAGCCCTCATATACACCAGTAGCCCAATCCTCACTAAGGTGCAGGAAATCTCTGCTCTACCGAGAGGGATCTCTGACCACACACCCGTTCTCCTGAAGATACACCTGAGAGAAGCCCCAGGTGACCACTTATGGCGTTTATCCAGATACTGGATTACGGATGAGCGTGTCGAGCCTGTGGTAGAATCGGCCATTATGGACTACTGGGCTCCTGACCCTGAGGTTAGGGAGACCCCGGCCAGATGGATGGATTTAAATTTCATATTGGGCAACAGTACAAGTCGGCCGTGGGGTTGGCACGCTCATCCTCCCGGGTCTCACTTGCTGAGGCTGAGGCCAGTGCTCAGAGGCTGGACCATGAATATGTCGGGGGAGGAGGGGAGAATAAGAGAAGAGATCTGCTTGTGGCCCTCAGAGAAGTGCAGCTCATTAGACTCTCTGCAGCAAATAAGCAACTACTGTACCAATCACAACAAATATTTGAACAAGGAGAGAGATCAGGCCGTATGCTGGCCTGGCTCTCTAGAGAGCCTGCAGATACTACCCATATTGCCAATATAAGGAACGAGTAGGGCAGGCTATTATCAGACCTGAATGACATAAATACATGCTTTGCGGACTACTACAGAGATTTGTACTCCTCCAGAGCGGACCGCACACCTGTAGAACTCCAGTCCTTCCTCAACAGCCTACAGTTCCCCACTCTTTAGATGACGCACACATGTAGCTAGAAGCCCCAATTACCATAAAGGAGGTGCAGACGGCGATCTCCTCTATGCAGGCGGGTAAGACCCCGGGAGATGATGTGCTTCTTTAGTGGAAGACTTAGGGGATCCCTCTTAACATCCCTCCAGGCAGATGCCCTGCCACCCTCTATGATGAGAGCTGTAATTGTAGTCCTCCTCAAACCAGGGAAAGACCCGAACTATGCTCTTCATAGAGGCCAATTTCACTGTTAAACGTAGATGCTAAAATTCTGAGTAAAGTACTAGCTATTCGTCTCAATGCGGTGATAATTTCTTTGATACATGGGGACCAGACAGGCTTCATCCCTGGGAAAGGCACAGATATTAATCGAAGGAGGCTGTTTACGGTGATCGACTTTGTGGCGGGGGGGGAGGAGGTAGTAGCGTCGTTAGATGCCGAGAATGTCTTTGACTCGGTGGAGTGGGACTACCTGTGGCGTGTACTCCAGAGATTTGGCTTGGGTCCAGATTTCATATCCTGGCTTCGGGTGCTGTATTCGGATCCGACAGCCGAGGGTTAGAACAAATGGCATGCTTTCTGCTTCGTTCCCGCTCCACTGAGGCCCCAGGCAGGAATGCCCTCTCTCCCCGGCCTTATTCCTGCTCACCATTGAGCCCCGGGCTATTCTCATCCAGTCATCAAGAACGATTGCCGGCATATCTGTGCACCCTATTGTCGAGAAAGTATCTATGTATGCTGATGACACTCTCCTTTACCTTAAAGATCCTCACCATTTTTTATCAGCGTCCTTAGACTTAATCGCTTTATTTGGAAAATTTTCAGGGATTAGAATCAACTGGAATAAATCAGTCCTTTTCCCCTTGTACCAAGGTGGGCCTCCCTTGAAACTCTCAGCCCCTCTTCAATGGGTAGACAGCTTTAAATATTTAGGGATCCAGATCCACAGAAATCTATCTAAGTACTTAGACTCTAAAGTATACCCGATCCTTCAAAAATTGGTACAGAAGACCTCTGTCTGGAAAAGCCTTCCACTCACCCCTATAGACCAAGTCAACTTAGTCAAAATGTCCTTTCTCCCCAAATTTCTATACATCTTTAGGAACACTCCCATCAGCATACCCAACTCCTTCACCAAATTAGAGAAAACAGTCACGTCATTTATATGGCAGGGGTCGGTGCCAAGATTGGCAAGGTCCACGCTTCAACTTGGATTGTCTGAGGGTGGACTTGTTCTCCTAAACTTTAAGAAATATTACTGGGCTGCGGTCCTTGTCTCTGTGAGGTGGTGGTTCACACAAGACCAACCTAAACCCTCGGTTAACCTCAAGGCTGCTATATTGGGTTCTTACTCAGAGTTTAGTAATATAGTATATAGTGGGCCTAAATCCACCACGCACTGTACCACTCCCATGATAACCACGCTAAGAGTATGGAAACAAGTTTCAAAACATATTGAGGAACCACAGACGTTCTCTCCTCATATACCCCTTTGGGGCAATCTGTCTCTGCCCCACTTGAGGACGGTGCCTGACCCGCAGGTCTGGGCCAGATATGGGGTAAGGACACTGAGGGATGTCATGCCAGAGGGGCAATTGCTCCCTTTCGGAAGACTGAAGAGTAAATTTGAGCTTCTCCCCTGGATGTACTTCAGATATCTACAGCTAAGACACGCCCTCAGGGCACATTACCCTGCCACTATTAAGCTCGAACCACATCGGGTAGAGAGGCTACTTACTTCCTGCATCATAGACAGAACACTTTCTTCCATCTATCTTAGACTCACTTGCTTGGGGGCAACTAGGGCCTTTTTGGCCTGGCAGCGCGACCTTCCAACATTGACTGCGGAGGACTGGTCTGAGGGAGTACAACAGTTTATTCCTCTCATGATATCCGCAAGGGATAGATTTGTGCAATTAAAATTTCTACATAGGGTGCATTACATGCCCCAAAGGCTGGCACTAATGTATAACACATCCGATACATGTCCCAAGTGTGTTGGAGGTATTGGCAACTACATTCACATGGTTTGGCTCTGCCCACGAATACAGGAGCTCTGGAAAAAGGTAGCGGAGGACGTTGCATGATCTGTTGGGTTGGATCCCTTGATTCTGTTGTTGGGTATCACAGATAATATGCCAACCTGTACTCACAAAAAAGTGTCCATCTTCTACATGGCATTCTACGCCAGGAAAAGGATTCTGCTCCAATGGAAAACGTTGGAATCGCCTCGGGTTTCCACTTGGTGAGACCTGGTGAACGTTGCCCTTCCTCTGTATGAACTGACCTATATGGGTCGTAACTGCCCTAAGAAATTTCACAAAATATGGTCTGCATGGGTGGAGGCCAGAGGTCTCACAATATAGGAACAAAAGGGATCCTCTCTCACCACACATCTATACCCTGGTGGGGGGTTTCTCCCCCTGGTTCTCCTATTTAATGTAACCGGATGCTGTCATGGACACCCCCCTCCCTTCTCTACTTCCTTGAAACCTCTTCAAATTGACACATTTAAAAATTTTCGAATGTGTATTGATTTTTAAAAAAAATTATTAAAATTTACAGTTTTACTGCACTTAGAAGGTTCCTCTTCCATTTGTTTATTTGTATATTGTGGGGTCACCAGTCCGGTATTTATATATGGAAATCATATCCCCTCTCAAGCGTCTCTTCTCCAGATGGCCGCCATAAAGCCTGAAGAAGGAACACGCATGTCCCAAACGCAAACTCCTCCCCGCTAACCCAGAAGTGACGCCTAGTGCCTAGTGTTTTGTAGTCGCTCCATTTCCAGTACATCCTTCCTGAGGACTGGTGCCCAGAACTGGACAGTATACTCCAGGTGCGGCCGGACCAGAGTCTTTTAGAGCGGTAGAATTATCGTTTTATCTCTGGAGTTGATCCCCTTCTTAATGCCGATATTCTGTTTGCTTTGTTAGCAGCAGCTTGGCATTGCTGAGCCCATCATCTACTAGGACCCCCAGGTCCTTCTCCATCCTGGACCTCCCCAGAGGTTCCCCTCCCCCCAGTCTATAGATTGCATGCAGATTTTTGCCACCCAAATGCATTATTTTACATTTTTCTACATTGAACCTCATTTGCCATGTAGTTGCCCCTCCCCCCATTCATTTGTTCAGATCTTTTTGCAAGTATTCCACATCCTGCGGAGAAGTTATTGCCCTGCTTAGCTTAGTATCGTCCGCATATACAGAGATTGAGCTGTTTCCCCCATCCCCCTCCTCCAGGTCATTTATGAACAAATTAAATAGGATTGGTCCCAATACAGAACCCTGGAGGACCCCACTACCCACCCCCGACCATTCCGAGTACTCCCCATTTATCACCACCCTCTGAACTCGCCCTTGTAGCCAGTTTTCAATCCATGTACTCACCCTATGGTCCATGCCAACGTGCCTTATTTTGTACAGTAAACGTTTATGGGGAACCAAATGCTTTTGCAAAATCCAGATACACCACATCTACGGACCTTCCTTTATCTAGATACACCACATCTACGGGCCTTCCTTTATCTAGATACACCACGTCTACGGGCCTTCCTTTATCTAGATACACCGCGTCTACGGGCCTTCCTTTATCTAGATACACCGCGTCTACGGGCCTTCCTTTATCTAGATACACCACATCTGCGGGCCTTCCTTTATCTAGATACACCACATCTACGGGCCTTCCTTTATCTAGATACACCACGTCTACGGGCCTTCCTTTATCTAGATACACCACGTCTACGGGCCTTCCTTTATCTAGATACACCACGTCTACGGACCTT
The DNA here is from genome assembly GCF_037356315.1 of Lithobates pipiens. Lineage (NCBI taxonomy): Eukaryota > Metazoa > Chordata > Amphibia > Anura > Ranidae > Lithobates > Lithobates pipiens. Next base: position 312,116 of record NW_027507764.1, read on the forward strand.
CCTTTATCCAGATACACCACATCTACGGACCTTCCTTTATCTAGATACACCACGTCTACAGGCCTTCCTTTATCTAGATACACCACATCTACGGGCCTTCCTTTATCTAGATACACCACGTCTACAGGCCTTCCTTTATCTAGATACACCACGTCTACAGGCCTTCCTTTATCTAGATACACCACATCTACGGGCCTTCCTTTATCTAGATACACCACGTCTACGGGCCTTCCTTTATCTAGATACACCACGTCTACAGGCCTTCCTTTATCTAGATACACCACGTCTACGGACCTTCCTTTATCCAGATACACCACATCTACGGACCTTCCTTTATCTAGATACACCACGTCTACGGGCCTTCCTTTATCTAGATACACCACGTCTACGGGCCTTCCTTTATCTAGATACACCACATCTACGGGCCTTCCTTTATCTAGATACACCACATCTACGGGCCTTCCTTTATCTAGATACACCACGTCTACGGGCCTTCCTTTATCTAGATACACCACATCTACGGGCCTTCCTTTATCTAGATACACCACGTCTACGGGCCTTCCTTTATCTAGATACACCACGTCTACGGGCCTTCCTTTATCTAGATACACCACGTCTACGGACCTTCCTTTATCCAGATACACCACGTCTACGGGCCTTCCTTTATCTAGATACACCACGTCTACGGGCCTTCCTTTATCTAGATACACCATGCTACGGGCCTTCCTTTATCTAGATACACCACGTCTACGGGCCTTCCTTTATCTAGATACACCACGTCTACGGACCTTCCTTTATCTAGGTACACCACATCTACGGGCCTTCCTTTATCTAGATACACCACGTCTACGGGCCTTCCTTTATCTAGATACACCACGTCTACGGGCCTTCCTTTATCTAGATACACCACATCTATGGACCTTCCTTTATCTAGATACACCACGTCTACGGGCCTTCCTTTATCTAGATACACCACGTCTACGGGCCTTCCTTTATCTAGATGACAACTCACCTCCTCATAGAAGGTTAATCGATTGGTTTTGCAAGAACGATTCTTCACGAATCCATGCTATTTACTAATAATGATACTGTTCTCATTACTAAAATCTTGTATAGAGTCCCTTATCATCCCCTCCGAGAGTTTACATACTATTGATGTTGGGCTGACTGATCTGTAATTCCCAGGGATGTATTTTGGGCCCATTTTAAATATTGGTGCTACATTGGCTTTTCTCCAATCACATTCCAGTCAGTAAACTGTCAGTAAAAATTAGGAACAATGGTCTGGCAATTACTTGACTGAGTTCCCTAAGTACCCTCGGGTGTAAGCCATCCGGTCCTGATGATTTATTAATGTTAAGTTTCCCAAGTCTAATTTTAATTCTGTCCTCTGATAACCATGGAGGGGCTTCCTGTGATGTGTCATGAGGGTAAACACTGCAGTTTTGGTTACTGAAGCCCCCCGATTTCTTTGTGAAGACCGATGAGAAGAATAAATTCAATACCTTCCCCATCCCCCCATCCTTTGTACCCAGATGTCATTCCTCATTCTTTGAGGACTATTTGGTCTGTCTTCTCTTTTCTACTGTACATACTTAAAGAATTTCTTGGGATTTTTTTTTTTTTTTTTTGCTCTCCTCCGCTATGTGTCTTTCGTGTTCAATCTTAGCCGCCCTAATTGAACCCTTACATTTCTTATTGCATTCCTTATAATGTCTAAATGCTGATGATGATCCTTCAACCTTGTATTTTTTGAAGGCCTTCTCCTTTGGTTTTATATGCATTTTCACATTGGAGTTAAGCTATCCAGGACTTTTGTTTGCTATTTTTTTAAATTTATTAAATGGAAAAAGCTCCCCAAAAAAGTGTTTTTTAGGCAGCAAAAAGAGAAACAGAGATTGTACAATAGGTAATGGTAGAAAAATTGTATTTATTCAAAATAAGGCAAACAAGAACCCCCTTGACATAGCAGTAGAAACATGAGCTTTTTAAAAAGAGGAGACGCAAATACACATTTGTCAACACAGCATTTACAAATCCACATCAAATAATACAATTAAAGATGTGAAGTATAGGTAGTCCTGACGCGCTTCAACCCACACTGGGGTCTTCCTCAGAGGCACATGCTGCTAGAAAAACATATAACAATTATTTTCTACATACAATATTCGGCATCTTAACATTACATACATAGGTATAATTACCCCATAAATGCCTCCCAACAGCGACAACATTTAATTCCACATGTAATGCTTCTCACTAAAAGTGAAGGGAGATGAAACTAAAAAGAAAAAAAAAAAAAACAAACAAAAAGAAAAAGGACCCCTTCAATTCGCCAGCCAGGGCTCCAAAACGCTCCACCGGTGCCGCAGCCAAGGATGGGCCGGGGCCGCAGAACGCCTTACGAGAGGTCACACGTTAAGTCCATACCCTCCCCCCTGTGTGGGAGGAAGGGGCAAATCACCCGACGGTACAGTAATAGGCAGACTAGACCTGTGGCAATAAATTAGATAAAAAAAAAAAATATATATAGTAAAATAGAGTGAGGTTACATAGTTACATAGTTACATAGTTAGTCAGGTTGAAAAAAGACACAAGTCCATCCAGTTCAACCTTAAAAACAAATAAATAAAATAAAAAATAATCATACAATCCAAATACCCAATTTTATGCCCACAATTGATCCAGAGGAAGGTGAAAAAAAACCCCAGCACAGCATGCTCCAATTTGCTACAGCAGGGGAAAAAAATTCCTTCCTGATCCCCCGAGAGGCGATCGGATTTTCCCCGGATCAACTTTACCTATGTTAGTACCCAGTTATATTATGTACCATCAGGAAAGTATCCAGGCCTTTCTTAAAGCAATCTATTGAGCTGGCCAGAACCACCTCTGGCGGGAGTCTATTCCACATTTTCACAGCTCTAACTGTGAAGAAACCTTTCCGTACTTGAAGATGAAATCTCTTTTCCTCTAGACGTAAAGAGTGCCCCCTTGTCCTCTGGGTTGACCGTACAGAGAACAACTCAACACCAAGTTCACTATATGGACCCCTAATATATTTGAACATGTTGATCATATCCCCCCTTATTCTCCTCTTCTCAAGAGTGAATAAATTCAGTTCCTCTAATCTCTCCTCATAGCTGAGCTCCTCCATGCCTCTTATCAGTTTGGTTGCCCTTCTCTGCACTTTCTCCAGTTCCCCGATATCCTTACTGAGAACTGGAGCCCAAAACTGAACGGCATATTCCAGGTGAGGTCTTACTAATGATTTGAACAGGGGGGCAAAATGATATCTCTCTCTCTCTGGAGTCCATACCTCTCTTATACAAGAAGAAGGTTGAGAGCAGAGTGTGTAGAGTGTGCATTTATAAAATGCTGACCCCACAGACTATAATGACTTAGCTGTAGTATATCAAGGGGGGAAAAACATAACTATATGTACTATCCACTCCCATGTTTTCAATGAACTATTGTACTCATTGGTTTGCATGTCTGTATATTGCCAATCCCGGCTTAGGGATGCACAGCAAGGAGTATCATACCAAGGCACCCGTGTAGAGAAAAAAAAAACACACCTGTGAAAAAACCCGTGTAATATGTGTATGTGTGAAATAAGAATAACCATAAAACGGAAACCTGTGTGAAGATTGACAAATACTAAGAGAATGTGTTTTTAAGTGGTAATATAGAAGGAGGGTTGTTCAAGTGCTACAAATAATGTGCAGAGTAGTAATCCAAAAAGGGCATCAAGTGAATGATATATAGTATGAAATAGAAGTGTGGCTGGTGAAAACGGTAGGGGCATTATCCGAAGAGAGAGGACATGTTATATTTACTTACACTGCTCCAAAAATAAAATTGCGGAGAGTAATATAGCCCGGGAATAATCACTGTCCGTCTATGAGTAAAACCATATATATATATAACATATAATGAAAAAAGAAATCTGTTGCGCTATAAGCAAAAATAAAAACACAGCAGCTAACACAATATTGCTGGATACAATATAAAATAAAATGGAAAGTATGGTGTAGCGCTTAGAGCATTAAATAAAACGCACAATGAATCAAAAGTTCATATAAGTAGTAGATAAATTCCAATATCCAATCAAGGTACAGTCATTATGCATCAGTCCAAGAAAGAGAGAGAAGGGACCATCACCAACCCCCGATATTTCCGTCAGTGCATAGAATACATGCACATAAGGTCAGATCCTTAAAGTGGTTGTAAACCCTTACAAACCACTTTGACCTACAGGTAAGCCCTAGATTAAGGCCTAGATTAAGGCTTTCCTGTAGGTCCAAGAAATATCTCCTAAACCTATATGGTTTAGGAGATATTTGCCTGAAGACAGGCACCGCTGCGCCGCATGCGCCGTAGACAGCGACGCGCAGGCGCACTGAGCGCGACATTTCCAACAATGGATCTGCCGCGAGTGTCAGCTCCCGTGCGCATGCGCGGGAGTGACGTCATCGCGGCTCCGCCGAATGACAGCGGCGGAGCTGCGAGACGCCACCAGCAAGATGGATGCGCCGGACTACAGGGGACAGCGGGGACTTCGCTGGCTCCTGTGTCAGGTAAGTGACACATAATGGGCTACTATGCGATGTGATGCGATGCGATGCATAGTAGTCCATTATGCTTTGCCTTTGCAGGGAATGAAAGAGGAAGTAACACCCATCAGGGTTTACTTCCTCTTTAATGGTCAAATCTCCAGGCTCTCCCTTATCCCAACTTAACGACACAATCCGGAACAAATCCTCAGAGAGCAGAAATACATTCCTCTACATTTCATCAGATGTATCCTCAATGGCCGCATGCAGAAATAACAAAAATGATTTCATTGCGCAGATATCATAAGTTGATCGTTCTTTAATATAAAGCTTCCAATAAAATTACACTCACATTTTTGGTGAAGTTTTTACAGCATGTAAGTAAAACAAGATCCAGCCTAAAAGATGGGAACCGCTCCCGCACTCCTTCACTTGTCACAGGTCCCTCTTCCACCCATATCGTTGACAATAAATGCGCTCAAACAGCTTATACTATGTTTGATGTCTACAATTGTTAAAGAGAGCAGTGAAGTGTCCTGGTCTCATGGCAAAAAGGTATCCTACCGTAAAAAAACGCAACCGATGTGCCTGGTCCTCCTGCTGTGCAGTTGAGAATGAAAAAACGAAAGAGTATCCAAGTTTATATATAGTATGTATTACTAATCAAATTGATAATTAATTGCCCACAGGTGTATCTCAAACAAGTCCACCCTCTGTCGGTGTATGGCCGCCTATAACAGGGCGACCTCGTGTGGCCCCCCCCCCGGCGTTCCGGAAGGCTGCTAGCGGCCCCGAAATGACGTCACTTCCGTCACAACATAATGGCGTCCGCACATCACGTGCTCACGCGCGGGGCCCGGAACTGTCCAGGGACGCCGCCGGCAAGTATATTCCCCGCCTGGACAGCGGGACCAGCCCGTCTACTCCAGAACGGGGACATGGGGAGGAGAGCTGAAAAACAACAGGTCTCCTCCCCCCCTCTTGCCGGGAAGGCATAGTGCAGACATCTGACCCACCCAGGGCGCGCCCACCACCGGAGCATCAGGAGCCCCAGAAAGGGACTCCCAAAAAAAAAAGAAAGAAAAAACTTTAACTCTATGGCTGTATACAAAATCACAGCTACATCACACATTAGATATAAAATATACATTGACTCATCATTTTGATGGAATAAGGGTACATTAGCATAAAATATGCAAAAACATGAGACATCCAACCAATGAATTCATATCCAATAGGACTATCAGGGAAGTAATTCGTATCAAACTCACCATCTCCCTGCGCAAAGACGCACACAAATTTGCCATGGATCGGCGCTCCGGCGCACGCACATTCGCAGCCCTACTGAGAGGCGTGCGCGAGTGCGCTCAAGCTCACGCATAACGTGAATTCCCTGACCAGCCTATAAAAGGATCCTCAGCACACAGACAAGTTGCTGGTTTGTCCCAGCTCACCTGTGTTTCCCTGCTTCCTGTTCCTGTTTGCCACTTCCTGTTTTGACCCGGATTGCCTGAAGACTATGCTGATTCTCTCCTGACCTGACCCCTGGCTTGTTTAAACGGACTTCCTGCTCTTAGCCTTACTACGCACTGGACTGATACTTGTGTTTGACCCTCGGCCTGCCTCTGGATTATTCTCTGTCTGCTGCACTTAGCCTTGCTGGCTCCAGGACTGATCACCTGTGTTTGACCCTCGGCCTGCCTCTGGATTACTCTGTCTGCTGCATTTAGCCTTGCTGGCTCCAGGACTGATCACCTGTGTTTGACCTTCGGCCTGCCTCTGGATTATCCTCTGCACTCAGCCTTGCTGGCTCCAGGACTGATTACTGGTGTTTGACCCTCGGCCTGTTTCTGCACTTTCTTTACTTGTTTTACAGACCTGCTGGCTGCTTACCTTCTGGTCCGGTCCATCCTGCACAAGCCTTCTTCCAGACCTTCACACAAGTCAGGTATCCCGCTGGAGGCTTGTGCCTCTTGGTGCAACCCATTCCCTGTATCATCTCCAGGGGTGGTGTGTGCTGAGTCGCAACAGCCACCGCTCTCTGCATCTTGGCCTCGGTGAGTACCTCTTTGCTGATAGTACAAACCAGCCATGTCAGAGGCCAACAGAGCAGGTTCACCTTTGGAGATGTTGTGCCAGCAAGTTACAGCCCTTGCAGACGCTGTGCAGAAATTGCAAGAAGTGTACACCCAAATTGACAGCCGTCTTCAGCAATTAGCAGGAACACCTGCACCAGTTAACGCAGCACCAGTGCCCCCTGGCGGGGCCTCCCTACCACAGGCCCATTCACCGCCTGCCCTGGTGATGGCGACTCCTGAACCAAGAGTACCTACACCTGAGCGATTTTCGGGCGACCGAAAAAGATTCAGGGCATTTAAAAATGCCTGCTCCTTATATCTGGCCCTGCAACCAAGGACTTTTTCTTCTGAAATAGTGAAAGTTGGATTTATCATCTCCTTACTATCCGAAGAACCCCAGGCATGGGCACATAGCCTTATGGAACAAAGAAGTCCTCTCCTGAACTCGGTAGAAACCTTCTTTAACTCCATGGGTCAGTTATATGATGACCCACAATGTACTGCTACAGCTGAAGCCACTCTGCACACCTTAACACAAGGAAAGAGACCAGTGGAGGACTATATCGTCGAGTTCCGTAAGTGGTCAGCTGACCCTGGCTGGAATGAGGCCGCCCTCAGGTACCAATACCGACAAGGCCTTTCTGAAACTTTGAAGGATGAATGGAAGGGGAACCCATGCAGATAGGACTTGTTCGCCCTCGTCTCACCCCAGATGAAAGGCAACGAAGACGACAGGCCAACCTATGTCTGTACTGCGGAGGGGTTGGCCATTACCTTCGCAACTGCCCAGTGAGACCTTGTAAGCCACCTCTGCAATTTGTTATGAACTATCAAGCCACAAACCTCACCCAGTCTTATGTTACTCTTTCTGTTTCTCTGCAGCTGGCGGAAGAGAGGATTCAAATACCGGCCGTAATTGACTCCGGAGCATGCAGTTGTTTCCTGGACATCTCGGTGGCTCAAAAACTTCACATCCCTCTCCAAGACAAAAAACAAAATCTTCTTGTCCACTTGGCTGATGGGTCTTTACCTCGCTCCGGACCAGTTACACAAGAGACCTAGCCGATTCTCACCATCACGGACTCGGGCCACCAGGAGTTCTTACGCTTTGATTTGATTTCTTCTTCCATGTTCCCTATTATTTTAGGACTCCCTTGGTTGCAGGCCCATGACCCCCAAGTTAACTGGGACAGAAAGAAGGTCTCTTTTTCATCCTCTTACTGTTCTCAACACTGTGTTTTCCTCCAGTTCCAGCTACTTGTATGCCAGTCGTTCCTGCATCCGACAGTCTTCAGCATGTCCCTCCAGTATATCTCGAGTTTAAGGATGTTTTTGATAAGAAGGACGATTGTCTACCACCTCATCGGTCTTACGACTGCCCCATCGAATTGTTACCTGGATCTGAAATTCCGTTCGGGCGCATATTCCCTCTATCCGAGACTGAACTAAAGGCTCTCAAAGCCTACATCGATGAGAACCTGGAAAAAGGCTTTATTCGGCCCTCTTCATCTCCAGCCGGGGCGTGTATTTTCTTCGTTGAGAAAAAAGATGGCTCCCTCAGACCCTGTATCGATTATAGAGAACTCAATAAAATAACTGTCAAAAACCGATACCCACTCCCGCTCATCCCAGAACTATTTCAGCGCTTTCGGACTGCCAAGATCTTCTCCAAACTTGACCTACGAGGCGCTTATAACCTTGTCCGGATTCGTACCAATGACGAATGGAAAACAGCCTTCAGGTCCAGGTTTGGGCATTTTGAATATTTAGTGATGCCCTTCGGTCTGTGCAACGCCCCGGCCATCTTTCAACACCTGGTGAATGACATTTTCAGAGACTACCTTGACGACTTTGTAGTGGTATATTTAGACGACATTCTCATTTTTTCTGCCACCATCGAACTACACCGAGACCATGTAAGAAAGGTCCTTACCATTCTTGGGAAACATAAACTATACCTTAAGGCAGAAAAATGCGAATTCGAGAAGACCGTTGTCCAATTTCTTGGATTCATCATTTCCACTCAGGGGATCGCCATGGACCCCCAAAAGGTCAAGGCGATTCTTGATTGGCCCGCTCCAGGGGACAAAAAAGCTGTGCAAAGATTCATAGGCTTTGCTAACTTCTATCGAAGATTCATTGCCGGCTTCTCATCCATTGTTTCTCCGATTACGCAGCTGACCCGTCAACATGGACGCTTCCAGTGGTCCCAGGAAGCCTTCATTAAACTGAAATCTTTGTTCACTTCAGCACCCATTCTACAGCATCCAGACCCACTCTTGCCATTTGTGTTGGAAGTTGACGCTTCTGAAACCGCCACTGGAGCCATTCTTTCACAAAGACGGGGCCCCAAGGCCCTTTTGCATCCAGTAGCTTTTGCCTCCCGAAAGCTAAATCCTCCGGAAAAGAATTATGATGTCTGACCGAGAGCTATTGGCCATTAAGTTTGCCTTAGAAGAATGGAGGTATCTCTTAGAGGGTGCAACTCATCCTATTACAATTTTTACGGACCACAAGAACTTGGTATACCTCAGAACAGCCAAGCGCTTAAGACCACGACAAGCCCGTTGGGCACTTTTTTTTTTCTAGGTTCAACTTCCACATTTCCTACCGTCCCGGGTCCAAAAATGGCAAAGCGGATGCACTCTCCCAGATGTTCCCTGAATCCCCCCAGTTTACTGAACCCAGCACCATTCTGTCACTGCAAAATTTTCTCCTGCTTACACAATCCGACCTGATAACCGCCATTAAAACAGCCTCAAGCCACTGTACCGATCCCGTAGTGTCTTCCTTGAAGAAACGCAATGATCTACTTTGGGCACATGATAAGATCTTTGTCCCTCAGGAAGTAAGGCCAGCAATCTTAAAGACTTTTCATGACCACAAGTTGGCCGGCCACTTCGGAATACGGAAGACGTCAGAATTGATTTCCCGTTCCTTCTGGTGGCCTGGTTGGAGGCGGGACTGTCAGAAATTTGTCTCCTCATGCATTCCGTGCCAACGCAACAAAGGATTTAAAGCCAAACCTTGGGGATTACTGAGACCCCTACCTATCCCTGAACGGCCATGGGCAGACATTTCTATGGACTTTATTGTGGACCTGCCACCCTCAGAAGGGTTTACCACCATCCTGGTCGTGGTTGACCGTCTTTCAAAAATGGCCCACTTCTTGCCCATGATTGGTACTCCCTCTGCCTTGGACACTGCCAAAACTTTTATTAAGGAAATAGTCAGACTCCATGGAGTACCTAACAGTATTGTCTCAGATAGGGGCGCTCAGTTTACTTCTAAATTCTGGAAAGAACTCTGTAAGGCCTTGGAAATCAAGGTCTGTCTCTCATCCGCATACCATCCTCAGAGCAACGGTCAGACAGAAAGGACAAATCAATCTCTAGAACAATATCTCCGGTGTTTCTGTTCCGGCTCCCAGGATGACTGGTCTTCCCTTCTGTCTTATGCAGAATTTGCATACAACAATTCTGTACACACGGCTACTAACCAAACACCGTTTTGGTCGAATTTTGGATTCCATCCCTCCTTCCTCCCCAACTCCATCCCTGAAACGTCAGTCCCTGCTGTTCAGGATCGGATAGTCTCTATCCAATCAAATTTTCAAAAGATTCGAGAAACCATGCAAAGAGCTCAAGACGACTACAGGAAGTACTACGACAAAGGGAGAAAGGAGAATCCAGCTTTTGGAATTGGCGAGAAGGTCTGGCTAGCCTCTACTCATCTCAAACTACCCTGCCCTTCACGTAAGTTAGGTCCTAGGTTCATAGGCCCATTCACAATCAAGAGAATGGTGAATCCTGTGGCCTTCGAGTTAGACTTACCCAGATCATACAGAATACATCCGGTTTTTCATGTATCTCTCTTAAAACCAGTGGTTCCTAGTCCATTTCCCGGAAGAGAGGAGCCTCCCCCGCCTCCAGTTGTAATAGATGGGGAGGACGAATTTGAAGTGGAAGCCATACTTAGCTGCAGAAAGTCGGGCAGACAACTTCAGTACCTAGTAAAATGGAAAGGTTACCCATCAGAAGACAACTCCTGGGAACCTTCTGGTAATCTTCATGCTCCAAGGTTGATTAGAGCTTTTCATCAGGAACATCCGGAGTTGATGGCCAGCTTGGGCGTCCGGAGGCCGCCCCTTGGGGGGAGAGGGGCACTATCAGGGAAGTAATTCATATCAAACTCACCATCTCCCTGCGCAAAGACACACACAAATTTGCCATGGATCGGCGCTCCGGCGCACGCACATTCGCAGCCCTACTGAGAGGCGTGCGCGAGTGCGCTCAAGCTCACGCATAACGTGAATTCCCTGACCAGCCTATAAAAGGATCCTCAGCACACAGACAAGTTGCTGGTTTGTCTCAGCTCACCTGTGTTACCCTGCTTCCTGTTCCTGTTTGCCACTTCCTGTTTTGACCCGGGTTGCCTGAAGACTATGCTGATTCTCTCCTGACCTGACCCCTGGCTTGTTTAAACGGACTTCCTGCTCTTAGCCTTACTACACACTGGACTGATACTTGTGTTTGACCCTCGGCCTGCCTCTGGATTATTCTCTGTCTGCTGGACTTAGCCTTGCTGGCTCCAGGACTGATCACCTGTGTTTGACCCTCGGCCTGCCTCTGGATTACTCTCTGTCTGCTGCATTTAGCCTTGCTGGCTCCAGGACTGATCACCTGTGTTTGACCCTCGGCCTGCCTCTGGATTATCCTCTGCACTCAGCCTTGCTGGCTCCAGGACTGATTACTGGTGTTTGACCCTCGGCCTGTTTCTGCACTTTCTTTACTTGTTTTACAGACCTGCTGGCTGCCTACCTTCTGGTCCGGTCCATCCTGCACAAGCCTTCTTCCAGACCTTCACACAAGTCAGGTATCCCGCTGAAGGCTTGTGCCTCTTGGTGCAACCCATTCCCTGTATCATCTCCAGGGGTGGTGTGCGCTGAGTCGCAACAGCCACCGCTCTCTGCATCTTGGCCTCGGTGAGTACCTCTTTGCTGATAAGGACATAGACAAAGCTGTACTGTATGGGACATTGAAAGGTAACCCCCCAAAAATCGCGAGAGTTTTACATTACTGTGTCTTCCTAGAAGTAAACCCCTTGAGAAAAGGTGCAAAGGAAATAATTTGTTTAGTCCAGGAGCAGAGGTGGCATTTAGCTTAAGTATCCACCTCTGCTCATGTTGGAGTAAGGTTTTATTCCAATCACCGCCTCGATCCGGAATGTGAATTCGGTCGACCCAATGGAAGGTAGTGGTTACCAATTTGCATGCTATAAACATGTTTAGATATGCGTTGGTGAAATTCTTGCTTGGTTTTCCCAACATAGAATGCCCCACACTCACAAGACATGAGATAGACCCCCCCCCCCCGTGTTTGGCAATTGGCAAAATGATGGGGCTGAAATGTATTGCCGTTCGGGAGACGAAAGGTTTGGTCCCGTCTTATGTATTTACAACATGAGCAGTGACCACACGAGGCCCCCCTGTTATAGGCGGCCATACACCCACGGAGGGTGGACTTGTTTGAGATACACCTGTGGGCAATTAATTATCAATTTCATTAGTAATACATACTATACAAACTTGGATACTTTTTCGTTTTTTCATTCTCAACTGCACAGCAGGAGGACCAGGCACATCGGTTGCGTTTTTTTACGGTAGGATACCTTTTTGCCATGAGACCAGGACACTTCACTGCTCTCTAACATTTGTAGACATCAAACATAGTATACCGATGTTTGAGCGCATTTATTGTCAATGATATGTTATATATATATATATATGGTTTTACTCATAGACGGACAGTGATTATTCCCGGACTATATTACTCTCTGCAATTTTATTTTTGGAGCAGTGTAAGTAAATATAACATGTCCTCTCTCTTCGGATAATGCCCCTACCGTTTTCACCAGCCACACTTCTATTTCATACTATATATCATTCACTTGATGCCCTTTTTGGATTTCTACTCTGTGCACATTATTTGTAGCACTTGAACAACCCTCCTTCTATATTACCACTTAAAAACACATTCTCTTAGTATTTGTCAATCTTCACACAGGTTTCCGTTTTATGGTTATTCTTATTTCACACATACACATATTACACGGGTTTTTTCACAGGTGTGTTTTTTTTTTCTCTACACGGGTGCCTTGGTATGATACTCCTTGCTGTGCATCCCTAAGCCGGGATTGGCAATATACATGCAAACCAATGAGTACAATAATTCATTGGAAACATGGGAGTGGATAGTACATATAGTTATGTTTTTTCCCCCCTTGATATACTACAGCTAAGTCATATAGTCTGTGGGGTTATACTATAACTTACTATATTTATTTATTTATTTTTTTATCTAATTTCTTGCCACAGGTCTAGTCTGCCTATTACTGTACCGTCGGGTGATTTGCCCCTTCCTCCCACACAGGGGGGAGGGTGTGGACTTAACGTGTGACCTCTCGTAAGGCGTTCTGCGGCCCCGGCCCATCCTTGTCTGCGGCACCGGTGGAGCGTTTTGGAGCCCTGGCTGGCGAACTGAAGGGGTCCTTTTTCTTTTTCTTTTCTTTTTGTTTGTGCTTTTTTTTTTTTTTTTTTTTTTAGTTTCATCTCCCTTCACTTTTAGTGAGAAGCATTACATGTGGAATTAAATTTTGTCGCTGTTGGGAGGCATTTATGGGGTAATTATACCTATGTATGTAATGTTAAGATGCCGAATATTGTATGTAGAAAATAATTGTTATATATTTTTTTTAGCAGCATGTCCCTCTGAGGAAGACCCCAGTGTGGGTTGAAGCGCGTCAGGACTACCTATACTTCACATCTTTAATTGTATTATTTGATGTGGATTTGTAAATGCTGTGTTGACAAATGTGTATTTGCGTCTCCTCTTTTTAATGAGCTCATGTTTCTACTGATATGTCAAGGGGGTTCTTGTTTGCCTTATTTTGAATAAATACATTTTTTCTACCATTACCTATTGTACAATCTCTGTTTCTCTTTTTGCTGCCTAAAAAACACTTTGGGGAGCTTTTTCCATTTAATTTTTGTGTGGGGTGAGCAGCGCTCTCAAATCCTTTTGGAATGTGTCTTTTCTTTTGCTTTTTTTTTAATTTATAACCCAATGGGGTGTATTGGCTAATGCCCTTATTTAATATGCTCTTAAAGCAAACCCATCTCTCCTCCGCGTTCTTTGTTCCTAAGATTTTATCCCAATTTATGCCTTCTAGCAAGGTTTGTAGTTTAGGGAAGTCAATTCCCCAAAATGTTCTGTTTCTCCTTCACGTCTGTCCTGGTGACCATTACCTCTGAGACAGAACAGGTCTGATAATCTAGAACTTTAGAGTTATCACCAGAGTGAGAAATAAGAGAAAATCCTCCAATTGGAAGGCCTGTTCCTGTGACAACTCTCAGATTCGGGAATTGGAGAGATTTTGTCTCATTCCTTCCTCAATACAAATATGAAGAAAAAAGGGTTGGGCTTTTCATACCCCTTCACTGACATCATCCCATGGGTGGGTGTTTGTAGAGTCGGGGTACACCGTTCTTATTTATTGGGAACACTGTGTACTCATTTCCCCTTTTAATTCTCAGAATTTCCCGTCAGAGGAAGAAGGTGAGGGCACCAAATCCAGAGAGCGGGTTGTCTGTCCTTCCCCTTGAAATGGTTTCTGCTTTCGGTATCATTTCACATTGATGTCATCTTTGGATTTGGTGCCACCCCCACCATCTGTTCACTGCTGTACTAACATCAAATTAGTAGAACGTCTTTCACAAATGTAACTTTGTCTTTTCATATACTAACATCACACATGTTTGGCCTGATTGTTCTATATACAATATATACAGCAGCTATTCTCAGCTAGGGTTGCTCCAGAGGTTGCCTGGACTTTCTTGAGCTGTGGTTGGTTGACCTCCCATCTGATAGTGTTTACATAGTTTTGGGTCCAGTGCCACTTCATACGGCCATCAGCATGACGCCAACGATTTTTAAGGCGGTCTGTAAATGTGGCATTCTGACCACCAGTGTAGGAAGGACTTTCTTTCCACTGACCACCAGTGTAGGAAGGACTTTCTTTCCACTGACCACCAGTGTAGGAAGGACATTCTTTCCAATGATCATATATGTAAGGAGTCACCCTTCCCACTGACTCCTATGAAAATTATTTCAAGGGTTCCCCTGGTGTAAAAGGGTCGATAAAGATTGATATAGGATGTCGGTATATAAAAAGGCCAGACCAGGTAGCTGATCGGTGTCGGAAACCATGAACCAGACCGAGACAGAAGTACAGTAAAATCACACTTGCTTATTAATAAAAATAAAAAGGTAAATAGAGTAAGCATAGTCAAAGCATAGCCAGAGTTCAGTAACCGGATTGGGTAGTCAGCCAAGCCAGAGTCCAGTAACCAGGTCAAAAGTCAGGGATACAAGTAGAGGGACAGCAAGCAGGATAAGGAGCCAGAAGGGATGTCAGCAAAGCCTTTCTTTAAACAGGATTCCAGGAGATGGTTTCTTGTGATGTGACCAAGGCGAAGGCAGGAATGAAAAGACCTGCAGATCTTTAAGTAGGCCGGACTGACGAGCACATCCACAACAGCTGGTAAATTGTGGAGAGAGATGAGAGCTGCCAATTATCTGACAGCTGAGCGGCCAGCTCAGAGAAGGAGGGGCTGACCAGCCCTGACAATCAGGCCCCAGACTACACTATATATATCTATATCTATATCTATACATATACACAGCCTGTACCTGCAAACATTATACCTGCTGTCATAATATGACTCATTCACAGAGACTAGACTTGGGGTGTTTCCTATCGCTATCCCATGGCTGAAGGGTGGTGAATAGGGATGAGCCAAACACCCCCCGGTTTGGTTCGCACCAGAACTTGCAAACGGATCGATAGTTTGTGCAAACTTTCAAACCCCGTTAGTCTATGGGATTTTCTTAATGGTATGAGCAGGGACCCCTTGGCGCGAAGCCGTACCTATCCGGAGTGAATGGCCAGAGTATGCCTATCAGACCCAGATTGGCCAAAATGGTGCGGCAATGTTGAATTAATTGAGCTGCAGAAAGGGGAGCACAAGGGAAAGGCAACAGAGGACTATCCCTGGGTTTATCAGCTGTAGCACTGACCAGCTGGTCTAACACTGAAACCGGGCACCATACCTTCCCGGTCTTGAAATACCTAATGTCCATGCTGCCTCCTGTTTTCCTGCGTCTTGCATGCATGTAAATGCAAACAGAAATAGCCGGTGTGCCCAGGGCTGCTGTTAGAAATCATGGGGCCCCATACAGCCTACCTGACAGGGCCCCCCTCATGCCCTGCTAATCATTAGTGGTCGAGACATTCGGTACATGTATACTTTTATCCATGTATATGTGTGGCTGTGGGTAATGCCTCCAGTTATGATTGGCAGTGTACAGGGAGATGCTAACTGTTAAGTCTTGATTACTTTTGTGTTTTGGGTGGGGGGGAGGCAGTAAAAATATGCAGCTGAGCCACATTTTTACCATCCCTTAACCACTCCCCCCTTATGCAGCAAAGACACTACTTCTGTAGTACACCTGCAGTGTGTTTTACACAACATCCCGTCACTACCGCAGCACTATGGCAGTAGTGTCTTTGCAGCATAAAGGGGGAGTGGTTGGAAGATGGTAAAACTGTGGCTGAGCTGCACATTTTTACTGCCCCCCCCCCCCCCCCAAACACAAACGTAAACAAGACCCAACAGCATCTCGCTGTGCTCATGTGATTATCATCATTGTGATGATGATCACACGGTACAGACATTGTACGCCTCTCTGTATGTTTCTTTCTGTACCTTTCAGAAAACGTGAGCCTGTCTGTGCATCGGGATCCCTATGCTGCCTGCGCTCTCAACCACTTCTCTCTCATCTCCCGCCGCTCAGATACAGCCAGTCCTCTGCCCTCCTCGCTTAGTAAGGGAGGAAAGGAGAATCACTCCGCCAGATATCGGCTGTCATCAGCCGCGGCCAGCAGGAACTTTAAAAAAGTGCGGCGCTGGCTTTAGACGCCTGCACCTGAAATTGAAAAAAATAGTCCCTCTCTGCTAATAACTCCTGGGCCCCTCTGCTGTACTGAGGGGGCCCAGGTAAAATAGATTTATGTTACAGCAAGCCTAGGAGCATTATCAATACTTTCACCCGGGCAAAGTGCTTTTACCAAAGCTGAAGAATAAAGTTGTCTGGGCCCCCCCTGCTGGCCAGGCCCGGTACAGTAGGGCTGGCTGTACTGCCCTATCAGCGGCCCTGGGTGTGCCTAACCAACTGATTGGCCAAAAGTATGCGAGACCTTGTACCAGACTGCGTGAATTCCCCTGGCCTCAGAGAACCGTAAAAGGCCAGATATATTTCGCTGCCTTAAGCACCAAGCTGGTTAACCACCCTAAAGGAGATCTCGTGAGAATATCAGACATGTCCCGAAAAATGTGACCCATGATGGGAAGTCTACTGAGCATGGCAGGGGGGCTACATTTCTGAATCCCTTTGAGGATGGCCCTAATCGGGGGAGCGGAAAAAATAGAGGGTCTATTAGGGTCTTCCAAACACATGAAATGTTGAATGTCAGCCAGATACGTTCTCATAGTACTATGGCCCAGTTTGAGTTCAGAGTGACAAAAAGCAGTAAAAGCTAGTAGGTACTGGATATTATAACTCTCAAGGCTAGGAAATCTTGTTCGGAAGGCCTGAAAGACCCTCCAAGCCATGGCATACGCCTTCCTGGTATTCAATGAAAAGACTTATTGATCAAATCTGCCATGTCAACCCAATGAGAATCTAATCCATCACCAATTGCTGGAACTGAGGAGAAGGCATGGTGCAGGCATCTGCATCCGGGACCTGGTGAAAAAATAATGGGAGGTTAAATCAGGACAAAGCGTCGGCTGCTATGTTATCTATGCCATTGACAAACCTACAATGGATGTGAAAGTTGAAATGGAGGGACAACCAAATGAGTCTATGTACAAAACTCATGATCAGCAAGGATCTGGATCTGCCACTATTGATGATCTCAGAGGTCGCTTGATTATCAGTAGAGAAACTACCGTCTGTCCTGTCCATAGATACCCCCACACCTGAGCTTCTGCTACTATGGGATACATTTTCGAACAAAGCCGATGTCTCTGTGAACCGAGGAATTGCCAAAACCTCATCTGACCAAGACCTTGCCAGCCAGTGTGGGCCAAAAATGGCTGCATAGCCTGCCTGAGTCTGTGGAAATTTGGGGGGAGGAACTAGACTCAGCCATGATAAATATAGCGATCCCATTCCAATGCTGGAGGAACTTATCCCACATCTGAAGGTCAGAAATCGCAGAAGGATCCAGGAGCCCACGAGAATCAGTGCTGGGGGCTGAAGGCAACAATGATAACAATCTAGAAATGAAATCCCTCCCCTGGTGAATGATCCCCATGGCAAAATTTAACATGCCCAGAAGCGATTGTAGTTCAACCCCTATAACAGACTCGGGAGACCATAAACGCATGAATGCGATCTCTGATTCTCACGAGCTTGTCTGTGGGAAGACTTGGATTGCGTATCTAGCGTAATACCCAGGAACCTTCGTCTTGTAACTGGTGCCTCCATCTTTTTCACTGCAAGCGAAATGTTGAGTGCCAAAAAAAGTGAAATGAGCTTCAGAAGGTCGGAGGGGACTCAATCACAACCTTCAATGAGGAGAAAATCATCTAAATAGTGGATCACCTTCTGACAATCCCCCCCCGAATGTGAGGATCCAGCTAAGAGTCTGAGCAAAAGAGTTGAACAACCAAGGGCTGCTTTTGGTCAGGAAAACCATCAGAGCTTTTTTACAACAATAATTCCAATGGTGCGTACGCGGCTTAATAGGAAAGTATTGTGGAGGGGCAGGAGACCAAAACATTCAATGAAAGGGTCAGAATCTGCCGTCTATGGTTACTGGGGACATACGGCAGGAAAGGTAAGGAATGTAAACTAGTAAAGTTCCACCTCATAAACACAGAAAGCAAATGGAAAAACTGACATCATGACAGTCGAGCATAAAGTCAAGATAATTTCAGCAAATAGAGCACAATCGGCAATAGGTATACAAATGTTGTAGTGTACTTTACCCAGATAAAAGGGTAGATGCTCTGCAGATGATAGACATTACCATAATCTGCCGTGCTCGCTTATCTGTTATCTGCAGGGATGAAGGTAACCATAGTGTCCAATGGACTGGATATCAGTACAGCTGAGCGAGAGATCCCCTCATTCTCCTACCATTTCCTATTGAGCTTGTTGCTTCATATGCTGTATCAGGAGTCCCATCACCCAGGATGAATGGAGAGTAACTCCGTAACCACTTCAGAGATGGTAGGCTTACGGATAGCTACTGGATGTGGTGAGCCAAAGTGCCGTTGTCCTGCACCGACATGCCTGTTGGTTGTCAGGTCACCTTGAGGCGAGGTGACAGATGCACACCGTAGGGATCAGGAGTGCACCGAAAGATTGTGGACCCTACGGCTGACTGCTGCAGGCGGGAGACAGATCCCACTTGGGTTAGAGCGTAAAATTCCCTGGGGCGCGGAGTCTAAGAACCAGCAGGTGTTCACCAGAGCCTCGAGTGGTGAGGATGGACTTGGCTGCAACTGGCTCCAGGTCGCGACCCCCAGGGTCCCCCAGCTCACACCCACAGTAGGTAACAGGAGGATAGGGATGGGGAGGGGCAAAGACAAGGTCAGGGCCACAAGCAGACAGGAATAGTCAGGGACACGCCAAAAGGTCAGGATCACAGACAAACAGGGATAGTCGAAGACACGCCAAAGTCGGTAACGGAACAACAGAAGAGCACACAGCAGGTAACAGGAAGCTAAACACACAAAGGTTGATCAGCAGCATTGGCCTGCAGTGCACAGGTTAATATAGAGCTCCCTGATAGGAGCTAAGGTGGAGTCATGCCAGAGGATGGAGTACAAAAGCAGTCAGGTGAGGGTCGGCTGGTCTCTAGAGATGAACACATGGGAACAGGTAAGCAGACAAACTCTATTGCATAACCATGACATTGGTGCCGGACACGACCAATGCATGGATCAGAATTGTAGTATGTCTGCAAGGAATGCATGTATAGTTCTTGTTTGTGAATTTCCCCGCGTCTCCTCCCTGGACGTACTGTATGTCGGCATGTCTCAAAGTTATATTATTTGCATATTTTTTAAATATATGTTTAGAAATGTTTAAAAAAAAAACAGATATTTGTCTTTAATTTTTCAGCATGCCATTCTGTGTAGTTAAATGATGTCATGCTACCTGGAAGAAAGAAAACCCAACAATTATTACGCATGCATTTCCAAAAAATATAAATCGAATCAAACTATGGATCTCCCAAGTGCCTTTTACAATTTCCGGATGTTGAAGTGGCAGCACAAAAAACTATGGAAGGAAAAAGAAAAGATGCATATCGCCAGGGCCGTCTTTAATATTGATTGGACCCTGGGCAAAATGTTCTGGGGGCCCAGCCATTGCAATTTCCCTCTCTACCTTCTCTGAAACATACAATAAATAGCAGCTAGACTTAAAATCAGTTTACTGTATCAGATTAGGCAGCAATTGTGATTGGTTGCCAGCAGTTTCCATTACTGCTTAATGACTGGTTGCTAGAGGTTACAGCACACATTACGGCTCACTGATTAGTTGCTAGAGGTTACAGAAAATGATTTCTGCTTGTTAATTGGTTGCTAGAGATTACTGTACAATAATACGGCTCACTGATTTGTTGCTAGAGATTACAGGACATCATCTCCTCACTGCAGGGGAGCATTGTAAGGGCTTACCTAGATTGGAGTCCATGTTGCAGAGATGTAGGCTCACCCTTGCAAATAAACACAGCCCACAGTAACAAACAGATAAGCTACCTGGGCTGTGAATCTGTGCACGGGGGCTTGACAGGAATTTGCCAAAGGATTGTCCAGGTAAAGCCGTAGTCAGGGATTCCAGAAGACAGAATAAACGATATACAAGCCAGGGTCGGTAGCCGGGGTCAGTCTTGGAACTCAGGAACTCAGGAACTCAGGAACTCAGGAACTCAGGAACTCAGGAACTCAGGAACTCAGGAACTCAGGAACCTTTGGCAACAAGAGACAATGAACTGACAAAGCCCTCAGAGTGAGGCAGTGTTTTATACCCTAGCTGATTAGGTAACCTGCCACAGCTGATCCAAGAGTGAAAGGTACAAACAGAATTGCCCACAGTACTAATGCAAAACTAGACATGGCTGGAAAGCAGGCAGAATAGAACTGAGGTGTGGCTCAGAGGTAAGGTAACGGGAACAACTACTGGCAGTCATGAGTTCAATACCACCCAGAGCCACTTGAGGCGTGACTACACCTGGCTGTCCAAAATACACGGTAGGGACCGTGACAGTTCCCTCCCCTTAGGAATGCCCTCAGAGCATGGAACATCCTATTTCTTTTGGGCTTTCTTAGTTTTAGAAGTTCCAGTTGGGTAGACTTTCGTCGCTCGCAAGGCTCTTTCGAAAGTCTTCAGGTCCTGCTTACGGACTATGGTGCCATTTGAGGCATACGTACAGTCAGGAGATAGCGGGGTCACCGGCACAGGAACTTCAAGCGGGGTCACCGGCACAGGAACTTCAAGCGGGGTCACCGGCACAGGAACTTCAAGCGGGGTCACCGGCACAGGAACTTCAAGCGGGGTCACCGGCACTTCAACAGGAGAAACAGGCACCGACACTTCGAGCTGGATAGCAGGCAGAGATTCAGGGACAGCAGGAAGGATCCCAGAAGTACCCACTTGGAGAACCTTAGACCGAGGTGGGCGAATTGGACAGAGAGATATAAGATGCCCTCTCCTCCCACAGTAAAAACAAAGACCACAGTCTCTCCTCCGCTCTCTTTCACCTTGGGATAGCTTGAGCCGGATGGCCCCTATCTCCATGGGTTCTACGTCTCCCAGGGAAGGTGTGCGTGTGACCTTAGGAGCGTCTAGGCTTTGTGGGGTAAGGACTTCAGCTTCATGACTTGGAACATACTGTGATGGCATGGAGTCGTATCTGTACCGGGTACTTCTGTCCTTGGATTCCCGCAGGCCACGTGAGCAAAGAGTAGACTTGGGAACTCTGGTCTTAGAAACACGAATGTAAGAATCCAGAGCAAACATGAATGCCTCCCAGCTATCCAAGACTGGACTCCTTTCCTGTAAAAGCTGATGAGCCCATGTTTTGCATTGTCCAGTGAGCAGGTTGATGGAAGCACGAATCTTAATAAAGTCAGTGGCATAGGTCCTAGGCTTAAGGGCAAACAACAGCTCACAATCCATCTTAAAACAAAAGAAGGATGCACGATTACCATCAAACTTCTCAGGCATCAAAACAAACGGTTCTGGACATGCAGGTTCCAGGGTTGGGTGTACTGTGCCTCTAAACAAACGGACTTCTTGCTGCAGCTCAGCAATGGTCTGGCCCAAGCTGGAGATTTGTAGAGCAAGGGAGGTGAGCATCCTGTACATCTCTGCGGACTCCCTGTTGGTCAGTTCATTATGTAAGGGCTTACCTAGATTGGAGTCCATGTTGCAGAGATGTAGGCTCACCCTTGCAAATAAACACAGCCCACAGTAACAAACAGATAAGCTACCTGGGCTGTGAATCTGTGCACGGGGGCTTGACAGGAATTTGCCAAAGGATTGTCCAGGTAAAGCCGTAGTCAGGGATTCCAGAAGACAGAATAAACGATATACAAGCCAGGGTCGGTAGCCGGGGTCAGTCTTGGAACTCAGGAACTCAGGAACTCAGGAACTCAGGAACTCAGGAACTCAGGAACTCAGGAACTCAGGAACTCAGGAACTCAGGAACTCAGGAACTCAGGAACTCAGGAACTCAGGAACCTTTGGCAACAAGAGACAATGAACTGACAAAGCCCTCAGAGTGAGGCAGTGTTTTATACCCTAGCTGATTAGGTAACCTGCCACAGCTGATCCAAGAGTGAAAGGTACAAACAGAATTGCCCACAGTACTAATGCAAAACTAGACATGGCTGGAAAGCAGGCAGAATAGAACTGAGGTGTGGCTCAGAGGTAAGGTAACGGGAACAACTACTGGCAGTCATGAGTTCAATACCACCCAGAGCCACTTGAGGCGTGACTACACCTGGCTGTCCAAAATACACGGTAGGGACCGTGACAAGCATGATATACATATGAATGCTGCCTTCTATTTACATATCAATGCTGCCGGTGTTCTGGCAGATAGTGTCCTGCCATCATATAGCGTCCGCCCCAGTACAGGACAGAAGAAGCTTCGGAAAATCTCGGAAGCTGAACGGCACCTGCGCTGTGAGTGGAGGTGGTAGCCCCACCATCCAAGTGGACATAGGGTTGTGAAAATTAGACGACCCCTTGCGGAGCGATCTTTGCTTGGCCTCGCTGCACTCGGCTCTTTTATATTCCTACTCTATGTCCACTTGGATGGTGGGGATAGGACCTGGACTCACGGCGCAGGCGCCGTTCATCCTCGGCAATTTTTGGAATCTGTGTTGCTGTGTACTGCGCAGTACACAGCGGACACTATCGGATGGGGGACCTTATATGATAGGTCACTGACTGCAGCTATTTACTCAGTAATGCTGCTGCTATTTACATATGAATGCTGGTTATTTACATGTAAACACAGGATCTGCAGGTGAGTCATCTGTACACAACAATAACGCATAGCTGGGCATCATTAGTACGAGCACTTCACACTGAGATATCGGGACACAGCACAGGACTAAAACTTCAAGGGACAATGGAATTTAAACAGGGATAGTTGGCAAGTATGAGGCAGCAGCTTTGGGCCCCACAACAATGACAGGGCCCAGGGCAGCTGCCCCTTTTGCCCTGCCTTAATTACGGCCCTGCATATTGCATCTGCTCAGCCCACTTCTCTCCAGATTCCTATAACCAATATGGATGGTGAATATTGTTGAAGCCTGATACCATCCCTACAATTTTTTCCTAGCATTTCTACGAGTGCTACACTAATCAATACATTTCCTGCCACTAGATATGACCTGCACCAAACAATTGTGTCTAAAGGCAATGTCATAATGAGCTGGTATGGATTGCATACCAGCACATTATGTGAAACTTGCCTGAAAACGAAGACTTCCGGCGGTGTACTGTCAACGCTCAAGGTGCTTCCATCTTAACCCAGTCTTGTATCCGATCACGGACTTCTGCCGTGTGAGTGGCCAGAGTGATGCCATCACTCCCGCGTGAGGAGACAACATATTGCCTCTTAACCTCCTGTCAAATGCCCTATAAAAACCGATCAACCATGGATTGCTTTGCAGAAGGCAAGACTTGTGTGAATGAGTTCTTAGAGCCATCTACAAAGGCCGCGGCTTAGTGCAGAACTATGCAGGCATCATCAAGAGCTCAGTCAATGAGGAACTACTAGTAAGGTCAGGAGGAACCCCATGGAAAGGCTGTTGTTGCATATTCTTTTATGAGTTGGGGGGGGGGGGGTGTTAGATATATACATAAAAAGACATGAAAACTTTTTTTATTTTTTATTATTATTACTATAAATGTAGGTCAATATGTGTAAACATTCATAAACTAATTTGAATATTCTTTTAAATCAAACAACAGTTTTAAGCATATACAAGCATTGATAATTGAAGAATATGGAGTACAGCATTATACATGCAAAGTCATATCTGCTGGAGGAGGATCTCTTGCAAAAGCAATGTAGGTGCCATGTGGATCAGGAAAAGGGGCGACACATTTCTCTTACTACACGGGCTGGAACAGGTACCCTTGCCTTTGGCTCAAGAAATCCATATGTGTATGATCTGTAGGCCGCTTTACGCAGATATCTGCAGATATATACAAGAAAATATATTATAACTTCAACTGAAATAAAATTACATAATAAACAAAAACAACCATTTAAATTGTCAATATATTATCTGATGACTGCATGTGTTTATAAAAAAAAAAATGGTTTGCTTGTTTATAATGGAAGTCTATTACATGCAACTTGTTTCCTTTTCTTAAGAGTATCTACCTGACTGTTCATTATATGGTGACATATTATTTAACCACTTAAAGCGGAGCTCCACCCTAAAGTGGACCTTCCGCTCATTGGAACCCTCCCCCCCCTCCGGCGCTACAATTGGCACCTTTCACGGGGGAGGGGGGTGCAGGTACGTGTACAGTACAAGTATCTGCACCCACTTCCGGCGTAGATTCTGCAGAAGCTACGCCCCCTTTCCGCAGATATCTACGCCCCTTTCCACACTTTTTTTTGGAAAAAAATTCACTTTTTTGAATAAAAAAATAAGACAACAGTAAAATTAGCCCAATTTTTTTTTTATATTGTGAAAGATAATGTTACGCCGAGTAAATTGATACTCCACATGTCACGCTTCAAAATTGCGCCCGCTCGTGGAATGGCGTCAAACTTTTAGCCTCAAAAATCTCCATAAGCGACATTTAAAAAATTCTACAGGTTGCATTTTTTGCTAGGGCTAGAATTATTGCTCTCGCTCTACCGATCGCGGCGATACCTCACATGTGTGGTTTGATGTAAAAATATTGCTTGAAATGAATAAATATTTCAAAGTCTTAAATATATATGGTGAGATCGATTGATAATTGTGAGACGAATTTCCTTAATTAGTTCTGAGTCAGCGTAATTCAAAAATGTGTATTTATTTGTACACATTTAAATAGAAAAGAATACTTACAAAAATAATACAATAATAATCATTTGTATCTTTAAAAATTGTCTTATGAAAGATTTAAGGTTATGCCATGTGGCTAAAATGGTGGAATAACCCTTTGTATGGTAGAAAGTTCTGTGTGTAAGATATGTCTTTCTGAGGTCTTCCCTCTAGCTGGCGAAATGTTCAAGAGGAAGCCTGCTCCCAATGTTTCTACTATATCAACAGGCTCTAATCTCCCGCCCGAAAGATAACTCCTCCTTTACAAAAGTGTGGGCTAATGAATGGTTACTTATAGCAAGTCACCATATGTTAACACTTAAAACACAATTCTACCTTCTGATGAAATGGCAGGAAATGGGGGTGAGGGAGGATTTCAGACTCTAAGAAAAATATCTTCTCCATTACATAGGAAAGACCTTCTAAAAACATATATATAATGAACTGGAGAATTTAACATAAACAACATTTATCAAAATCCTGACAGGTTTTAAATGTTTACTTTTCCAACTATGCAAGTCATAACATAGAAATTAATTGATTCAGAGTTCTCTTTCACACAATATGGAAAACTTATATTCTGAATAAAGTATAATAAAGCCAATTAAAATTTAGATATTAAGAATATAACATTCCCCTCTGAAATATGAATACTAATCATATTTTTCAGATTAAAAATTCATTCATCAACATTCATGTCACATTCAAACAAACTTTGATTCAATAACTCCAAATGTTTTGTCATGTACAATTGAATTCGTACCTTCAAAACCCATTTTCCTTTTTAATTTACTTTGTAACAAATCATCTCCTTTCTTAATATCACTTCTAATTCGATAATATAATTTTTTCATTCTAAACATCAAACATAACTGGAATATAAGAAATAACATGATAATAATAAAAATAATTACAATAGGATGTGATAAAATATTTCCTGCTGCTGAAGTTATCGAATTTTTTCCCCACATGGAAACACTATTACTACATTTTTTCCACCAATTACTTCCTGGAAATTCTGACCATTGATGTGATATTTCTTGCAAATTACCTTGTTCATGTTTAAACAATACTTCTGCATTCTGCAATTCCTTAGCTAAAGCTATTAATAAACCTTGATCCCTTTGAATTATATTTGCCCATTTTTCCCATGGAAATTCATCTATTTGGGAAATATTATACTGTGTAGGAAGAGCGCTAATATTTTTCATAAACATATTTGTTAAATTTGTTCTCAACCCATTAATACTTATTGCAACAATGTCTCCTTCTATACAATACAACCCTTGATTTAGGTTTTCTGTATTTGTACAAGAAGAGAAAAAAAGTTTTAACCCTTTCTGTATCTGACATAATCTCAAAACAAACCTTCTTTTTATCTACACGAGTAATTAATTCAGAACTAATTTCATTTTCAATTCTTGCTGAACATAATGTGTGATTATGATAACAAGAATGAAATATACTTTTATCTTGATTAGGTAAACATATAATTTTAGACTGGAATTGTAAACATGATGACAAATCTAATTGTTCTAATTCAGAATTTTCATTGTTAAATACAAAATCTGTATACTGTAATTTATAGTATAATAATTGTGTATTACTGACAGGTAATCCCAAAACAGTAATTGGAACCAAAATTTGTTCTTTTCCGGCTATTGGAATCATAGAAGAACTATAACATATGCTCTGCTTGCATCCTATCCATTTATTTACCCATAAATCTGTATGATTTATAGCATATAAATATTCTTTGGGTAAATACTGTAAAATGCCAAGAGGAGTTATTCCACTCTGAAATGCTTGCGCAATTATTTTAAAATTAGTGGAATATTCCGTTTGAATCTCTAAGCATGCTCTGGCTATATGAGAATGTTGTTCACTTCTCATCAAATCAAGAGTAATATTTTGAAGATGTAAAATAGATGGACCCATTATATTAGCAGTTTTAATTACCATATTTTCTAAAATCTGATTTAAATGTCTTTGTATTTTAATACCATTACTTCCCACTAAACCAGCGGTTTCTAGATCAGACTTTAAAGTATTAATATCCATACTATTAGTTATACTCCCGATTGTGCCAATCCCTCCTAAAATACCTTCAACAATACCACGCTTATTTCTGTTATGATTTCTATTATTAATTCCAAACCATCTCTCAATACCCAATTCCATATTAACCAGATGTCCTTGACATTGTGGAAACCTTGTAGAAATGTTCCATTCTGAAACATTAAAGTTCCACAAAATAATGACAAATTTTCCTTCTCTCAAAAGAGTTCTGGATTGGAAATGGTTAATCTGAAAAGGGCTTGCAGAGAAACTTTTCTTATTAACACTTGGAGTTTTCCTTGGAGACATAACAATAACACTTGCCTTTGCACATTTCACCGGATAATTTTCTATTGATATGCAACATTCATATATCTCATTTGTTGATAAACAAATGTATCATTGATCCAATTCACACTACCAAAAATTCCTTTATGAATTATGATAGTAGAACTATAAAGAAAACTACCCCAAAACTCATCATTCCTTTTCCAAGTTAACAATGAATTTTGAGGTAAAGATATTTTTGTATCACATATCAAATGCAAATTATCTTTATCTTCCATAATTTTCAAAGATTGTGGGAAAATATTAATTTCTGGAACAATCTTATCAACTATAAAGATATCAATTTTGACCCTTATTTGAGTAAATTTCCTTGTTACTTTAAAATCCCATGTTCTTACAACGTCTCCTTTTTCATCTCCAATGATGTTTAAATATTTTGGATTTAATATCTTTACAAAACTTTGAAAAAGATAATAAAATTGATCAAAGGAATAAAGTATTTTCCCAGATCTTGTCATAATATTAGTAACATCTCCAGACCAAATTGTTGACTCATTACCTTTTAAATATATAGACCAGAAACTCCTCAACAATATGTTACATTCAAAAGTTCCGGTTTTGTTATTTAGTCTATAAGATCCCTGCATTTTAACAAACTTTGTTTTGGATTCTATTTTAACTTTGATTTCAATATTATTGCTGTGAATGAAATACAATTGTAAACAACAATGATATCCTTGTCCAATACATAAAAATCCATACAAATCTTCTTCTGTATTAATATCAACATCTCTAAAATTATGATTTTTATCATATGCACTAATATCAATAACTCTATCATTTTTGTCCTTTGTAATGATCTCAATGTTCTTATTTTTCAGTTCATCTGCATTGATATCAATGTCTACATCTCTCTTATTTCTGAATAACATATGATCTTTGTTGTGTAATTCTTCATTCCTGTTAGTCTTTGCATAACTTGAGCAGTTCTTGATATATCTTATCACAAATAAAATTGTCACTAGGGAAAAGATGCATCCTGTAATGATGATACACTTTCTCTCTTTAAGGCCGGGTTCACACCGCTGCGATGCGGGAACGCCGCAAATCCGCGGCGTTTTCCCGCATCGCATTACTCCCGCCGGCAGTTCACACTGCCCTATGCGGACGGCTGGGAGTGTCAATGTTATGTTAATGACACCCCCAGATCCGTCGGCATATCGCAGTGCGATCTGCCGACTCGCACAGGAATCGGATCGCATGGTGTGAACCCCCATGCGATCCGATTCTGTTGCGGACCCAAAAAACATTCCAAAATGTCCATGGACCTTCCCAATTACTTTGCCATGTTTCAACTCCTGAAACTCTGTGACGTGCATTTCACCATCTCTGGGTGTGACCTCACATTTAACAATTCTTTAAAGTGGGAGTCCACCGGGACTCCGCGTTTTTTTTTTTTTTAAAAGCCAGCAGCTACAAATACTGCAGCTGCTGACTTTTAAAATAGTGACACTTACCTGTCCAGCGCGCCCGCGATGTCGGCACCCGAAGCCGATCTCTAGGTCGCCTGTCGGGTCCTGCCGCCGCCATCTTGGATATGGGAATCAGGAAATGGAGCCTTTTGGCTTCATTTCCCGGTTCCCTACTGCGCATGCGCGAATCGCGCTGCGCAATAAGGACGCTCCCCGCTGCCTCTGGGATCTGTGTGTTTCCCAGCAGGCAGCGGGGCACTTGCGGAAAGGGGCGTAAGTTACGCCCCTTTCCGCAGAGAGCTATCCCGGAAGTGGGTGCAGTTACCTGGATTATCCAGGTAACTGCACCCCCCTCCCCCTGAAAGGTGCCGATTGTGGCACCGGAGGGGGGGAGGCTTCCGATGAGCGGAAGGTCCACTTTAGGGTGGACCTCCGCTTTAATCATCTTTTATCTTTTCTGTCTTAGACTTGTGTCAACAATATCTAATTTTATTTTAAATAAACCTTTCTGTTCCTGGTCTACTTAATAGACCGCTTATCTTGTATAAAAGATAATTTTTGGTTTAACAACAAAATAACAAAATGTTACAAAAAACAATATCAATTGTAGAATATCAAAAATAGATTATTCTTACAATGAAGATTAAATCCGATATGTGCGTGGATTTAATAACAATCCTTCATGATATATATATATATATATATGTCTTATATGTGTACTGGAATGAAACTTTCACTGGAATGTCTGTGTCCACTCCTAAACAAAAAACCAGCCCCCACCTTATTTTCCTTCTAAGGTTCTTCTGAGCTGGACAGTGCCACAGAATGAGCATTTTCCCTCCCACCTTTCTAAAACAATGGGTGTTACTCATTCTAAATTCCTAAGGGTTGCTATGAATAACCCTTTGTATAAAACCATTTTAAACATACACAAACCTTTTTACCTTATCAATGTATATACAAATTATTTCTAAATAATCTCTTAATCAAGAAACATTGTAATATAAAAACTTATATTTTTAACTAACACAATGACACTTTTTATCATGAATTAACTTCCTTTGTCAACTGAAAAAAAAATATAGAGAAACCATTTTGTATAACTTCTGCAACCAATTTTGACTCCACGAGGCAACACAAACGCCATTTTCCTCTCTCTTTTAAACTCAACAGGAGAATACTTTGTTGCATCAGAAATTGTGCTTCTTACATCCATTAAAAATAACTGGAACAACATCACCCCAAATAATTCTTTTGTCCAACAACATTTATCAATCCTAGATTTAATTATCCGATACATCCTCACAATAATACCTACAGACTGTGAATGCTATCATACATGAAATCTCTGTTCTATTCCCAAGATATTACACATCCTCTGTCACTACTGAGGTTTGCTGATATACCCCAAACTAGAAAAACATGATTAATCAACATCTAAACAATATTTAAAGCATCATCATTAGTGAATCCCACCTGTAGGTGCTGTGAAATATAAAAAAAACACAAGAATCCTTTCTAGTCATGACACAAACTTATGGTCTAATGACCAAAATGATAATTTTGTGACATCTGATGAAGACTAAAAAAAGCGTTGTGACCTTTTTTTCCTCTGAAATTAAAGGAATCTGTGTGTCTATTTCCTTCACAACATTAATTGATACCATTTCAGGTTGAACTACTAACTTCCCATGCAAAGCTGTTTCCTTTACAAAAGAATCTGCTGTTCTATTACCTACAGATAACTCACTATCTTTTTTATGTGCTGGAATTTTTACAATAGCATATGCAAGAGGATTACTCTCTGCAAGGTCAAAAACTGCTTCTAATGTCTCTTTCTGCACAAGAGTCTTATTGGATGAATCCACAAAACCTCTACGTTTCCAAATAAATAAATAATCAGTGAGAACGTACAACATATGAGATATCACTATCTCTCTTTGTTGTCTTATTCATTCAATTGCTAATTGAGTACCATGCTGAAAATGTATTCAGTTACTGAATACAAAACTATTCTTTACTCTTCTTTTCAAGTGAACTAAACCTTTCAATGTTCAGCCAGAACAAAACAAAAATAAAAACTTAATACTCATGACAATGAAACTTTGATAAAAATAATAATCCAATAGATTATCCTTGAAAATATTAAAATTATATCAAAGTCCTCAATAATATTCCAAACGTCAAAACCAAATCTTTTAAACTCAAATCAATCCTTATTCATAGCCAGTAAACATCAACCAGAAAATTCTTACCATATCTGCAGTTAATTTTAAAAACTACTAACTGTTTTCAGAGTGTTATATGCTACATAATGAGACCTTTCCTGTCTTAATGTACTATTTTCAGTTTGCAATCTTTGTCTTTGGGTCTTAGAAGAAACATAAATTTGATTATGACCTCTATATTTTAAGTTACTGTGCCAACGTACAGAATAAACTTCTTGACGCCTGGGCAAAATTTTCGGATAATACAACCTCTTTTGTGTATTATTATTATTATTAGTCAACTTTGTATAAACTCTCCTCTGAGCATATGGCGATGAAAATCGACATTTCTGCTTAATATCAGTATTATTTAAGTCAACTGACTTCCCACTCTCATTGTCTGAGGAAATATTAACATTTGACTCATCACAGGATATGACGTTCAAGTCTGCCTTTGTCACATGTTCACCATCCTCTATTTTTAAACACTGAACATGTGCAGTCTTTTCCTGAGTCAACAAAGCAATTTGACTTTTTTTCTCTTTAAAGGATTGCAATAATGCATTTATTTTATGTTCCAATTCAACTTTTTCAGTCAATAATTGTTCAGTATATTTCTTCTCCTGTTTTGCTGCAATTTCTATTGCATTCTCTAAATGCTCAATATACATGCAAAAAGTTTCACAACTTGAACAACTAGGTTCAAAAAGTACATTTTCAGTTACACTTTGACTTTGTTTTCCTGGCATATCAAACACCATATTATTATAAATTGTAACAAGCTTCATTACATTACGTACTTTTTTCTTTGTTTTAACTAATGAGAATCTATCCTTCTCAATGTCCGCATTTGCCTGAAAGCATTGATCATACATTGATTTCCATAAAACAGCATCAGAGACCTGTTTCGATAAAACTTTAAATTCTAATGTACTTTCATCAGCTAAAACATCTACAAATTCCATATTACTTTTCTACTCACCAAATATAAAACTCGTCAGTTTTCCCGCTGTCCACCGTCTTTCAATGTATATCTGAAATTCTCCGGTCTTTCACAATCAATCGATCAAATTTTCTTCTAGGTTCTTTTCAATCTTTGCGAAGTTAATCTCTGTTCATCACTTCCCCTCTGATCAAAGGATGGAAGTTGAAAAAAAAACTTCCGACTTATGATTGACTGGATGGCTGAGCCAATGTAAAATATTCTTGTAATGCTCAAATATTTCAAAGTCTTAAATATATATGGTGAGATCGATTGATAATTGTGAGACGAATTTCCTTAATTAGTTCTGAGTCAGCGTAATTCAAAAATGTGTATTTATTTGTACACATTTAAATAGAAAAGAATACTTACAAAAATAATACAATAATAATCATTTGTATCTTTAAAAATTGTCTTATGAAAGATTTAAGGTTATGCCATGTGGCTAAAATGGCGGAATAACCCTTTGTATGGTAGAAAGTTCTGTGTGTAAGATATGTCTTTCTGAGGTCTTCCCTCTAGCTGGCGAAATGTTCAAGAGGAAGCCTGCTCCCAATGTTTCTACTATATCAACAGGCTCTAATCTCCCACCCGAAAGATAACTCCTCCTTTACAAAAGTGTGGGCTAATGAATGGTTACTTATAGCAAGTCACCATATGTTAACACTTAAAACACAATTCTACCTTCTGATGAAATGGCAGGAAATGGGGGTGAGGGAGGATTTCAGACTCTAAGGAAAAAATATCTTCTCCATTACATAGGAAAGACCTTCTAAAAACATATATATAATGAACCGGAGAATTTAACATAAACAACATTTATCAAAATCCTGACAGGTTTTAAATGTTTACTTTTCCAACTATGCAAGTCATAACATAGAAATTAATTGATTCAGAGTTTTCTTTCACACAATATGGAAAACTTATATTCTGAATAAAGTATAATAAAGCCAATTAAAATTTAGATATTAAGAATATAACATTTGACCACCGTTTTCATATGCGGGCGCTACTCCCGTATGCGCTCGCTTCTATGCGCAAGCTCGTCGTGGCGGGGTGTTTTTAGAAACCTTTTTTTTTTTTCTTATTTATTTTAATTGATTTTATTTATTTTTACACTGTTTAAAAAAAAAAAATTCATCACTTTTATTCCTATTACAAGGAATGTAAACCTCCCTTTTAATAGAAAAAAGCATGACAGGTCCTCTTATATATGAGATCTGGGGGGTCAAAAAGTCCTCACATCTCATATTTGGACTAAAATGCAAAAAAAAAAAGAAAAAAGAAAAAATGACATTTAAAAAAAAAAAATACCTTTAAGAGGTATGGGCGGAAATGACGTTTTGACGTCGCTTCCGCCCTCCTATGGTATAGAGACGAGTGGGGGCCATCTTAGCCTCACTCGTCTCCATACCCAGCTAGCGAAAGGACCCGATCACCTCCGACGGCTCCGGTAAGCGGCGGAAGGTGCGGGAGGGCGGCGGGAGGGGTGGTGGCACCTCTCCCGCCGCCGATGGCGGTGATCTCACGGCGAATCCGCCGCGGAGACCACCGTTATCGTACAGATGACCGGCGCCTGAAGAGATGGATATCTCGGTTGTGGCAGCAGCTGCCGTTACCGAGATATCCCTCTTCAAA
Source organism: Lithobates pipiens (assembly GCF_037356315.1). Taxonomy (NCBI): domain Eukaryota; kingdom Metazoa; phylum Chordata; class Amphibia; order Anura; family Ranidae; genus Lithobates; species Lithobates pipiens. The sequence continues at coordinate 346,095 of NW_027507764.1, forward strand.
AATAGGACGTACATCGGCGCGCGCCGGTGGGTAAGTGGTTAAAAAGACAAGCATGGCCAAACCTTTTTTGGCTGTACATCTCTTCTTTTACTAATGTACTCCTATGACACATAGTCATCAAATAACAGGCTAGTGTCCTCAATCAGCTACCGGGGGTGGGGGGGGGGGGGGTTACAGCTATCAGCTATACCATTGCCAGGCTCAGAAAAGATGACTACAATATTGTCAGGATCCACCCGGCTGTTTGACATCTGGCAGTGCTTTTCAGCATGGGGCTGGAACCAGCCGCCCCCACCCTCTCCACAGCCAGCACCCAATTGAATGTTGGAGCAGCAAAGTAGGGAAATTGCATTAAGGTGAAAAAAACACAACCCCTTTAAGTCGGGGTCTTTGCAGGGTCTGGATTGGCTGAATATAGTTCACAGAATGCGTGCACTACTGTGATCTACAGGAGACTAGTGCATAATAACCTGGAGAATATCCAATCATCATGCAGCCAGCTTAAATATGGTTAATACGGCAGCACCAAAAATTGTTTTAGAATAAGTATGGTGCCTTGTAATTTTGATATAACTAAAGAGTAGTTGGTATCCTCATCCTCATTATTTGACATAGATAGATTTCCTAAGATTCCCAATCTTAGCCCTTGTACACACGGTCGGAGATTCCGACAACCAAATCCGTCGGAGTAATTCCGGAAGAGGTCCCGGAAGTGATGTTGCATACACACGCTCGGACTAAGTTGTCGGAAAATCCGATCTTTCAGAACGTGATGACGTTATTTCATTACGACGGGACTACGTTCAGGCTAGTAGCCAATAGCTTTGGTCTAGGAATTTGATCTGAGCATGCGTGGCACTTTGTCCGTCGGAGTAGGCTACACATGATCGGAGTATGTCCGTTCGGAGAATTTTATCGGAAAATTTTACCGGCCAGTTGGAAAACGTAGTCTGTCGGATATTCTGACGGAAACAGTCTGATGGAGACCACACACAGTTGGAATATCAGACAAAACGGTCTGATAGGAAACATTCCGACGGAATCTCCGACCGTGTGTACAAGGGCTAAGGAAAGCATTTAATAAGACTTGTAGCCGGACACGAGAATCTTTACTGTATGGTCCCTCGTGACCTGATCATCCTACTACGGTGAAAATCATTACCAAATATTCAATGCACCACAATATACTTAAAAAATGTATTGTCAGCCACTGGCATCTCCTAGCGGACCACCATATTCTGGGGAAATATGGAAGGTCAACCCCAGAACTGGTCTTCAGGAGAGCCACAACCCTAGGAGACAAATTGACCAACAGCCACTATAGAATAACGCTACATGTGAACGGGAGGGTCCCCGTGGTACCTTCCAATGCGGAGAATGCCCATGGATTTTGGAGGGCACTACATATACCCTCACAAATGGGGAAAGATTAACCCCATCGTTCCATGCTAATTGCGGTACCAAAGGCGTAGTTTATCTGATGGTCTGTGCCTGCAAGGCTTTTTATATAGGCAAGACCATCAGAGAACTGCGCCAAAGAATGGGCGATCACCTTTATTATTCCTCTGGAGGGGGTGGGTCGCCATATTGGCATCCACCATCGTTATTAACCTGAGGTGGTAAAATTCTTTGTTTTGGAAGTTATCCCCGAGGACAAACGAGGAGGTGATTGGGATCGTGAAATACTTAGACGTGAAACTTATTGGATAGAACGTTTAGATGCGTTAGTCCCCCCTGGACTGAATGAAACACAGACTTATAAGTATTTTCTTAAATAAATAATTAAATAAATCTTAGTTGCTTTTTCTTTCTACTTTTTCTCTCTCTTCCCCCCCCCCTTTTTTTTTGAGAGTCTGATCCAGATTCCACACTGATAATGTCAACTAAAGCACCTCATTTATAGATTTTTGCTATATGCATTTATCCCTATTTTAAAAAAAATCTTTACTTACATTGTCTTTTCAGATGTCTCATTGCTTCTGGGGGGTGAGCTCTTAGCCCTTGTACACACGGTCAGAGATTCCGACAACCAAATCCATCGGAGTAATTCCGACGGATTCATTCCGGAAAAGGTCTGGAAGTGATGTTGCATACACACGGTCGGACTAAGTTGTCGGAAAATCCGATTGTGCAGAACGTGATGACGTTATTTCGTTATGACGGGACTACGTTCAGGCTAGTAGCCAATAGCTTTGGTCTAGCAATTTGATCTGAGCATGCGTGGCACTTTGTCCGTCGGAGTAGGCTACACATGATCGGAGTATGTCCGATCGGAGCATTTTTGTCGGAAAATTTTACCGGCAAGTTGGAAAAGTTGGTCCGTCGGATATTCCGACGGAAACAGTCCGATGCAGACCACACACAGTCGGAATATCCGACAAAATGGTCCAATAGGAAACATTCCGTCGGCATCTCTGACCGTGTGTAAAAGGGCTTATATTTAACCACTTCCCACCCGGCCAATGCATATGTACGGCCGGGTGGGAGCCGTCTACTTCTGATAGGACGTTCAGGACTGTCCTTCAGAAGTAGCGGGATCGCGCGCGTGCCCGCGCAGCGGCGCGATCCCGATGTGCTCGTGTCACCCGGACACGGCACATCTCAGATCGGCAGGAGGGCTCTGTGATTGGCCCTCCTGATCACATGACGGCCGTGTCCAATCACGGCCGTCATGTGATGTAAACAAACAGCCGGTTGCTGTGTGATGACACACGGAAGTCACCGCTGAGGAGAGGAGAGCAGAACGCTGCAGCCGGCTGATGATCAGGGAGTATGGGCTGCTTTTTACAGCTTTTTACTCACTGATCATCAGTCTAGTGTAAACACACAACACAGTGTAAACACAATGTCCCCACATATGTCCCCAAAACACACATGTCCCCAAAACATACATGTCCCCAAATAATAAAAACACATGTCCCTAATAATAAAAACATGTCCCCCACATATGTCCCACTAAAATCACATGTCCCAATGATTATCTGCACACATATGTACGTGATCACCTGCACACATATGTACATGATCATTTGCGTACATATGTCCGTGATCACACAAACCAATTATTATACACTTAACGGAATTTTTTTTACCAAAAACATGTAGCAGAATACATTTTGGCTTAAATTTATGACAAAAATTTGATTTCACTGGATTTCTTTTCAAATAGAAAGAATAAAATATTGTTTTTTTTCAAAATTTCCGCTATTTTTGCGCTTATATCGCAAAAAATAAAAAACTGAGTCATGAATAAATAACACCAAAATAAAGCTCTATTTGTGCGAACAAAATGATATTAATTTCATTTGGGTACAGTGTAGCACGACCGCGCAATTGTCACTGAAAGCGCTAGAGCGATGAAAGCTGAAAATTGGGCTGGGAAGGAAGGGGGCGAAAGTGCCCGGTATGGAAGTGGTTAATGTTGTAATTATTTTTGTATATCTATTTTACTGCATTTGCCTGTGATAGCGCATGACGGGCGGCTGGTATCCACAGCATGTGGCTCAAAGGCATAAGAAGTTCAAACTCCTAGGGGCGGACACGCGCCTCTCCTACACAACGGAGTCTCCCCCCCCCCCCCGGCTGGGGAGAGAGATCCGTGTGTGTACCTGGTCTCCATGACGATCGGGATGCGCGTAGTCACGCTGTGACGCATGCGCAGTAGGAGCGGCGGACCCGGCGACGTCATAGTGCGGCGCTGGACGCCGCTCCGATGAGGTCGCCGTGTTGGAGGTTTAAAAGGGCCACCCGCGGAGATGGCCCGCCACGCAGAGCATACCCTAAGACGGACCGAAACAACAACGCAGGTTATACAGGTAGATATTCTATTACTCGAATAGCAACTAGTCTCTGCTCTTTTTGACCTCCTATATACCACTAAGATTGAAAAGTAACTGCAATAATGACTGTCAGTATTCATTTGTGATATTGTTAGATATCCTTGGAGGTTCAATCCAGCAGTCCACCAAATTTGCCTCAATAACTGGTCATATTGACCAGTGGACCATTCCACTGGACATATGTAATACTGGCTACCTTTCAAAAAATCATAAATCCTGCGGTGCCATAAGAGCGGTCTGTGATTGGAATCTAATGTCTATATAAAATCTTTCCGTACGTGTTTCAAAAGTCTTGAAAATGCTGCATTCCCCCTTCATTTTCCTTCCCCTTTCCTTCCCTCTTCCTATCTTTTCTACCCCTTCCCCTTTCCTCCTCTCCCCCCCCTTCCCTTTCCCCCTCCTTCACCCCCCCTTTCTTTCCCCCCCTCCCCCTCCACTCTCCTTATTTCCCCCTTTCCTCCTCTCCCCCCCTTCCCTTCCCCCCTCCTTCACCCCCCCTTTCTTTCCCCCCCTCCCCCTTCCACTTTCCTTATTTCCCCCTTCCCTTTCCCTTGTACCCCTCTTTTTCCTTCCCCATTTTTTCCGTCTTGTTTTTTGCCCCTTTCTCCCTCTCTTCCCCTCCCCCCCCTTTTTTCTTTTTTTCTCCCTCCCTTTCTTTTCTTCCCCCTTCCCAAACCCCCCCCCCCCGCCCCCCTCATTTATACCTCCCGTGTCCGCCCTGGGGGGTGGTAGACCCCAATTCTGGGAGCCACCCGTGCCAAATTTTTTCCCTTCCTGGGATTTCCATTGGTGAGCCATGCGCTATCAATAAAAAGTTTTTCAAAAGTACTCCATAATTTGTGATCATATTTTGAGATATTAGTTATCTGTTTAAATTGTATGAATGTCATTAATATTATGTATTTGATTATAGACATGTACCAAAAGTTTTCCCGAAGAAGCGACAATTGTCACGAAATTAGTTGAAAACGAAACATTTGATCAACTTTGGACATTAACCGTCGTACCTCAAACTTCTCTACTCTTGGAGGCCGGGTACCACTTGAATGTAAACTTGTCTACTATTATTGTATACAATCTTTGTAAAATGATTGATTTTTTTTAACATTGTCTTTAAGTAACAATTTTTTCAAATAAAATTTCCCTTTTTTTATATTTTCTATATATTGTCTTATATCTGGGTGTCAAGACAGTCCTCGATTCCGCTGGGTGATACATGGGTATTTATAGTTGGAGTAATCCATGTTACATTTCACCCTCCTTTTTCGTTTTCTTTAGCACCAAAAATATGTTGTACAAAATCCTGTGTTACATATCTAATAAATTGATATTATAATTTATAATTATTTTTGAAGTTACATTTCACTGAGGTCTCTGTAGTGCTTTTTTTTTTTTTTTTTCCAAATATAAACTTTTATTAAATTTTTCAAAGCTTGGGCAAGAAGCCCTACAAACTCACAACATTAGTAAGACAGTAGAGGTCGCAGCCTCCGAACCACATATTCTGTTGACTATGAAAACAGTTAGACGTTTAGATACATTCCGTACACGACCGGAGGGGTCTACCGGAGGCGTGCCCGGATACCATCCCATAGTTTCATCACATAGACCCAAATAACCCAGAAGAGTCGAATAGTATCGTCAGCTCTGAGCCTTCACGAGTCCGTTCACATGTATAGAAAAACCTGAGAGGTCATCTCCGGCCGTAGCGGGAGGCTACCACCAAAAGAGGGATAGAAGAAAGATAGAAAATCAAGTAGTAAGCAAGTAAGAGGGGGGCAGAGGGGGTAGATAAATGAAGAGAATGGCGAGTGCTCCAGGGAATACCGTTGCCATCGTATCATAATCGAAATGCATTTCCTATATCATGTCAGGTTATATTCACTCAGATCCTAAGAAGGGCTTTGCCCTCCTCCAAGAGTATAAACATGTTCCACAGGGACCAGGTCTTCCTATATGCTTCTTGTCTGTTTTGCGCTGTCAGTATCAAGTCCTCCATTTTATTTATCTCCTCCACCTTCCTCAACCACATCGCCACAGTTGGAGAATGCTGCTGCTTCCATGATATCGGGATGCAGGATTTAGCTGCGTTAGTCAAGTGACGCAGTATGGACTTTTTATAGCGTTTCGAAGGCAAGGTGGAGACATGGAGGAGGAAGAAGGCCGGATCATTTGGTATCTGAAAATCAGTGAATTTCTGGGAGATAGTACGCACCTCAGTCCAGAATTTTGTCAACCGAGGACAAGTCCAAAACATGTGCAACATCGTTCCCCTTTGTTCGCGACATCGCCAGCAATATGCCGACGCGTCCGGGAACATAGCGTGTAAGCGACTAGGCATCAAGTACCACCTCGTCAAGATCTTGTAATTAGTCTCCTGCATTTTCGTACACAGGGAGGACTTGAGGGAGAAATCGACCATGTTTTGTTTTCTGGGTTGTTGTGAGGGTACATTGGAGGTCTGCTTCCCACTTAGCCGTGTACGGCAAGTTCAGAGGTTGGGAGGGGGTGTTCAGGAGGGCATACATCTGGGACAGGGCCCGCTTTAACGGTTCTCTGTCAGGAGTTCTTCAAATACAGTCAGGGGTCTGGCATAACTTTGAGGATTCGGGATGGTCTGGAGAAAGTGATGTATCTGCAACGCATTCCAGAATGGTAGGCAGAACAGGCCCGCAGGGTCCGATAGTTCTGCTGTGGTAGGCCACCCCCCTGGTCGCACAAATCATGCAGCTGTCACACATTGCGAGTTTTTTAATGTCTGGAAGTGCCCGGGGGAAATCTGGGGTTGCCGAGAATCGGGGTTAAGGGCGACTGCGTGGTGGTTGGGGAAGTCTGAAGTGCCGCTCGGAAGCTTTGTTTCATCGTTTTCCCAATCAATGGGTGCGATTGTGTCTCCAGAGGGAGAGAGTGCATTGCTCAGCGGGATAGTCACCTGGCGCTGTTCAATTTGCGCCCACAACTTAAACTCCTGGTGTCTACTCCAGTCAAGCACCCGTCTCAAGTGCACCGCCTGATAGTAGCGTCTAATGTCAGGGAGCGCCAGTCCTCCGCAGTGCTTGGGCATAGAGAGTTGGTTACGAGGGATGCGTTTTTTTGTGTGCCCAGACAAAGCGGGTGAAAAGGGCTTGTACTTGTCTGAAGTAGGTGGAGGGAATCCTAATCGGGAAGGCCTGAAACAGGTATAAAAATTTGGGTAACACGCTCATTTTCAGGAGGTTACACCTCCCAAACCATGAGTGCAGCCCTTTATGCCACGAATCCAGAAGTGCTCTTATTTTAGCCAATAACGGGGGGAAATTGCTCTCGTAGATGCGCGTCAGAGTGGGTGGAATGCTCGTACCTAGGTATGTTAAGGTAGAAGACGTCCTGTGGAACTTAAAGTTCGATTTTATGATTGGGAGGGTATGCGGCGGTATAAACAACCCCCATCGATTCAGATTTAGTCAATTTTATTTTAAGATTGGACATCTACCCGTATACCTCCAATTCCTTAATCAGATTCGGTATGGACACAGCCGGGTTAGTGAGTGAAAAGAGCATGTCATCGGCATAAGCCGACACCTTATGCTGGTCACGGCTGACCACCACACCTCGTATGTCCGGATTCGCTCTAAGCTTGGATAGGAAGGGCTCTAGAGTTAGGGCAAACAAGAGAGGGGACAGCGGGCACCCCTGTCTTGTTCCGTTCGTGATCTGGAAAGGGTCAGACAAAACACCATTCGCTTTTACTCGGGCGGTTGGACTGGAGTATATACCCAGTATTCGGTTAAGCATTACCTCTCCCAGGCCAATATGTTTAAGAACCGCAGACGTAAAGGGCCAGCCCACCCGGTCAAATGCTTTTTCAGCGTCGGTATTTAGGAATACACACGGGGTCGTCTTGGATTTCACGATATGTAAAAGATTTAATACCTTCGTGGTGCTATCCCTGGCCTCCCTAGAAGGGATAAACCCTACTTGGTCCAAATGGATGAGCCGCTGAAGGTGTAGTGCTAACCGGTCAGCCAATATCTTAGTAAATAATTTAAGGTCCACGTTCAACAGCGAGATGGGCCTATAACTACCACAAGATGCGGGGTCCTTCCCTTCTTCGTGGATCACCGAGATATGGGCAATCAGGGTATCCCTGGTGAACGTCCCCCCACCCTGATGGCATTGAAAACCTTCAGAAGTCTTGGTCCTAAAGTCGGGAGTAACGTTTTATAATACTGTACGGTATACCCATCAGGACCCGGGGCCTTCCCTTGCTTCATATTCTTGACAGCCCGCTGAAGATCTACTAAGGTTATGGGGGAGTCTAAGTCTCGTCAGGTTTCCGGTGGTAGAGAAGGCATTCCCGAGGATGCGATATACTCCTCCATATCCGAGTGGGCCGTCGTCACCTGTGGCAAATTATACAAATTGGAGTAGGACCAAAACTCCTGGGTAATACACCCAGGTAGGACCACTTTATGGCCCCCTGCTACATTGATGTGGGGGATATATGTGGAAAGTCTGTGTTCTCTAACCGCCTTGGCCAACAGTTTCCCATACTTGTCCCCAGATTCATACACCATCCGGCGGCACACCTGCAGGGCCGCTTTCGCCCTGTGGTGGAGAAGATCATTGATCTGTTTCCTAAGGAGCGCCAGTTCTGACTCAGAGGACTGAGTGGGGGCATGTTTGTGTCTGGACTCGGCAGCAGCAAGCGTCTGTAATAGTTGGGTGAGCTGTTGGGTACGTTCCCGCTTAATCCGCGCTCCATGTCTAATCAGGATACCCCGAATAACTGTTTTGTGAGCCTCCCACAGGACCCCTGGGTCGCAGTCAGGTCATTCATTTTCCTGAAAGTAATAGTCCAGCGCTCTGGTCACTTCCGTTAGAATTTCTGGATTCTGCAGCAGGCTCTCGTTAAGACGCCAGAAACGATGTCTGGGTGAGGAAGAGTCGGAAAGCTGATAGGTCAGGAGTATGGGTGCATGGTCTGACCATGTCCTATTCCTTATGCGAGTTTGTAACACTGCGTGCAATTGAGAGTGGGAGATCAGAAAGTAGTCTATTCTGGTATATATTGGGTGCACGGAGGAGTAGTAAGTAAAGTCTCGTCCCCCCGAGTGCTGCAGTCGCCAAACATCTGTTAGTTGTAGTTTATGAAGTGCCCGAGATATGCGTTTAAGTTGGACCAGTGGAATAGAAGTCCTGCCCGACAGGACAAGTGTCTATTGAGGGGATCAGTGGGGCGTTAAAGTCACCACCTAAAATCAATTGTCCCTCCTGAAAGTCCTGTAGTTTCCCCAGCGCACCTTCTAGAAACGTGGCTTGGTGTTCGTTGGGGGCATAGATCGCCGCCAACGTCAGTTGTACTGTGCCCACCAGGCCTTTAAGAAAGACATAGCGTCCAGTGGGGTCTATGAGCTGGCTTTGGCATTTCCAAGGGAGTTTGCCAGAGATCAATATAGAAACACCCTTTGATTTGGCGATCGGGTTGGTGGAATAAGTCTTCGGGAAGTATCTGTTTTGTAAGTATGGTAACCTAGTGTCCTTAAAATGAGTCTCCTGGATAAAGGCAACGTCAGCTTGAGCCCTCTTTAAGTCATCTAGCAATATCCGCCGCTTCTCAGGCGTATTAAGACCTTTAGCATTTAAAGAGAGCACCTTTAGAGCGTCTAACGCCATCTCTCAATGAAGAATGGGGGAATAGGGAGTGGGGGGAGGGGTATGGGGCCTAAAGCTGGGGAGTGGGGATACAAAAGGGTGGGGTAAGAAGCAAGGAGAGAAGAATAAGTATAGGCAAGGAAAAGGAAATAAGCGAGTGAAAATTAGCAGGCTGGGGCCAGGTCTAACACCTCACCCCTATGACAATACAATAGCTGCATATGCCACCCAGGGGATCCAAAAACTCCCCCCGGGAGGTATATGCTATCCTAATTGGGGAAGGGGTAGGATAGGGCTCAGCGAGCCCCCGACCAGTCCCCAACACCCCAACCCATCTTGAATAAGTAGAAATCAAAAAGGGATCACAAAGGACCAAAACCGCGCTGTGGTAATATACGTGAAACACTAAAAATAAGGTGCTGCCGTCCCTATGCCTCACACTCCCCAAAAGGAGGCCGTGAGCTCATGTAGTTGCTATAAAATTATATATTAAGGGGCCCAGGCGCTACCTGTAATAGATAAATAAATGTCTTTTTTTTTTTTTTAAACAGCACAAGTTTATTGAACAACTCAGTTATAACAAGGCATCACAGTAGGTACAGACATTAGCCACTTCATAGGTGACGGACAGTAATACATCCTACATTAAGGAAATTTCCTGACAATGATGATATGGACTCCAACACAGCTCATTCCACACATGTATGTAAATTTTCCGCCCACCTATCCCATATTTTGTGATATTTGGCTGGACACCCACGATGTCTATATACTAGTTTAACCAAGGGTAACTTACGATTAATGTCCATTACCCATTCCCGCATGGTAGGCATGGTTGGACGCATCCAGTATTTAGCCACGAGCTTTCGTGCAGTAAACAGCGTAGAGTGCAAAGATGTAGCCAAATATTTATCAACAGAGGTATCAGGAAATATGCTGAGTAGGCAACTCTTAGGGTCAAGTTGAAGGGGTGAACCCATATGGTCATGTAGAAACTTGACAATCTGCCCCCAATACTCCTGGGCCATTGGGCATTGCCAGAGAAGATGGTAGAAAGTACCAGTCATACACGAGCATCTGGGACACTTCGGGTCATAGTCAGGATGATACTTAGCTATCCGGACAGGGGTGAGGTATGACTTATGCATCACATAGTACTGCGTTAGTCGGTCAGGTAGGTTAAGTGAAGCCTGTTTAATGTTCTCAAGGGAATCCTCCCATTCCTCCCCATCAAAGGGACCTATATCCTCTTCCCATCTCAACCTAGCCCGTTCAGTGATTTGCGCCACCAAGCGGGCCCGGAGTAGGCTGTATAGAGTCGAGATCAATTTAGTCGGTTCGTCCCCCATAATTACATCTGTCAAAGTCAACGACTGTACATTCGGGAAGTCCTGAGCAAATTGCGCACGGAGCGCGTGTCGCAATTGCAAGTAGCAACCCTAAGTGCATATGAGGGGGTATGTTAAATTCCACTTGTAAGGAGGGAAAATCCCTTACGCCCATAGGAGTCACCACCTAGTGCAGATAAAGTATCCCCCTAGAAGCCCACAAGTCTACATCTGGTAAGCCAAACAACTCACGAAGTAGGGGGTTGCGCCATAGTGGTGTATGTGAGTGGTGATAGTCAGCTCCCAGTAATCTAAGGGCTAGCTTCCAAATATTTTGGTGGTGTGGCAGGATCCGGAACCGGGCGTCCCTAACCCCACCACCCCGAAAGATCATCTGAAGTGGAGTATCAGTAGGGGATTCAGCCCTCCTGCCCACCAAGGCCTGGTATCTGTGACTATCCGCTCTATGGAGGTGATAAAAATGGGAAACCTGGGCTGCTATGTAGTATGTGTGGAAATCAGGGAGAGCCAATCCCCCCATAGAGGTCGGGTTTTTAAGTGTGTTCCATGCCAACTTATGTCTAGAGGGGCCCCAGATAAAGGTGTTTAAGACACCGTCTAACGTTTTAAAGAGCGCCACAGGGACCAGAACAGGGGAATGCCAAAGTACATAAAGGAGTTTCGGCAGGAGGATCATTTTAGTAATATTGATCCGTCCCATAACCCCGATGAGGAGACGGGAGCATGCCTTAGTCTTCTCCCGCACATACAGAAGCAGTGGTTCAAGATTGAGATGAATATACTCCCTGGGCTCCCTCGTGACCTGCACTCCCAGATACTGGATGGAGGATACCCTGGAGAGCGGGAGAGAAGCCGCACCCCGGTCCGGGGGGGGAACAAGTCAATGGGTAAAACCTGCGACTTGGTCCAATTAATACGCAGACCGGAATGACCACCAAACTCCTCTATGACCCCCAGGGCAGCTCCCAACGACTGACCCGAGTCCTCTAAATATAGTAAAGTATCATCCGCATACATACTCACCGACTCCACCAGAGAGCCGCGTCGGAGGCCTACTACAGCCGGGTGTGCCCGAAGTGCAGCAGCCAACGGTTCTGCTGCCAAAGCATACAGCATAGGAGAGAGCGGACAACCCTGACGTGTGCCACAGGCCAACTGAAAGGGGTCCGACACCCATCCATTAACCGCTACTCTAGCCATTGGGCGATAGTATAGGAGAGTAATCCATTTAATAAAATTGGGGCCAAACCCAAATTTACCCAAGCATTCCCAAAGATAGTTCCACTCAATGGAATCAAACGCCTTAGCGGCATCCAGTGACACTACCACCCTCGACTCCACTCTGTCATGCTCAGCCTTGATATTCATATATAACCGACGGATATTAATGGCCATGTTTTTCCCGGGCATAAATCCCGTTTGATCAGGGTGAATAAGTGATAGGATGATGCCACTCAAACGGGTGGCAAGTACTTTAGCCAAAATTTTTATATCTGCCTGGAGCAGCGAGATGGGGCGATAGGAATCCGGGGAGTGGGGATCCTTTCCTGGCTTGGGTATCACTATAATAACTGCCTGCCTTAGAGTATCCAGTAGGGACTCAGATTCAAATATGTGTGTATATAATCTCAACAATTCTGTCACTAGTATCTCAGAGTAGTGGGCATAGAAATCCAGAGGAATACCATCCAGTCCAGGGGCCTTAGCTGCTGCAAGGGATGCCACCGCTAGCCTAATCTCATCTGCCAATATCAGGGCCTCAAGAGTCTCAACCTGAGCCTCGGACAGGTGGGGAAGAGAGACATCTCGGAGGTATGCCCCCATCTCAGTCCTCGGCCTATGTACCTGCAACTCCCATAGAGGGCAGCATAGTAAGCACGAAACATATTGGCCACCGTCGGCGGATCAGCCACTACCTCACCCCCACTGTTAGTCAATGAAACCACCACCGGGGGCTTGGAGTTCCGATGCGCCAAGTAGGCCAACAACTTTTCCGCCCTCTCTCCCTGCTCAAACAAAAAACAACTTTTGCTTAGCCTGTTCAGTGTGGAGGTGATCTACTATCCTTGTGTGGTGTCTTAACATCTGGGCCTTAGCAGGTGTGGGGTCAGTGGTGAAGTCAGTGGTCACTGAGTCCAGCTCCCTTAGGGCATTAGACAGCAAAGTCTTGGAGGTACGCTTCAACCGGTTGATCCGTTGTGTTAAAGTGGAGCGTACGTGCAGTTTAAAAGCCTCCCAGGTACAATCAGCCGGAGCCGTTCCCTGATTAGTATTAAAGAAAAACCTCCATTCATCCCCTAAATCTTCACTGTCACTCAAGGCGGTTAACCAGAAGGGGTGAAGCCGCCATGGTTTCGGGCCAGTAGGCCGGGTCAAGGAAAAAGTTGCCCAGCAAGGGGCGTGGTCTGATATAAATACAAAGAATTACTGCTCTAAGGTAATGACTTCTCCCAAAACAGCTGTCTCCACAATCCCACAGGGTGCTGGCTCTGTTTGCAACAGGAACTGAAGTAGAAAAGATGTAGCTGGATAGCCGCACTCCAAATTATTCAACTTTATTTCAAAAATGTAATTAAAATCATAGCATCTAGGCTGGCAAACAGACTAACTGCACAGCCGCTGACATGTTTCACACCGAACACGGTGCTTAGTCATAGCTAATGAGCAGAATATACATACAGAGCTATATATACACACACACAAGCAATTAGACAAATGAATAAAATATGTGTATGACAAGATAGCAATTAAGGAAACACCTGTGAACATCCAAAGTCTAAAGATGAACATTTAAATGAATGAAAGGAAAAATACTTTTTCCCCTAAAACACCAAAATCAAGCTGACACATTGAAAGCATACGTAATGGTAATAACTGAATGACATGATAAATCTTATCCTTAGGTGAAGAGGTATAGGTGTAACCTAAAGAAATAAAAAATGACTTAAGTAAAAACATTTTTCATTTTGTATGTAAAAAAAAGGGGCGTGGTCTGACAATGATCTAGCATAGTAGCCCGTGTCTAGATAAATAAATTTCTAAATGTGTCTATCATAGAAGACTAGAGAGCTCTAGATAAATGTTATAACAAAGGAATCAGTAATACCCCTAGACGCTACTGATGATAGAGATAGAGGAAATAAGCAGGACAAAGTGCAGGCAAACCTTATAAATATAGGCTGAAGGTAAATAGCTGTCAAAGAATACCACTTAGCAGCATTAACCCGGTATTTTCTGATGGTCGACCCTAGCCCACTGAAGCACACTAAATCAGCCAAATAGAAATTCCACAGTCCTTTGCCAAAAAGATTTCTGGGTAGTAAAACAAACAACGTATCTACATTACTGACTATAATGCACTAAAAGGGATTCAAGGTACAGCCAAAATTTAAATGTGTGCAAAAAATGCAGTATAATCGTGAGAAATATGTATATATATCTCTCTATATCTCACCAGTGTTAGCGTGTACACAATATGAGCAAGTGGATATACATGTGCAGGACCAAAAAAATCAAAATAAATTAATATAAATAAATAAAAAATTATAATAATGAATGGTTAAGGGTGCAAAAATGCAAAAAGTGCAAAAAATACAAAAAAGAAAAAAATGTGCAAAAAGTGCAAACAAGTGCAAAGCAGCAGTAGTCTCTAGATCACAATAATCAATTGCGAAAGTATTCGGCCCCCTTGAACTTTTCAACTTTTTGCCACATTTCAGGCTTCAAACATAAAGATATAAAAATTTAATTTTTTGTGAAGAATCACCAACAAGTGGGACACAATTGTGAAGTGGAAGGAAATCTATTGGATATTTTAAACTTTTTTAGCAAATAAAAAACTGAAAAGTGGTGCGTGCAAAATTATTCGGCCCCTTTACTTTCAGTGCAGCAAACTCACTCCAGAAGTTCAGCGAGGATCTCTGAATGATCCAATGTTGTCCTAAATGACCGATGGTGATAAATAGAATCCACCTGTGTGTAATCAAGTCTCTGTATAAATGCACCTACTCTGTGATAGTCTCAGGGTTCTGTTGAAAGTGCAGAGAGCATCATGAAGACCAAGGAACACACCAGGCAGGTCCGTAATACTGTTGTGGGGAAGTTTAAAGCCGGAGTTGGATACAAAAAGATTTCCCAAGCTTTAAACATCCCAAGGAGCACTGTGCAAGCCATCATTTTGAAATGGAAGGAGTATCAGACCACTGCAAATCTACCAAGACCTGGCCGTCCCTCTAAACTTTCAGCTCAGACAAGGAGAAGACTGATCAGAGATGCAGCCAAGAGGCCCATGATCACTCTGGATGAACTGCAGAGAACTACAGCTGAGGTGGGAGAGTCTGTCCATAGGACAACAATCAGTCGTACACTGCACAAATCTGCCCTTTATGGAAGAGTGGCAAGAAGAAAGCCATTTCTCAAAGATATCCATAAAAAGTCTCGTCTAAAGTTTGCCACAAGCCACCTGGGAGACACACCAAACATGTGGAAGAAGGTGCTCTGGTCAGATGAAACCAAAATCCAACTTTTTGCCCACAATGCAAAATGATATGTTTGGCGTAAAAGCAACACAGCTCATCACCCTCAACACACCATCCCCACTGTCACACATGGTGGTGGCAGCATCATGGTTTGGGCCTGCTTTTTCTTCAGCAGGGACAGGGAAGATGGTTAAAATTGAGGGGAAGATGGATGCAGCCAAATACAGGACCATTCTGGATGAAAACCTGTTGGAGTCTGCAAAAGACCTGAAACTGGGACGGAGATTTATCTTCCAACAAGACAATCATCCCAAACATACAGCAAAATCTACAAAGGAATGGTTCACAAATAAACGTATCCAGGTGTTAGAATGGCCAAGTCAAAGTCCAGACCTGAATCCAATCAAGAATCTGTGGAAAGAGCTGAAAACTGCTGTTCACAAACGCTCTCCATCCAACCTCACTGAGCTCCAGCTGTTTTGCAAGGAAGAATGGGCAAGAATTTCAGTCTCTCAATGTGCAAAACTGATAGAGACACCCCAAGCGACTTGCAGCTGTAATCGCAGCAAAAGGCGGCTCTACAAAGTATTAACGCAAGGGGGCCCAATCATTTTGCACGCCCCACTTTTCATTTTTTTATTCGTTCAAAAAGTTTCAAAAATCCAATAGATTTCGTTCCACTTCACAATTGTGTCCCACTTGTTGGGGATTCTTCACAAAAAATTAAAATTTTATATCTTTATGTTTGAAGCCTGAAATGTGGCAAAAGGTTGAAAAGTTCAAGGGGGCCGAATACTTTCGCAAGGCACTGTAATATCTGGTTCCGGCAATATGGATGAAAATCATTGAGAAAAATGGCATGGGTAGCCCCTCCCTGCCCATTACCAGCCCCTTTGGGTACGGATATTAAGGGGAACCCCGTACCCATATTAAAAAAAGGAAATGCGTGTGGCCCCCAGGCCCTATATACTCAGAACAGCAGTATACAGGCGGTGCAAACAAGACAGGGACTGTGTAGGTTTGTTGTGTTAAGTAGAATCTGTTTGTAATTTTCAACTGGTACATTGGGAAGGGTTATCACCTCTCTATAATTTTTTTGCCGTCCGTCTTTTTTCATCTCACTTCCTGCTGTCTCCTTCCGTTTGCAAGTAGGAGAAGTTTGTAAGTTGGATGTTTGAAAGTAGGGGCCTGCCCTATATGCTCTGCAGAAATGGTGGAACAAGGTGTTGGTGTTGCCACAACATTGTAAGCCCTCAAAGTGACTCTTGGTGGGCGCTGGAGCGCCCTGCTGTGAACGATTATATCAAGGATTGTAATAACACGCCATTGTTGAACAGTGGTAGAAAAATTGACCTTTGGTGGTTGTGGTGCTGGTGCCACAACACTATAAGTCCTCACAGTTACTCTTGGTGGGCACAGGAACGGGCCCTGCTGTGAAATATTATATTAACAATTGTAATTACATGCCCCTGTTAAACAGGGGCAGAAAAATTGGGCCTTAGGCACTGGTGCTGGGGCCACGACACTGCAGCAAAAATTGTGTTAAACAGGGGCTGAAAAATTGGGCTGGTGGCCTCACCCAGACCAAAAATGTTCTTCTAACATATCAGCGGAGGAGGAAGAGGATAGACAATCAACATAACAGGACAGTCACTCAGCATAGGCAGTCTTGAAGGGATGTGATATTTAAAAAAAATATATATTCGGTTACATCAGCTTCCGGTGCTTGGTAGCTGTGGGTGATCCAAGATTGATTCATCTTTATGAAGGTCAGTCGATCAACCGAGTCGGCGGACAGGCGCACCCTGTGATCGGTAACAAAGCCACCAGCAGCACTGAAGGTGCTTTTCCTGAAAGAACGCTGGATGCAGGACAGACCAGTAGCTCAATTGCATACTGTGCAAGCTCTGGCCAGTGATCCATCCTCAAGACCCAGTAAGCCAGAGGATTTTCGGTGGGAAAGGTCTCCAAGTCTGACCTTGCCCCTAGGTATTCCTGCACCATGTAAATCAGACGCTGGCGATGGGTGCTGGAACCAATCATACCTTGGGGCTGCGGACTAAAAAAATTTCTGAAAGCATCAGTCAGACGGCCACCTTGTCCACCGCTCCTTCTGACCGATGCCTCAGCAACACGTTGTCCAGGACCAGGAGTTTGTATCCTCCCAGTCTCTGGGAACGCATTGCACAGACCTTTCTGCAAGGCCTCCCGGAGATGTCTCATCCTCTGCTCCCTCTGCGATAGCAAGATAAGGTCGGCAACCTTACCCTTGTACTGTGGATCAAGGAGAGTGGCCAGCCAGTAATGGTCCCTCTCCTTGATCCGAAGAATACAAGGATCCTTCCGCAGGCTTTGCAGGATCAGGGAGGCCATGCAGCGTAGGTTAGCTGAGGCATTCAGTCCGGAGTCCTCTGGGTCACTAAGTACAACATGATCCGCAGCTACCTCCTCCCAGCCACGTACAAGTCCACGGGTTTCTTGGGACTGTAAATCATCCCTACAAGACTGCTGCTGCTGCTGATGCTGAGTGCCAGCCTCCACCTCCATGCTGACACAATCATCCTCCTCCTCCTCCTCCTCCTCATCCTCTTCCTGTGTGATGGGTGGCAAAGCAGGAACACTGTCTCGATAAAGGGGGCCTTGAGAGGCAAGGAAGTGCTCCTCTTCCTGCCTCTGTTCTGCCTCAAGTGCCCTGTCCATTATTCCACGCAGCGTATGCTCCAAGAGGTGGACAAGAGGTACAGTGTCACTGATGCATGCACTGTCACTGCTCACCATCCTTGTGGCCTCCTCAAATGGTGACAGAACAGTGCATGCATCCCTGATCATGCCTCACTGGCGTGGTGAGAAAAAAACGAGCTCCCCTGACCCTGTCCTGGTGCCGACCAATCCTGGCTTAAGCTGGTGTGGCGTCAATCACCTCTCGGCCTGCCCCTGCACAGCTGACAAAATATCTGCCCCAGTGTGGCTCCTGTCCCCCAAACAAACCAGCGCAAGCACGGCATGGCATAGTTTTGCCTGCGTACTTGCGTAGCCCCTGGAACGCCTACGGAGCACCGCTGGTTCTGAGGACAGAGCACTGGAAGAGGTCATGGAGGAAGAAGAAGAGGAGGGGGTGGAGGAGAGAGTTGTGTCACAACCAATAGTAGCATTTTGGAGGCGTGGTGGCTGAACAACCTCCAACACTACTGCACCTTGTCCTGCATCCTTCCCAGCTGCCAGAAGAGAGACCCAATGGGCCGTGAAAGACAGGTAACGTCCCTGTCCATGCCTGCTGGACCATGAGTCAGCGGTAATATGCACCTTACCACTGACCGCCCTGTCCAGCGAGGCAAGGACATTGCCTTCCACATGCCGGTAGAGAGCCGGAATCGCCTTCCGTGAGAAAAAGTGGCGTTGGGGACCTGCCACTGAGGAACCGCACATTGTACAAACTCACGGAAGGGGGCCGAGTCTGCCAACTGAAAAGGCAGCAGTTGAAGTGCTAGCAATTTAGCCAAGCTAGCATTCAACCGCTGGGTAGGGATGAGCCGAACACCCCCCTGTTCGGTTCGCACCAGAACCTGTGAACAGACCTAAACTTCGTGTGAACTTTAGAACCCTATTAAAGTCTATGGGACTCGAACGTTCAAATCTAAAGTGCTAATTTTAAAGGGTAATATGCAAGTTACTGTCCTAAAAAGTGTTTGGGGACCCGGGTCCTGCCCCAGGGGACATGGATCAATGCAAAAAAAAGTTTTAAAAACTGCCGTTTTTTCAGGAGCAGTGATTTTAATAATGATTAAAGTGAAACAATAAAAGTGTAATATTCCTTTAAATTTCGTAGCCTGTGAAGGGGCGCATGTTTCTGGTGCTTAGAACTGTCGCTGCACAAAGTGTCATTTGTGCAGGAAAAAAAGTCTTTTAAAATCACTTGAGGCTAAATTGTCGGCTCCCCGTAATACAGAGAACACTCAATGAGTGTTCTCTGTATTAGCCGACAATTCATTCATTCATTGATTAAAAAAATAAATTAAAAAAGCGTGGCGGTTCTCCTAAATTCAATTACCAGGCCCTTCAGGTCTGACATGGATATTAAGGGGAACCCCGTGTAAAATTTTAAAAAAAAATTGACGTGGGGGTCCCCCTAAATATCCATACCAGTCCCTTCAGGTCTGATATGGATATTAAGGGGAACCCCGCATCAAATTAAAAAAAAATTTGACGTGGGATCCCCCTAAAAATCCATACCAGACCCTTTATCCAAGCACGCAACCTGGCAGGCCGCAGGAAAAGAGGGAGGGACGAGAGAGCGGCCCCCCCTCCCTCCTGAACCGTACCAGGCCACATACCCTCAACATTGGGAGGATGCTTTGGGGGTCTGTGACCCCTCAAAGCACCTTGTCCCCATGTTGATGAGGACAAGGGCCTCATCCTCACAACCCTGGCCGGTGGTTGTGAGGGTCTGCGGGCGGCGGGCTTATCAGAATCTGGAAACCCCCTTTAACAAGGGGACCCCCAGATCCCGCCCCCCCTGTTTGAAATACCATTTCACAAAGAAAGTGTAAAAATGGTTAAATAAGACAAACACACTTTTGAAAAATTCTGCCTGTGGCCAATCATGGCTCTCCTCGCTGCCGGCGCTGTGATTGGCCAAGCATGCGGGGTCACAGTGCATGCTTGGCCAACAATGAGCCAGCAATGCACTGCGATGGCGCAGTGCATTGTGGGCCGTGAGCGCCACACGAATTTGGCGCGAATGGCCCATAACGTTTGGTATTCGCCGAACGGGCGAACAGCCGATTTTCGAGTCGAACGTATGTTCGACTCGAACATCAAGCTTATCCCTAATGGAGAGATAAATGGATGGATGGAGACATGGATGGATGAATGAATGGAGATATAGATGAATGGATGGAGATATAGATGGAGGAATGGGTGGATGGATGAATGGATGGAAACATGGATGGATGGAGACCTGGATGGTGGATGGATGGAGACATGGATGGATTGGTGGATGGATGGAGACATGGATGGATTGGTGGATGGATGGATGGAGACATGGATGGATGGATGGAGACATGATGGATGGATGGGTGGAGACATGGATGGGTGGATAGATGGAGAGATGAATGGATGGATGGAGAGATAAATGGATGGATGGAGACATGAATGGATGGAGATATAGATGAATGGATGGGTGGAGATAGATATGGATGAATGCATGGAAACAGGGAAGGATGGAGACATGGATGGCTGGATGGATGGCTAGATGGAGACATGGATGATGGATGGCTGGTTGGATAGATGGATGGATGTAGACATGGATGGATAGCTAGATGGAGACATGGATGGATGGATGGCTGGTTGGATAGATGGATGGATGTAGACATGGATGGATGGATGGATAGACAGAGATATGGTTGGAGACCTGGATGGATGGAGACATCTATGGATGGATGGATGGTTGAATGAATGGAAATATAGATGAATGAATGGAAATATTAATGAATGGATGGGTGGAGATATAGATGGAGGAATGGAAGAATGGATAGATGGATGAATGGATGGAAACATGGATGGATGGAGAAAAGGCTGGAGACATGGATGGATGGATGGAGACATGGATGGGGGAGACATAGATGGATGGAGACATGGATGGGGGGAGACATGGATGGATGGAGACATGGATGGGGGGAGACATGGATGGGGGGAGACATGGATGGGAGGAGACATGGATGGGTGGAGACATGGATGGGGGGAGACATGGATGGATGGAGACATGGATGGGGGAGACATGGATGGATGGAGACATGGATGGGGGGAGACATGGATGGGGGGAGACATGGATGGGTGGAGACATGGATGGCAGGAGACATGGATGGATGGAGACATGGATGGATGGGGGAGACATGGATGGGGGAGACATGGATGGATGGAGACATGGATGGATGGATGGAGACATGGATGGATGGGGGAGACATGGATGGGGGAGGCATGGATGGGGGAGACATGGATGGATGGGGGAGACATGGATGGGGGAGACATGGATGGATGGAGACATGGATGGATGGATGGAGACATGGATGGATGGAGACATGGATGGATGGGGGAGACATGGATGGGGGAGGCATGGATGGGGGAGACATGGATGGTGGAGACATAGATGGGGGAGACATGGATGGATGGATGGAGACATGGATGGGGGGAGACATGGATGGATGGAGACATGGATAGGGGAGACATGGATGGGGGAGACATGGATGGGGGAGACATAGATGGATGGAGACATGGATGGGGGGAGACATGGATGGGGGGGAGACATGGATGGGGGAGACATGGATGGGGGAGACATGGATGGATGGAGACATGGATGGATGGAGACATGGATGGGGGAGACATGGATGGGGGAGACATGGATGGGGGAGACATGGATGGATGGATGGAGACATGGATGGGGGAGACATGGATGGGGGAGACATGGATGGATGGATGGAGACATGGATGGGGGAGACATGGATGGGGGAGACATGGATGGATGGATGGAGACATGGATGGATGGAGACATGGATGGGGAAGATATGGATGGGGGAGACATGGATGGATGGAGACATGGATGGGGGGGAGACATGGATGGAGACATGGATGGAGGGAGACATGGATGGATGGATGGAGACATGGATGGGGACATGGATGGATGGAGAAATGGATGGAGGGAGAGATGGATGGAGGGAGAGATGGATGGAGACATGGATGGATGGATGGAGACATGGATGGGGGGAGACATGGATGGAGACATGGATGGATGGAGACATGGATGGGGGGAGACATGGATGGAGACATGGATGGATGGAGAAATGGATGGAGGGAGAGATGGATGGAGACATGGATGGATGGATGGAGACATGGATGGAGACATGGATGGATGGAGACATGGATGGGGGGAGACATGGATGGATGGAGACATGGATGGGGGGAGACATGGATGGAGAAATGGATGGAGGGAGAGATGGATGGAGACATGGATGGATGGAGAAATGGATGGGGGGAAACATGGATGGAGACATGGATGGATGGAGAAATGGATGGGGGGAAACATGGATGGAGACATGGATGGATGGAGAAATGGATGGAGGGAGAGATGGATGGAGACATGGATGGAGACATGACTGGGGGAGACATGGATGGATGGAGACATGACTGGGGGAGACATGGATGGATGGAGACATGGATGGAGGGATGGATGGAGACATGGATGGAGACATGACTGGGGGAGACATGGATGGATGGATGGAGGGATGGATGGAGGGATGGATGGAGACATGACTGGGGGAGACATGGATGGATGGATGGAGGGATGGATGGATGGATGGATGGAGACATGGATGGAGACATGACTGGGGGAGACATGGATGGATGGAGACATGGATGGATGGAGACATGGATGGAGACATGGATGGATGGAGGGATGGATGGAGACATGGATGGATGGAGACATGGATGGAGACATGACTGGGGGAGACATGGATGGATGGAGACATGGATGGATGGATGGAGGGATGGATGGAGACATGGATGGATGGAGACATGGATGGATGGATGGAGACATGGATGGATGGATGGATGGAGACATGGATGGAGACATGACTGGGGGAGACATGGATGGATGGAGACATGGATGGATGGATGGATGGAGACATGGATGGATGGAGACATGTGCAGAACAAAAAAAAATGTTGTTTCAATTCGTTATTTATATAAATTAGTTTACTTAAATTTGTTTCATTTGTTTAATTCGTTTTTTGAATCGATTTGAAAAGATTTAATCTAATCAACTTCAAATATTTTTCGAATTCAGATATTTTTTTTCTATTCTATTTTATTCTGATTGGAAATTGGAAAACTATTCAAATTCAAAGAAGTATTCAGAAACAACTTGAAAATGATGCTGATTTGTATTCCATCTGAATTATTTTTTTTCGTTATTTCGGATTCGTTTAAATTCAGTACTATTCTAATTCGGAAGTTTGGATACATCAGAATTTCCAAATAACGAAAAGTCGTCTGAATTTTAAATCAGAACGAAATGAACTGCACATGTTTAATGCATGAAAGGCTGGCTGGAGACATGGATGGATGGAGACATGGATGGATGGATGGATGGCTGGCTGGAGACATGGATGGATGGATGGATGGCTGGCTGGAGACATGGATGGAGGGATGGAAGGCTGGCTGGAGACATGGATGGAGGGATCGAAGGCTGGCTGGAGACATGGATGGAGGGATGACTGGCTGGAGACATGGATGGATGACTGGCTGGAGACATGGATGGATGGATGACTGGCTGGAGACATGGATGGAGGGATGGAAGGCTGGAGACATGGATAGAGGGATGGATGACTGGCTGGAGACATGGATGGATGACTGGCTGGAGACATGGATGGATGACTGGCTGGAGACATGGATGGATGACTGGCTGGAGACATGGATGGATGACTGGCTGGAGACATGGATGGAGGGATGGATGGCTGGCTGGAGACATGGATGGAGGGATGGACGGCTGGCTGGAGACATGGATGGAGGGATGGAAGGCTGGCTGGAGACATGGATGGAGGGATGGAAGGCTGGCTGGAGACAGGGATGGATGGATGGATGGCTGGCTGGAGACATGGATGGAGGGATGGAAGGCTGGCTGGAGACATGGATGGAGGGATCGAAGGCTGGCTGGAGACAGGGATGGATGGATGGATGGCTGGCTGGAGACATGGATGGAGTAATGGAAGGTTGGCTGGAGACATGGATGGAGGGATGGAAGGCTGGAGACATGGATGGAGGGATGGATGACTGGCTGGAGACATGGATGGATGACTGGCTGGAGACATGGATGGATGACTAGCTGGAGACATGGATGGAGGGATGGATGGCTGGCTGGAGACACGGATGGAGGGATGGAAGGCTGGCTGGAGACATGGATGGAGGGATGGAAGGCTGGCTGGAGACATGGATGGAGGGATCGAAGGCTGGCTGGAGACATGGATGGAGGGATGGAAGGCTGGCTGGAGACATGGATGGAGGGATGGAAGGCTGGCTGGAGACACGGATGGAGGGATGGAAGGCTGGCTGGAGACATGGATGGAGGGATCGAAGGCTGGCTGGAGACATGGATGGAGGGATGGAAGGCTGGCTGGAGACATGGATGGATGGATGGATGGATGGCTGGCTGGAGACATGGATGGAGGGATGGAAGGCTGGCTGGAGACATGGATGGATGGATGGATGGCTGGCTGGAGACATGGATGGAGGGATGGAAGGCTGGCTGGAGACACGGATGGAGGGATGGAAGGCTGGCTGGAGACATGGATGGATGGATGGATGGATGGCTGGCTGGAGACATGGATGGAGGGATGGAAGGCTGGCTGGAGACATGGATGGATGGATGGATGGCTGGCTGGAGACATGG
The DNA here is from genome assembly GCF_037356315.1 of Lithobates pipiens. Taxonomy (NCBI): domain Eukaryota; kingdom Metazoa; phylum Chordata; class Amphibia; order Anura; family Ranidae; genus Lithobates; species Lithobates pipiens. Next base: position 370,834 of record NW_027507764.1, read on the forward strand.
ATGGAGGGATGGAAGGATGGCTGGAGACATGGATGGATGGATGGATGGCTGGCTGGAGACATGGATGGAGGGATGGAAGGCTGGCTGGAGGCATGGATGGAGGGATGGAAGGCTGGCTGGAGACATGGATGGATGGATGGATGGCTGGCTGGAGACATGGATGGAGGGATGGAAGGCTGGCTGGAGACATGGATGGAGGGATGGAAGGCTGGCTGGAGACATGGATGGATGGCTGGCTGGAGACATGGATGGAGGGATGGATGGATGGAAGGCTGGCTGGAGACATGGATGGAAGGCTGGCTGGAGACATGGATGGAGGAATGGATGGCTGGTTGAAGGACATGGATGGAGGAATGGATGGCTGGCTCGAGACATGGATGGAGGGATGGAAGGATGGTTGGAGACATGGATGGAGGGATGGAAGGCTGGCTGGAGACATGGATGGAGGGATGGAGGGCTGGCTGGAGACATGGATGGAGACATGGATGGAGGGCTGGCTGTAGACATGGATGGAGGGATGGAAGGCTGGCTCGAGACATGGATGGAGGAATGGATGGCTGGCTCGAGACATGGATGGAGGGATGGAGGGCTGGCTGGAGACATGGATGGAGACATGGATGGAGGGCTGGCTGTAGACATGGATGGATAGATGGATGGCTGGCTGGAGACATGGATGGAGGGATGGAAGGCTGGCTGGAGACATGGATGGATAGATGGATGGCTGGCTGGAGACATGGATGGAGGGATGGATGGCTGGCTGGAGACATGGATGGAGGGATGGGTGGCTGGTTGAAAGACATGGATGGAGGGATGGATGGATGGATGGCTGGCTGGAGATATGGATGGAGGGATTGATTGGCTGGCTGGAGACATGGATGGAGGGATGGATGGCTGGTTGAAAGACATGGATGGAGGGATGGAGGGATGGATGGCTGGTTGGAGACATGGATGGAAGGCTGGATGGAGACATGGATGGATGGATGGATGGATGAAGGACATGGATGGAGGGATGGATGGATGAAGGACATGGATGGAGGGATGGATGGATGGATGGCTGGCTGGAGACATGGATGGAGGGATGGGTGGCTGGTTGGAGACATGGATGGAAGGCTGGATGGAGGGATGGGAGGCTGGCTGGAGACATGGATGGATGGATGGATGGATGAAGGACATGGATCGATGGATGGCTGACTGGAGACATGGATGGAGGGATGGATGGCTGGTTGAAAGACATGGATGGAGGGATGGAGGGATGGATGGCTGGTTGGAGACATGGATGGAAGGCTGGATGGAGACATGGATGGATGGATGGATGGATGAAGGACATGGATGGAGGGATGGATGGATGGATGGATGAAGGACATGGATGGAGGGATGGATGGATGGATGGCTGGCTGGAGACATGGATGGAGGGATGGGTGGCTGGTTGGAGACATGGATGGAAGGCTGGATGGAGGGATGGGAGGCTGGCTGGAGACATGGATGGATGGATGGATGGATGAAGGACATGGATCGATGGATGGCTGACTGGAGACATGGATGGAGGGATGGATGGCTGGTTGAAAGACATGGATGGAGGGATGGAGGGATGGATGGCTGGTTGGAGACATGGATGGAAGGCTGGATGGAGACATGGATGGATGGATGGATGGATGAAGGACATGGATGGAGGGATGGATGGATGGATGGATGAAGGACATGGATGGAGGGATGGATGGATGGATGGCTGGCTGGAGACATGGATGGAGGGATGGGTGGCTGGTTGGAGACATGGATGGAAGGCTGGATGGAGGGATGGGAGGCTGGCTGGAGACATGGATGGATGGATGGATGGATGAAGGACATGGATCGATGGATGGCTGACTGGAGACATGGATGGAGGGATGGAAGGCTGGCTGGAGACATGGATGGAGGGATGGAAGGCTGGCTGGAGACATGGATGGAGGGATTGATTGGCTGGCTGGAGACATGGATGGAAGGCTGGATGGAGGGATGGAAGGCTGGCTGGAGACATGGATGGAGGGATGGATGGATGGTGGAGTTTGCGTTGAATAGTAAAAATGAATTCAATCGTTCTCAGGTTGTGGCGCTCGGATACAGTTTATTTCCACTATAAAAGCTCTCTGCTGCCTCCAGTGCCTGAAATATGTTGGGCGGCAGTACTATGCAGGGTCGGTCGTAGAGTGTGGTGGGGTCATCAAAGGGGTGAGGGAAGATTCTCCTACAAGGAAGATCGCAGGTCTCAGTTGAGTGTCGGATCAGAGAATGAAAATGGCATTTAAAGGAAAATTGAAATCCAAAAACACTAAAGACGCGGACATCCTGCTTTCCCCCGGAAACCGATTCCTGCCGACACACAATGCTGGGACTTGTAGTTCTCCTGTGAATGGAAAGATTTAATTATTGACAAAACAGAGATGAAGCAGCAATTTCTGCTGTCACCAGTAGGGGGCAGCAAAGGATCACACATTCATTTATGTACTTTATACTGTAGCGCCGGCTGCTGAAGAGCACACGCTGTTTTTGAAAGTTAAAGAGGAAGTAAACCCTTCCAAACAACTTGGACCTATAGGTAAGCCTAGATTAAGGCTTACCTGTAGGTCCAAGCAATATCTCCTAAACCTATATGGTTTAGGAGATATTTGCCCGAAAATGGGCACCGCTGTCTACGGCGCATGCGCCGTAGACAGCGGCGCGCAGGCGCACTAAATGTGGCAAATCCAAGAATGGATTTGCCAAATTTGTCGACTCCCGTGCGCATGCGCGGGAGTGACGTCATCGCGGTTGCGCCGCTGTGATTTGTCGGAGCTGCGAGACGCCACAAGCAACATGGATGCGGCGGACTACAGGGGACAGCGGCGACTTCGCTGGCTCCTGTGTCAGGTAAGTGACACATAATGAGCTACTATGCGATGCGATGCGATGTGATGCGATGCGATGCATAGTAGTCCATTATGCTTTACCTTTGCAGGGAAAAAAAGAGGAAGTAAACCCATCAGGGTTTACTTTCTCTTTAAGGTTACACCTGAACTGCAGTTTGGTTTGGGTATAATTATTCCAAATTTTGACCTCAGCATCAGAGCGGGAGATGACCCGGACAGGGGCGAAAAGGCCGAACAGTGCGGAGAAGTCGGAAGAAGACCCCCGGAGCTGATTAATAAATTACTTTAAAAACCTGTGTTGTGTTTTTTTTTATTGACACTTTTTTCCCCAGGTGACTGGGTAGGGGTATGATGTACCCCATACTCATTCACATAGGGTGGGGGCTCCCAGATTCCGATAAGCCCCCCGCCCGCAGACCCCGACAACCAATGGCCAGGGTTGTCGGGAAGAGGCCCTTGTCCTTATCAACATAGGAACAAGGTGCTTTGGGGTGGAGGGGCCCCAGGACGCCCCCCTTCTCCAAAGCACCCACGCCCCCATGTTGAGGGCATGTGGCCTGGTACGGTTCAGGAGGGAGGGCTTTTCGCTCGTCCCCACCCCCTTTCCTGACCGGCCAGGCTGCGTGCTCGGATAAGGGTCTGGTATGGATTTTGGGGGGACCCCCACGCCGTTTTTTTGGCATAGGGGGTTTCCCCTTAAAATCCATACCAGACCTAAGAGCCTGGTATACTCCCGGAGGGGGAACCCATGCCAGTTTTTTATTTAAAATTTGGCGTGGAGTTCCTCCTCGAGAGCTGATTATTCTGTGAGAGGCGACATTGTCGCCTCAATATAGATGGAGATCCGACTTGGAGGCGACTTCCAGTGAAATCAATGGGTACAAGTCGCCTAGAAGTTGGATAGAAGTAGTACAGGAACCTTTTCTGAAGTCGGAGCGACTGCTGAAATGTACATTAAAGAGGAAGTAAACCCTGAAGGGTGTTACTTCCTCTTTGATTCCCTGCAAAGGCAAAGCAAAATGGACTACTGTGCATCGCATCGCATCGCATCGCATAGTAGTCCATTATGTGTCACTTACCTGACACAGGAGCCAGCGAAGTCACCGCTGTCCCCTTGTGTACGGAGCCTCCATCTTCTTGGTGGGTCTCGCTGCTCCGTCGCTGTTATTCGACGGAGCCGCGATGACGTCACTCCCGTGCATGCGCTGTAGACAGCGGTGCCTGTCTTTCGGCAAATATCTCCTAAACGGTGTAGGTTTAGGAGATAATTCTTGGACCTACAGGAAGGCCTTAATCTAGGCCTTAATCTAGGCTCACCTGTAGGTCAAAGTGGTTTGTAAGGGTTTACAACCACTTTAAGACGGCTCCATTAACTCACATGGATTTTCTCAATAACGCGACTTGGGGCGACTTGAAGTTGGATCCAAAGTTGCCCCTGTGTGAACGGAGTCTAAGACTACCTGAACTTTCTTCCTAAAGCCGCGTACACACGTAGCCGTCTGTCCGACGTACTTAGTCTGGCGGACTTCCCTCCAGACTGTCCGTCGGACTTTCTGAACGGGCTACTTGCCCACACACGGCACTTCTTCAGCGGACTAATACGCCGTACTTTCGAAATGAACGGACTCGCCCACACACGCGGAGGAAAGTCCGCTCATTTCGAGCGCGTCTCCAGGTAGGCGGGGCCCGCGAAGGAGACGTCGCTGGCCCCGCCGCCTGGTATGGACTTAAAGGGGAACCCCAACGCCGAAAAAAATCGGCGTGGGGGTCCCCCCCAAGTCCACAACAGACCCTTGTCCGAGCACGCTACCCGGCCGGCCAGGAAAGGGGGGCGAGCGAGCGCCCCCCCTCCTGAGCCGTACCAGGCCGCGTGCCCTCAACATGGGGGGTGCCTTGGGGAAGGGGGGGCCGCGTGGCCCCCCCACCCCAAAGCACCTTGTCCCCATGTTGATGAGGACAAGGGCCTCTTCCCGACAACCCTGGCCGTTGGTTGTCGGGGTCTGCGGGCGAGGGGCTTATCGGAATCCGGGAGCCCCCTTTAATAAGGGGGCCCCCGGATACCGGCCCCCCACCCTATGTGAATGAGTATGGGGTACAATGTACCCCTACCCATTCACCTGTAAAATAAAAGTACAAAAAAAAACACAACACACGAGATAAAATACTTTATTGCACAGCTCCGGGGGTCTTCCGTCTTCGGGGGTCTTCTCGCCGGACTCCTCCGCTATCTTCTTGTAGCTCTTTTGCTAGCGGAGGAGTCCGGCTTTCTTCCTCGCCGCCGGCCTCTTCTCCCGACTTCGGGGGTCTTGTCCCCCTCTTCGGTTCTTCTGCCGGGCCACCGCGCCTTCTTCTAGCTCTTTTACAGGCGGTGGCCCGGTCTTCTGTCGCCGCCGCCGCCGCCTTCCGTTCTTCTTCTTCTTCTCCAGGAGATGTTGACTCGACGATCTCTCCGGCCAGAATGCCAGGGACGCGCTGCGCTGCCACTTATATAGGGACAAGGGGCGGTGTCACATGGCTTTATGTCACATGGGTTGGTCACATGGGTTGATGTCACATGGGGACTGTGACATCGTAAGGGGGCGGGGTCACCATGTGACACCAACCCATGTGACATAAAGCCATGTGACACCGCACATGTTCTCTCCCCACCATCCAAGTGGATATAGAGTAGGAATAAAAAAGAGCCCAGCCCGAAGCGTGGCGAGCGAAGCGATGGGGCCCTCTAATTTTCACAACCCTATGTCCGCTTGGATGGTGGGGCCACCACCTCCACTCACGGCACAGGCGCCGTTCAGCTTCGGACATTTTCCGAAGCTTCGTCTGCTCCGTACTGCGCATGCGCAGTACGGTCCGGACACTATTTGATGGCCGGACATTATTATCACCGGATTGCGGTGATCTGTTTCTGGGCCGGATTGCGGTGATCTGTTTCTGGGCCAGATTGCCGGGATCCGTTTCTGGGCCGGATTGCAGTGATCTGTTTCTGGGCCGGATTGCGGTGATCTGTTTCTGGGCCGGATTGCGGTGATCTGTTTCTGGGCCGGATTGCGGTGATCTGTTTCTGGGCCGGATTGCGGTGATCTGTTTCTGGGCCGGATTGCGGTGATCTGTTTCTGGGCCGGATTGCCGGGATCTGTTTCTGGGCCGGATTGCGGTGATCTGTTTCTGGTCCGGATTGCGGTGATCTGTTTCTGGGCCGGATTGCAGTGATCTGTTTCTGGGCCGGATTGCGGTGATCTGTTTCTGGGCCGGATTGCGGTGATCTGTTTCTGGGCCGGATTGCGGTGATCTGTTTCTGGGCCGGATTGCGGTGATCCGTTTCTGGGCCGGATTGCCGGGATCTGTTTCTGGGCTGGATTGCAGTGATCTGTTTCTGGGCCGGATTGCGGTGATCTGTTTCTGGTCCGGATTGCAGTGATCTGTTTCTGGGCCGGATTGCAGTGATCTGTTTCTGGGCCGGATTGCAGTGATCTGTTTCTGGGCCGGATTGCGGTGATCTGTTTCTGGGCCGGATTGCCGGGATCTGTTTCTGGGCCGGATTGCCGGGATCTGTTTCTGGTCCGGATTGCAGTGATCTGTTTCTGGCCCTGATTGCGGTGATCTGTTTCTGGTCCGGATTGCAGTGATCTGTTTCTGGGCCGGATTGCAGTGATCTGTTTCTGGGCCGGATTGCGGTGATCTGTTTCTGGGCCGGATTGCCGGGATCTGTTTCTGGGCCGGATTGCGGTGATCTGTTTCTGGGCCGGATTGCGGTGATCTGTTTCTGGGCCGGATTGCGGTGATCTGTTTCTGGGCCGGATTGCGGTGATCTGTTTCTGGGCCGGATTGCGGTGATCTGTTTCTGGGCCGGATTGCGGTGATCTGTTTCTGGGCCGGATTGCGGTGATCTGTTTCTGGGCCGGATTGCCGGGATCTGTTTCTGGTCCGGATTGCAGTGATCTGTTTCTGGGCCGGATTGCGGTGATCTGTTTCTGGTCCGGATTGCAGTGATCTGTTTCTGGGCCGGATTGCAGTGATCTGTTTCTGGGCCGGATTGCGGTGATCTGTTTCTGGGCCGGATTGCCGGGATCTGTTTCTGGTCCGGATTGCGGTGATCTGTTTCTGGGCCGGATTGCAGTGATCTATTTCTGGGCCGGATTGCAGTGATCTGTTTCTGGGCCGGATTGCAGTGATCTGTTTCTGGGCCGGATTGCCGGGATCTGTTTCTGGTCCGGATTGCAGTGATCGGTTGCTGCACAGGAGTCACTGAAAATGTTGCTGACATGCTGATGTTCTGCCCCCCCCCCCCCCCCCCGCACTGATCTATGGCCTCCCTCAATCTAGGTGCTGTAGTAATGTCTGTTCACCACGACCAGTGCAGGTGCGTATCCTGCTATAGTTGACTTGATTGACACCTATAAGTGCGTGTGGGACGGCGTTCTTCCACGAGTCACGTGTAGGACAGCCCATTCATTTCAGTGGGTTGCCCTACCCCCGAGAAATGCAAAAAAGAAGCCCCCGACTCTTCTGAAAACACGTCGCACCAAACCGCATGGTGCCGCAGCTAACAAATTTACCAAATATTATAAAACTATTGTGTCGCCCTTTTATTTGCTAAGTTGAGTCTCTGTGATCTCCTTGGGGAGATTTCCCTTGACTTCCTATCAGGGCAGGAAGTGATGGGAAATTTCAACAAAGCAAGGAGGAATTTCTTATCCTGGTGACAAAACAGGTTTCATAGGGACAGGAAGTGAGGGGAAATCTCCGGGGGGGGGGGGGGGGGGGGTCACAGGACCTAATCTGAGTTTAACTCATTTAATATGTGGGGGTGGTTTCCTTCTCCTGGACATTTGCGAGGGTATATAGGAGGGTATATAGGGGGAGGGTATAAAAGGGGAGCTATATAGGAGGAGGAGGCTATATAGGGGGAGTGTATATAGGGGAGGATATATAGGAGGGTGAGGGTATATAGGGGGAGTGTATATAGGAGGGTGAGGGTATATAGGGAGAGGGTATATAGGGGAGGGTATATAGGAGGATATTTAGGGGGAGTGTATATAGGGGTATATAGGGGAGGGTATATAGGAGGGGGTGTATATAGGAAGGTATATAGGCGGAGTGTATATAGGGGCAGGTATATAGGAGGGTGAGGGTATATGGGGAGGGTATATAGGAGGATATTTAGGGGGTATATAGGGGAGGGTATATAGGAGGGGGTGTATATAGGAAGGTGTATAGGCGGAGTGTATATAGGGGCGGGTATAGGAGGGGCGGGTATATAGGAAGGTATATAGGGGAGGGTATATAGGAGGAGGATTGTATATAGGGGGAGGGTATATAGAAGGGGGAGTGTATATAGGAAGGTATATAGTGGGAGGGTATATAGGAAGGTAGATAGGGGGAATGTATATAGGGGAGGGTATATAGGAGGAGGGGTGTATAGGAGGGGATTGTACATAGGGGGAGAGTATATAGGAGGGGTATATAGGAGGGGGAGTGTATATAGGAGGGTATATAGAAGGGGGAGTGTATATAGGAGGGTATATAGAAGGGGGAGTGTATATAGGAAGGTATATAGGGGGAGTGTATACAGGGTAGGGTATATAGGAGGGGGTATATAGGAGGAGTGTATATAGGGGACTGCATATAGGGGGAGGGTATATAGGAGGGGAGTGTATATAGGAAGGTATATAGGTGAGGGTATATAGGGGTGTATATAGGAAGGTATATAGGTGGAGGGTGTATAGGGGTGTATATAGGAAGGTATATAGGAAGGTATATAGGTGGAGTGTATATAGGAAGGTATATAGGTGGAGGGTATATAGGGGTGCATATAGGAAGGTATATAGGGGTGCATATAGGAAGGTATATAGGTGGAGGGTATATAGGGGTGTATATAGGAAGGTATATAGGTGGAGGGTATATAGGGGTGTATATAGGAAGGTATATAGGTGGAGGGTATATAGGGGTGTATATAGGAAGGTATATAGGTGGAGGGTATATATTGGGAAGGTGTATATTGGGAAGGTGTATATATGGGAGGGGGAGGAGGTGATTGTACAGACTCTCTCTCGTTACATTGTATGGAGAGGAGAGAATCCTCAGAAGAGATACAATGTGTGATTATCAGCAGACGCTGACCCCGCCCCCTCCCTGATCACATGACTGAGGAGAGGTGATCTGATGGGCGGGGACTGTCCATGTGACCAGAAGACATCATGCTGAGACCGGTGAGACATGCAGAGGGGGACTCTGCACACAGATATATTTATATAGGAGGGGGAGGGGAGTCTCCGTGTATCTTTTGTGACTTTCATGTTTCCAGGGACTCCTCTCCCCTCCCCTCCTCTCCTCTCCTCTCCCCTCCCCCTCCCCTCCCCTCCTCTCCTCTCGGAAATGCTGATTTCCTGGCTGTCATGCTGAACCTCTTTCCCTATTTCTCATTCTTCTCCTGATCTCTGATATTCTGTGTCCTGAGATAGTACTGAGGATGAGGGGGGATCACATATACTGTGTGGGGGACACCATGCAGCCAGAGGAGGGACCAGCATATGTAATGAGGTGTCAGGGGGGCGGGGTTTGTATATGTAATGAGGTGTCAGGGGGCGGGGTTTGTATATGTAATGAGGTGGCATGTCAGAGGTGGAGTTTGGATATGTAATGAGGTGGCGTGTCGGGAGGCGGGGTTTGTATATGTAATGAGGTGACATGTCGGGAGGCTGGGTTTGTATATGTAATGAGCTGTCATGTCGGGAGGCGGGGTTTGGATATGTAATGAGGTGGCGTGTCGGGAGGCGGGGTTTGTATATGTAATGAGGTGACATGTCGGGAGGCGGGGTTTGTATATGTAATGAGGTGACATGTCGGGAGGCGGGGTTTGTATATGTAATGAGCTGTCATGTCGGGAGGCGGGGTTTGTATATGTAATGAGGTGACGTGTTGGAAGGCGGGGTTTGTATATGTAATGAGGTGTCGGGAGGTGGGGTTTGTATATGTAATGAGGTGACATGTCGGGAGGCGGGGTTTGTATATGTAATGAGGTGGCGTGTCGGGAGGCGGGGTTTGTATATGTAATGAGGTGTCGGGAGGTGGGGTTTGTATATGTAATGAGGTGACATGTCGGGAGGCGGGGTTTGTATATGTAATGAGGTGACGTGTCGGAAGGCGGGGTTTGTATATGTAATGAGGTGACGTGTCGGGAGGCGGGGTTTGTATATGTAATGAGGTGACGTGTCGGAAGGCGGGGTTTGTATATGTAATGAGGTGACGTGTCGGGAGGCGGGGTTTGTATATGTAATGAGGTGGCGTGTCGGGAGGCGGGGTTTGTATATGTAATGAGGTGTCGGGAGGCGGGATTTGTATATGTAATGAGGTGGCATGTCGGGAGGCGGGGTTTGTATATGTAATGAGGTGGCGTGTCGGGAGGCGGGGTTTGTATATGTAATGAGGTGGCGTGTCGGGAGGCGGGGTTTGTATATGTAATGAGGTGTCGGGAGGCGGGATTTGTATATGTAATGAGGTGGCATGTCGGGAGGCGGGGTTTGTATATGTAATGAGGTGGCGTGTCGGGAGGCGGGGTTTGTATATGTAATGAGGTGTCATGGCTGCGGCAGGCACATACGAAAGCCTCCAGGCTGCTATAGAATATTGGTCCCCAATCCTGGCCTGTCTGTGGCCCTCGAGGGCCAGGTTTGGATAACTGTGGGTGGTCATGTGACATTTTCTATCTTTCGCAGGTTCTGCTCTGTCGGTATCACAGTTCTGTGCTGAGCCGCCGCCATGTCTCCGCCTCCGTCCGAGGATTCACCGCACAGACCAGCAGGTGAAACGCAGCGAGAATTCCACCCATGTGTGTGCCTGTGACCCCGCCCATTGTGCCTGTGACCCCGCCAGGCTGCACTGATGACGGGGGGGCGCTTCATTCATGACAGGGGGGGGCGCTTCATTCATGACAGGGGGGCGCTTCATTCATGACAGGGGGGGGCGCTTCATTCATGACAGGGGGGGGCGCTTCATTCATGACAGGGGGGGGCGCTTCATTCATGACAGGGGGAGCTTCATTCATGACGAGGGGGGGCGCTTAATTCATGACAAGGGGGGGCGCTTCATTCATGACGAGGGGGGGCGCTTCATTCATGACGGGGGGGGCGCTTCATTCATGACAGGGGGGGGGGGCGCTTCATTCATGACGGGGGGGCGCTTCATTCATGACAGGGGGAGCTTCATTCATGACGAGGGGGGGGCGCTTCATTCATGACGAGGGGGGGGGGCGCTTCATTCATGACGAGGGGGGGCGCTTCATTCATGACGAGAGGGGGGCGCTTCATTCATGACGGGGGGGGGCGCTTCATTCATGACGGGGAGGGGGCTTCATTCATGACAGGGGGGGCGCTTCATTCATGACAGGGGGGGGGGCGCTTCATTCATGACAGGGGGGGGGGCGCTTCATTCATGACAGGGGGGGGGGCGCTTCATTCATGACAGGGGGGGGGGCGCTTCATTCATGACAGGGGGGGGCGCTTCATTCATGACAGGGGGGGGCGCTTCATTCATGACGGGGAGGGGGCTTCATTCATGACAGGGGGGGCGCTTCATTCATGACAGGGGGGGGGCGCTTCATTCATGACAGGGGGGGCGCTTCATTCATGACAGGGGGGGCGCTTCATTCATGACAGGGGGGGGAGCTTCATTCATGACAGGGGGGGGGGGGCGCTTCATTCATGACAGGGGGGGGCGCTTCATTCATGACGGGGGGGGGGCGCTTCATGACAGGGGGGGCGCTTCATTCATGACAGGGGGGGGAGCTTCATTCATGACGGGGGGGGGCGCTTCATTCATGACGGAGGGGGGGGGCGCTTCATTCATGACCGGGGGTGGGCGCTTCATTCATGACGGGGGGGGCGCTTCATTCATGACGGGGGGGGGGGGGCGTTTCATTCATGACGAGGGGGGGCGTTTCATTCATGACGAGGGGGGGCGTTTCATTCATGACGGGGGGGGCGTTTCATTCATGACGGGGGGGGCGTTTCATTCATGACGGGGGGGGCGTTTCATTCACGACAGGGGGGGGGGCGCTTCATTCATGACGGGGGGGCTCTTCGTTTGTGACGGGCGCTTCATTCATGACAAAGTTTGGACCCCCCTCCCATAGACACCCTCCTAAACCTTGTGGACGGTCTTCCCAGAAGAGGTGAAGCTGTTATAACTGCAAAGGGTCAACTCAATATTCAACCCTCCGGACTAAGACTGGGGGGTCATTAAGGTTCATGTGTGTGTAAAGGTGGGTGTCCCAATACTTTTGGTAATATAGTGTGTGTAAGGGCAGGTGTCCCAATACTTGTGACATGGTGGTGCATACTATGTTGGCCCCTGTGGGGCCCCGGCACAGTGCGGCTCCCGGTATCTCCTCTGTATCGGGTGTGTGGAGGACAGATGAGGAGATAGTGGATGGAGGTCAGGGACGGCCAGCTGACGGGGGAGGACGGGAGGGGGTGGGGGAGGGGTATTTAACCACCTGCTGTCCGGATGGGCGGGGTGAGCAGGGAATTCTGGGTAAGGGGCCCCTCTGCAGACCATCTCTCTGGTGAAGTGGGGGATGATGATGACAAAAGTGTTCAGTTGGTGGAATTTGTAGAATTTCTCTTTCTCTTCCCCTCGCAGGTCCTCCCCGTGGCGGTGGCCCCGGATCCTGTGGCTGGGCTCTCTGCTTGGGGCCCCGTCTGTCGGGGCTCTGGCCTATTACACATCGGATGGACCTAAGAGGAGAAGGATGAGGATATTGGCACAGGGCATCCTCCGCTTCTGCAGGTGAGAGCGTGGGATTGACAGCGGGTGGTTGAGGGTGGAGATGGTCCTCTGATCTCATGGCCTTCACACCACCCCCCCACAGACCTACCCCCCGAAACTACCCCACCCCCCCCCCCCGTCCTCCACACGGGGTGGAAACCTATTTGTTCTGGTTGCTCTTTAGGTGAAACCTGTAAAACTGGTGGCGGCCCGTCTGTGCGGGGGATGGGGGCGCAGCCCGTCTGTGCGGGGGATGGGGGCGCGGCCCGTCTGTGCGGGGGATGGGGGCGCGGCCCGTCTGTGCGGGGGGTGGGGGCGCGGCCCGTCTGTGCGGGGGGTGGGGGCGCGGCCCGTCTGTGCGGGGGGTGGGGGCGCGGCCCGTCTGTGCGGGGGGTGGGGGCGCGGCCCGTCTGTGCGGGGGATGGGGGCGCGGCCCGTCTGTGCGGGGGATGGGGGCGCGGCCCGTCTGTGCGGGGGATGGGGGCGCTAACCAGCAGACGTTTCACCTCATGGTTTAGCTTTGTACTCGCATCCTGAAATCCGGATTACCGCTGCGGGTAAAATAAGTATGGAACCGTCACCTTTTCTCTGGGTAAATCTATTGGTAAAGGTGATATTGGCATGAAATCTCCGCCACGTGTCGGTGACATCCAATCCAATCCGTACACAGACACCAAAACCAATCCGATCCGAACACAGACACCAAAACCAATCCGATCCGAACACAGACACCAAAACCAATCCGATCCGAACACAGACACCAAAACCAATCCGATCCGAACACAGACACCAAAACCAATCCGATCCGAACACAGACACCAAAACCAATCCGATCCCTACACAAACACCAAAACCAATCCGATCCAAACACAGACACCAAAACCAATCCGATCCGAACACAGACACCAAAACCAATCCGATCCGTACACAGACACCAAAACCAATCCGATCCGTACACAGACACCAAAACCAATCCGATCCGAACACAGACACCAAAACCAATCCGATCCGAACACAGACACCAAAACCAATCCGATCCGAACACAGACACCAAAACCAATCCGATCCGAACACAGACACCAAAACCAATCCGATCCGAACACAGACACCAAAACCAATCCGATCCGAACACAGACACCAAAACCAATCCGATCCGAACACAGACACCAAAACCAATCCGATCCGAACACAGACACCAAAACCAATCCAATCCAAACACAGACACCAAAACCAATCCGATCCCTACACAGACACCAAAACCAATCCAATCCGAACACAGACACCAAAACCAATCCGATCCAAACACAGACACCAAAACCAATCCGATCCGTACACAGACACCGAAACCAATCCGATCCGAACACAAACACCAAAACCAATCCGATCCGAACACAGACACCAAAACCAATCCGATCCAAACACAGACACCAAAACCAATCCGATCCGTACACAGACACCGAAACCAATCCGATCCGAACACAAACACCAAAACCAATCCGATCCGAACACAGACACCAAAACCAATCCGATCCAAACACAGACACCAAAACCAATCCGATCCGTACACAGACACCGAAACCAATCCGATCCGAACACAAACACCAAAACCAATCCGATCCGAACACAGACACCGAAACCAATCCGATCCGAACACAAACACCAAAACCAATCCGATCCGAACACAGACACCAAAACCAATCCGATCCGAACACAAACACCAAAACCAATCCGATCCCTACACAGACACCAAAACCAATCCGATCCGAACACAGACACCAAAACCAATCCAATCCAAACACAGACACCAAAACCAATCCGATCCGTACACAGACACCGAAACCAATCCGATCCGAACACAAACACCAAAACCAATCCGATCCGAACACAGACACCAAAACCAATCCGATCCAAACACAGACACCAAAACCAATCCGATCCGTACACAGACACCGAAACCAATCCGATCCGAACACAAACACCAAAACCAATCCGATCCGAACACAGACACCGAAACCAATCCGATCCGAACACAAACACCAAAACCAATCCGATCCGAACACAGACACCAAAACCAATCCGATCCGAACACAAACACCAAAACCAATCCGATCCCTACACAGACACCAAAACCAATCCGATCCGAACACAGACACCAAAACCAATCCAATCCCTACACAGACACCGAAACCAATCCGATCCCTACACAGACACCAAAACCAATCCAATCCGAACACAGACACCGAAACCAATCCGATCCGAACACAGACCCCAAAACCAATCCGATCCGAACACAGACACCAAAACCAATCCGATCCCTACACAGACACCGAAACCAATCCGATCCGAACACAGACCCCAAAACCAATCCGATCCGAACACAGACACCAAAACCAATCCGATCCGAACACAGACACCAAAACCAATCCGATCCGAACACAGACACCAAAACCAATCCGATCCGAACACAGACACCAAAACCAATCCGATCCCTACACAGACACCAAAACCAATCCGATCCCTACACAGACACCAAAACCAATCCGATCCGAACACAGACACCAAAACCAATCCGATCCCTACACAGACACCAAAACCAATCCGATCCGAACACAGACACCAAAACCAATCCGATCCGAACACAGACACCAAAACCAATCCGATCCGAACACAGACACCAAAACCAATCCGATCCGAACACAGACACCGAAACCAATCCGATCCGAACACAGACACCAAAACCAATCCGATCCGAACACAGACACCAAAACCAATCCGATCCGAACACAGACACCAAAACCAATCCGATCCGAACACAGACACCAAAACCAATCCGATCCCTACACAGACACCAAAACCAATCCGATCCCTACACAGACACCAAAACCAATCCGATCCGAACACAGACACCAAAACCAATCCGATCCGAACACAGACACCAAAACCAATCCGATCCGAACACAGACACCAAAACCAATCCGATCCGAACACAGACACCAAAACCAATCCGATCCGAACACAGACACCAAAACCAATCCGATCCGAACACAGACACCAAAACCAATCCAATCCGAACACAGACACCAAAACCAATCCAATCCAAACACAGACACCAAAACCAATCCGATCCGAACACAGACACCAAAACCAATCCGATCCGAAGTTCTGTGCAATAAAATGAAGGAGACGAGAAGAAGTATTCAACCCGCAAACTGAAATGTATGTAAAGTGGAGGTAAAATAAAAATACATTAATATTCTGGGAAAAAAAAAAAACATTTGAAATTATTATTTTTTTTTTAACTTGCCAGAAACTGCTGTTGCTAGGCAGTCTTCCTAATCTGCCTCTTCCTCCTCTTCGGCGAGCGGCCCCGTTGCCTTATGGGACATGTACGTGTCCTAGAAAACAACGGGGGGCCCCATTTACAAAGCGCTGTGCAGTAGGTAACGGGCAGTGAAGCCGCAAGGCTCCACTGCCTGTTTCCCTTCGTTAAGATGGCGGCGCCGACAGCCGATCTGATGGACGGATCGGCCTGGGGGGAGGACCGACATTGCAGGTGCCCTGGACAGGTAAGTGTCCTTATTAAAAGTCAGCAGCTACAGTATTTGTAGCTGCTGGGGAAAAAAAAAAAAAACCCCCGCCGGAACGCCCCTTTAATACTTGGTATAAAATCCTTTGTTGGTAATGACGGCTTCAAGATGCTCCTGTATGGAGGAACGAGCCGCATGCGCTGCTCAGGTGTGATTTTGGACCTTTCTTCAAATCTTGAAGGTCCAGCGGGCCTCTTCTATTATCTCTGATCTTTAGTTCTTTCCATTAATTTTCTATTGGATACAAGTCAGGAGATCGGCTTTATTGTCTTTCTCCTTGGCTTTGTGTTTGGGATCATTGTCCTCCTGGGAATGTCCTCCTGGGAATGTCCTCCTGGGATTGTCCTCCTGGGATTGTCCTCCTGGGAATGTCCTCCTGGGAATGTCCTCTTGGGATTGTCCTCCTGGGAATGTCCTCTTGGGATTGTCCTCCTGGGGATGTCTGAGAATGTGCTCCTGGGATTGTCCGGGAATGTCCTCTTGGGATCGGCTGGGAATGTCCTCTTGGGATTGTCCTCCTGGGATTGGCTGGGAATGTCCTCCTGGGATTGGCTGGGAATGTCCTCCTGGGATTGTCCTCCTGGGATTGGCTAGGAATGTCCTCTTGGGAATGTCCTCTTGGGATTGGCTGGGAATGTCCTCTTGGGATTGTCCTCCTGGGATTGGCTAGGAATGTCCTCCTGGGAATGGCTAGGAATGTCCTCTTGGGATTGTCCTCTTGGGATTGTCCTCTTGGGATTGTCCTCTTGGGATTGTCCTCTTGGGAATGTCCTCTTGGGATTGTCCTCCTGGGATTGTCTGGGAATGTCCTCCTGGGATTGTCTGGGAATGTCCTCCTGGGATTGTCTGGGAATGTCCTCCTGGGATTGTCTGGGAATGTCCTCCTGGGATTGTCTGGGAATGTCCTCCTGGGATTGTCTGGGAATGTCCTCCTGGGAATGGCTAGGATTGTCCTCCTGGGATTGTCCTCTTGGGATTGTCCTCTTGGGATTGTCCTCTTGGGATTGTTCTCTTGGGATTGTCCTCTTGGGATTGTCCTCTTGGGAATGTCCTCTTGGGAATGTCCTCCTGGGATTGTCTGGGAATGTCCTCCTGGGATTGTCTGGGATTGTCTGGGAATGTCCTCCTGGGATTGTCTGGGAATGTCCTCCTGGGATTGTCTGGGAATGTCCTCCTGGGATTGTCTGGGAATGTCCTGGGATTGTCTGGGAATGTCCTCCTGGGATTGTCTGGGAATGTCCTCCTGGGATTGTCTGGGAATGTCCTCTTGGGAATGTCCTCTTGGGATTGTCCTCTTGGGATTGTCCTCTTGGGATTGTCCTCTTGGGATTGTCCTCCTGGGAATGTCCTCCTAGGAATGTCCTCCTGGGATTGTCTGGGAATGTCCTCCTGGGAATGGCTAGGATTGTCCTCCTGGGCTTGTCCTCCTGGGATCGTCCTCCTGGGATTGTCCTCCTGGGATTGTCCTCTTGGGATTGTCCTCTTGGGAATGTCCTCTTGGGAATGTCCTCCTAGGAATGTCCTCCTGGGATTGTCTAGGAATGTCCTCCTGGGATTGTCTGGGGATGTCCTGGGATTGTCTGGGAATGTCCTCCTGGGATTGTCTGGGAATGTCCTCCTGGGATTGTCTGGGAATGTCCTCCTGGGATTGTCTGGGAATGTCCTCCTGGGATTGTCTGGGGATGTCCTGGGATTGTCTGGGAATGTCCTCCTGGGATTGTCTGGGAATGTCCTCCTGGGATTGTCTGGGAATGTCCTCCTGGGATTGTCTGGGAATGTCCTCCTGGGATTGTCTGGGAATGTCCTCCTGGGATTGTCTGGGAATGTCCTCCTGGGATTGTCTGGGAATGTCCTGGGATTGTCTGGGAATGTCCTCCTGGGATTGTCTGGGAATGTCCTCTTGGGATTGTCCTCTTGGGAATGTCCTCTTGGGAATGTCCTCCTGGGAATGTCCTCTTGGGATTGTCCCCCTGGGATTGGCTAGCAATGTCCTCCTGGGAATGTCCTCTTGCGATTTGTCCTCTTGGGATTGTCCTCTTGGGAATGTCCTCCTGGGATTGGCTAGGAATGTCCTCTTGGGATTGCCTGGGGATGTCCTCCTGGGATTGGCTGGGAATGTCCTCCCTGGGATTGTCCTCCCTCGTTTCATCTTCATCCTCCTGATAGACGGCAGCAGATTTTTATCACCGTTCATCTTTCCTTCAATGACATGAAGTTTGCCAGTACCGTATGCTGAAAAACAGCCCCGCCCCCACCATTGATGTTCCCGCCTCCAAGCCTCACTGTTGGAATGGGGGTGGTTTTTGGGGTGATGTGACCTCCAAACATAGGGTGTATTATGACATCCAAAGAGTGCCTACAGGCCATGGCAGGTGAGGGCATTACTCATTGTGTACCTGCTAATTCCAGGTCTTTATGAAGAGCTCTACAAGTGGCTCTTGGACAATTCTTCTGATGATTCTTTTCACTGAAATCTTGCGAAGAGCACCTGGGGGCGTGGCCGGTTTATGCTGAAATTATGTTCGTTCCACTTCTGAATTATTGCCCCGACAGCGCTCACTGGAACATTCAGAAGTTTAGAAATCCTTCTGTAATCAATGCCATCCGTATTTTTTACAACAATGAGGTTGTGAAGGGCTTGAGAGAGCTCTTTGCTTTTACCCATCATGAGATGTTTCTTGTGTGACACCTTGGTAATGAGACACCTTTTTATAGGCCATCAGGTGAGACTGAACCCGCTGATATTAATTTGCACTGACAAGGGGTGGGATTGCTTTCTAATTACTGATAGATTTCAGCTGGTGCCTTGGCTGTCCATGCCTTTTTGCTCCTCCCTTTCTTCATGTGTTCAATACTTTTTCCGATGTCCTTCCATTTTATTACACAGAACTTCATTTCTGATTGGATTTGTTTTGGTGTCTTTGTATGTATGGATTGGATGGGTTGTTACCGACATGTGGGGGAGATTTCATGTCAGTGGCACCTTTTACCAATAGATTTACCTGGAGAAATGCTGGCGCGTTCAATACTTACTTTAACCACTGTGTATAATTGTCCCTACACCCACAAAGCAGCACCCGTCATACATTCATCAGGGACATTCTCTGATCTGGAGGCAATGGGGTTGTGTGGGAGACCATGGTTGGGGGGGTGTTGGAAACCATGGATGGGGGGGGGTTGGAGACCATGGTTGGGGGGGGGGGGGGGGTTGGAGACCATGGATGGGTGGGGTTGGAGACCATGGTTGGGGTGGTGGGGGGGGGGGGTTGGAGACCATGGTGGGGGGGGGGGGGGGGTTGGAGACCATGGATGGGGAGGTTGGAGACCATGGTTGGGGGGGGGGGGGGGGGTTGGAGACCATGGATGGGGGGGTTGGAGACCATGGTTGGGGGGGCGGTATGGGAAACCATGGATGTAGGGGGTTGGGGACCAATGGATGGGGGGGTTGGAGACCATGGATGGGGGGGTTGGAGACCATGGTTGGGGGGAGGGGGGGTTGGAGACCATGGATGGGGGGGGGTTGGAGACCATGGATGGGGGGGCGGTGTGGGAAACCATGGACGTAGGGGGTTGGGGACCAATGGATGGGGGGGTTGGGGACCATGGATGGGGGGGTTGGAGACCATGGTTGGGGGGGGGGGGTGTTGGAGACCATGGTTGGGGGGGGGGGGCAGTGTGGGAAACCATGGATGTAGGGGGTTGGAGACCAATGGATGGGAGGGGTGTGGGAAACCATGGATGTAGGGGGTTGGAGACCAATGGATGGGAGGGGTGTGGGAAACCATGGATGTAGGGGGTTGGAGACCAATGGATGGGAGGGGTGTGGGAAACCATGGATGTAGGGGGTTGGAGACCAATGGATGGGAGGGGTGTTGGAGACTATGGTTGGGGGGGGTCTTGGAGACCATGGTTGGGGGGGTGGTGTGGGAAACCATGGTTTTGGGGGTGTTGGAGACCATGATTGGGGGGGTGTTGTTGGAGACTATGGTTGGGGGGGGTCTTGGAGACCATGGTTGGGGGGGTGGTGTGGGAAACCATGGTTTTGGGGGTGTTGGAGACCATGATTGGGGGGGTGTTGTTGGAGAATATGGTTGGGGGGGGTCTTGGAGACCATGGTTGGGGGGGGGGCGGTGTGGAAATCCATGGTTTGGGGGGTGTTGGAGACCACGATTGGGGGGGTGTTGTTGGAGACTATGGTTGGGGGGGGTCTTGGAGACCATGGTTGGGGGGGGGGGGCGGTGTGGGAATCCATGGTTTGGGGGGTGTTGGAGACCACGGTTGGGGGGACGTGAGCAACAAAGACCCTTCTGTGATTACTTGGATCAAACAGGGAACTAGAAAACTGCGTTGTCCAGGGAAGGACAATGTATCTGATCTGATTGTACGATTGTTCAATACGGGGCCCCAATGACTCCACCCTGATGTTGTACGAAGTTCATTACCTGAGAATCCAAAGTGCAGATATACCCGATTTTACCCCCCTTTTATGACCAGGTCATTTTATATTCAGCACTGGGCTACTTTACCTGGTAATTGCGCGGTCATGTAACATTACTCACATTACATTTATATCATTATTTTCACACAAAATACAGAAAATACAAAAAAAATTTATGTGAAAATAAAAAACTAATTTTGTACTTTCTGCTATAAAACATCCAATAAAAAAAATAAAAGCACATTGTTTGTTTTCATAATTTTGCTAAAATAAAATCACAATAAGTGTAGTCGATGGAATTTTTTATTTTTTTCAAAGATATTTTTATTAAGTTTCAAGACAAAGCGACACACAAGAAAAAGCAAAAACAGAGCCGGGTCGGTCGTTTAGTATACGGCAACAAGCAATACGCTCCTACAGTCAATAAGCATAAGATGAAGCATAAATCGCACATGAAGTTAGATACATAAAGATACATGAAGAGGTGATTCAAACACACTTATTAGTGCAAATTTGTCAGCCGTCTTCACCAGGATAGTAAAGGACGCGGCACGACTTGTGAGTAACTTTAGGATATATTCACGTTGGGGGAAGGGTGACAGGTCTAGCTATCCTTCTACCCCCAGATTTTGTGAGATGTTTTATTCAGTTTCTGGGGTTCGGAGGTTATATAGTGGTATAGAATCATTAATTGGCTGTAACCAGAGGGATTTCGGGGGGGGGGGGGGGTCTGCGCTCCCTTCCAGGACAGCAGGATCGTCTTCTTTACATAAAGAATACGGAGCAGTCTCTTGGCACGGGGCGATGGATGCAGGTCACCAAAGATGCCCAGGAGGCAGTTCTTTGGGGTAGATAATGTTTGGGAGATCTAATGCTGAGGATGTGAAGAGCCCACGTCCACCCAGAGGTCCACCCAGAGGTCCACCCAGAGGTCCTGGATCGCTGGACATGACCAGGAACAGGGCAGGAGGTCAGCAGTTTGGCCACAGCCTCGGAAAACAATCAGCCGAGGGTGACGACCCCGTTTAATGTAACCCGACTGGGGTACGGTGGGAATGATGGAAAATTGTAACGTGTATAATGCGATCCCTCGATGAGGGTTTGTAGGTGTCGCTAAATTCGGTGCAGTCATCCTCCTCCTGTGAGGGAAATGCCCAAAGAAGTCCATTTCGCCTCGGCCTCGCGGAATCTGGGATTAGAGTCGGTCATTAGGGCAGCATCGAAGGTGGAAACCAGTTCAGTAGAATCGGGGTGTCTCGGTCATTTCTCCAATGGGGATAGGGTAGTGGGGTCATCTAGGGAACCAAATTGGGCACAAAACGGCATGTCTGAGCTGATAGTAATAGAACGGGTCGGAGTGTGGCAGGCCAAAGTCAAGGTGTAATTGATAGAAGGATTTAAAGCCCTGTGCATTGTATAAATGACACCGGTATTGGACCTCCTTGGAGGGCCGGCGGTTAGGGTCAGGTATAAAGTACAGTTCCTGTAGGTTGGGATTGAACCTTCGGGGGGTTATTGGAGGATGTTGAGCAGGTATGTGTAGATATCTTCTTTATGATGTAATGGAGTAATGAAAGAGAGGTGCCGGGGCGGGGTGGGACTCGGCCTCTGTAGATGATGCTGTGTAGGGTCGCTAAGGATAATGCAATAGCGCCCTCTGTAGTAGTACAATATTCCCTGCAGCTGGGTGTAGCCAGTCATGGAGATGTAGCAGTTGAGATGTTAGAAAATATAGATAGAAGTTAGGAAATGCCAAGCCTGCCAGATGCATTGGCAACCTTTGTGTTTCAAGAGCTACCTTTTTTTGGAGGCCTTGCCACTCCACAGAAACGCTGTACATATCGCATCTACGCGTTTTAAAAATTTGACTTGGGGATGGGGAGTTGGCCAGAATATACAGCAATTTAGGTAGATGGATCATTTTTAGGGTGTTGGCCCTACCCATAAGGTCCCAAGGCAGGTCCATCCATGGTTTGGTTTTGCTCTTGCAGTCGAATTTAATAAGGGGGATCTAAATTATTAATGATGTAGGCAGAAAGAGGCATCTGTACTAGAACCCCCGAGATACCTAAAAGAGGACCCCACCTGGAGTCCGGACTCCGGGTGAATCTGGGGAATCGCAGCGGAATCCAAAGGAAAAGGTTTGGATTTGTCCCAATTCACCCGGAAGCCGGAGCGATCGCCAAATGTATCGATTTCAGATTGTAAAGTGTGGAGCCACTCATTCGTGTCGGCCGGGTATACTGGGGTATCGTCCGCACACAGCGAGACCCGCTCCTCTATGAGGCGATACAACGTTCACCCAAATCAATCAATATACAAACTTTGAGATATATATATATATATTATACAGGGCTTAAAATTTCAAGTCCTGAGCTACTAGCCAAGCCTCAAAGGTTACTTGCCACCTGTGCCTTACTCAATCCCTACCCTGCCACGCCCCTAATTCCACCCCTAGACACGCCCTCATAAATGATCTCATGAAATGACACTTAAATGTTTTATGTAAAAATAAGTTACAAAAATAATATAAATATTAACAACAACTTTATCAGTGTAGCCTCACCTGTGCCCACTATTGCAGCCACACTGTGCCCATTGGAGCCTCGCCTGGGCAGAGGAATGCATGGCTGGAGGAAGAGGAGAGCCGCGGGATAGCACGCTGTTACCGGCGCTTACATCAGAATTGTCACCGCTCTGCTCGACACAGCCCCGCCTCCTCCTGACCCGCGCCTGTGATAGATCAAATGAATCGCAGCATTGGACCGCCGTTCTGTCTATCACAGGCGCGGGTCAAGAGGAGGCGGGGCTGTGTCGAGCAGAGCGGTGACAATTCTGATGTAAGCGCCGGTAACAGCGTGCTATCCCGCGGCTCTCCTCTTCTTCCCCGGGGAGATCGCTGGGAGAACGGCTCCCGATCAACCCCGCCGGCGGTGCTCCCCCCCCCCCCCATCCCTCTGCCAGGCAGCCCAGCTTGCAAGCCCTCATTTTATATATATATATATATATATATATTGGGACTGTGATAGGGCGGGGGGGGGGGGCTGACATCGCCTGTGACACAATGATGTCACACCTCCCAACTTTTAGAGATGGGAATGAGGGACACCTAATTAGCAAAAGTATGTAGGCGTGGGACACACCCCTTGCCACGCCCCCTTAAGAGTCTTCTCCCAAAAAAAAAGACCCTAAAATCTAGCCAACCCACTCCTCAGATCCACCACACATCTATATTGTAACGATTTGCCCCTGACTTGCTTGGTGAACATCAGGAGATGAGCAGGGAGCGGAGAAGTTCGCTAGGTGCCACCAGTACAGCAGAAAAATGCCTACCTAGGAGCGGGGGTCCTGGAAGGGGTTCTGAATGTTCCTTGTATTGCCCCTCCCCCCTCACTGATATCTCTCCAATTTATCTCCCGCAGGTCTCTGAAGATCGGCACCCACATATCCATAGATTACTGGTGGACCAGAAATGTGACCCTGAGGAAGGAGGATGAGGTGAGTGCGGGTGTGGGGGGGGGGGGGGGCAGGCGGCGCCGTGTGCAAGAAAAAGAACGGCCGCTCCAGGTGTATAGAGATGAGGCTGATTGGAGTATCTTGCAGAGTGCTGGCCCCGCCCACCTCCGTGGGAAACTTGGAAGGAAGAAAGAAATCTACATATGTGTGCCTGCACATGCATACACGCTTATCTGGGACGATTGGTTTATTGTCATATATGTGTATATCATTATTTTTCATTAAGTCAATCAATCGTTTTTCACGTTCTATGTATATTTATTTTTTGCCTTTTTCATATGGTTTTTGTTGGTTTATGGTATTATCTATATATGTTTAGATAGGACTGTTGGTCCGTGTTCCTATGTGTATGCAGGACTCTTTGGCATACATGGGTACATGCACCTTCAGCTTTGCGCTTTTTCTCAAGTCTCCAGCCGCAGGTTCTTCGGGGCTCAGGTTTGGTGATCGATCTGTGTTCTCATCACTGATTATCACCGCCCCCCAGAACACCTGTAGATATTGGGGACGATCTGTTTAAGATCTATCAGTTGTCTCAGTCATTTGTAATGTTTAAGCACAGGGTGTGTGTGTGTGTGTGTGTGTGTGTGTGCGTGTGTGAAACGCGTCGTCTACGTGACCTCAGTTTGGTGTCTCAGGCGTGATCTTTGTGTAGCAAAATAAAAGGCAACCGGAAGTTCTGGATGTGCTGCCGTTTCTTTCTTCTTTCCAGGGGGCGCCGTGTGGAGTGAGTGCGGGGGTAGGGCATTTGTGTCAGTGTGCGTTTGGGGGGGGGCACCTTGTGAGTGTGCAGTGGGGGAGGGCTCCGTGTGGTGTGAGTGTACGGTGGAGGAGAGCTCCGTGTGGTGTGAGTGTGCGGTGGGGGAGGGCGCCGTGTGGTGTGAGTGTGCGTTGGGGGAGGGCGCCGTGTGGTGTGAGTGTGCGTTGGGGGAGGGCGCCGTGTGGTGTGAGTGTGCGGTGGGGGAGGGCGCCGAGTGGTGTGCGTGTGCGGTGGGGGAGGGCTCCGTGTGGTGTGAGTGTGCGGTGGGGGAGGGCTCCGTGTGGTGTGAGTGTGCGGTGGGGGAGGGCGCCGAGTGGTGTGAGTGTGCGGTGGGGGAGGGCTCCGTGTGGTGTGAGTGTGCGGTGGGGGAGGGCTCCGTGTGGTGTGAGTGTGCGGTGGGGGAGAGCTCCGTGTGGTGTGAGTGTGCGGTGGGGGAGGGCTCCGTGTGGTGTGAGTGTGCGGTGGGGGAGGGCGCAGAGTGGTGTGCGTGTGCGGTGGGGGGAGGGCTCCGTGTGGTGTGAGTGTGCGGTGGGGGAGGGCTCCGTGTGGTGTGAGTGTGCGGTGGGGGAGGGCGCCGAGTGGTGTGCGTGTGCGGTGGGGGAGGGCTCCGTGTGGTGTGAGTGTGCGGTGGGGGAGGGCTCCGTGTGGTGTGCGTGTGCGGTGGGGGAGGGCTCCGTGTGGTGTGAGTGTGCGGTGGGGGAGGGCTCCGTGTGGTGTGAGTGTGCGGTGGGGGAGGGCGCCGAGTGGTGTGAGTGTGCGGTGGGGGAGGGCTCCGTGTGGTGTGAGTGTGCGGTGGGGGAGGGCTCCGTGTGGTGTGAGTGTGCGGTGGGGGAGGGCTCCGTGTGGTGTGAGTGTGCGGTGGGGGAGGGCGCCGAGTGGTGTGCGTGTGCTGTGGGGGAGGGCTCCGTGTGGTGTGAGTGTGCGGTGGGGGAGGGCTCCGTGTGGTGTGAGTGTGCGGTGGGGGAGGGCGCCGAGTGGTGTGAGTGTGCGGTGGGGGAGGGCTCCGTGTGGTGTGAGTGTGCGGTGGGGGAGGGCGCCGAGTGGTGTGCGTGTGCGGTGGGGGAGGGCTCCGTGTGGTGTGAGTGTGCGGTGGGGGAGGGCTCCGTGTGGTGTGCGTGTGCGGTGGGGGAGGGCTCCGTGTGGTGTGAGTGTGCGGTGGGGAAGGGCTCCGTGTGGTGTGAGTGTGCGGTGGGGGAGGGCGCCGAGTGGTGTGAGTGTGCGGTGGGGGAGGGCTCCGTGTGGTGTGAGTGTGCGTTGGGGGAGGGCGCCGTGTGGTGTGAGTGTGCGGTGGGGGAGGGCGCCGAGTGGTGTGAGTGTGCGTTGGGGGAGGGCGCCGTGTGGTGTGAGTGTGCGTTGGGGGAGGGCGCCGTGTGGTGTGAGTGTGCGGTGGGGGAGGGCTCCGTGTGGTGTGAGTGTGCGGTGGGGGAGGGCTCCGTGTGGTGTGAGTGTGCGGTGGGGGAGGGCGCCGAGTGGTGTGCGTGTGCGGTGGGGGAGGGCTCCGTGTGGTGTGAGTGTGCGGTGGGGGAGGGCTCTGTGTGGTGTGAGTGTGCGGTGGGGGAGGGCGCCGAGTGGTGTGAGTGTGCGGTGGGGGAGGGCTCCGTGTGGTGTGAGTGTGCGGTGGGGGAGGGCTCCGTGTGGTGTGAGTGTGCGGTGGGGGAGGGCTCCGTGTGGTGTGAGTGTGCGGTGGGGGAGGGCGCCGTGTGGTGTGAGTGTGCGGTGGGGGAGGGCGCCGAGTGGTGTGAGTGTGCGGTGGGGGAGGGCGCCGAGTGGTGTGAGTGTGCGGTGGGGGAGGGCGCCGAGTGGTGTGAGTGTGCGGTGGGGGAGGGCGCCGAGTGGTGTGAGTGTGCGGTGGGGGAGGGCGCCGAGTGGTGTGAGTGTGCGGTGGGGGAGGGCTCCGTGTGGTGTGCGGTGGGGGAGGGCGCCGTGTGGTGTGAGTGTGCGGTGGGGGAGGGCGCCGTGTGGTGTGCGTGTGCGGTGGGGGAGGGCTCCGTGTGGTGTGAGTGTGCGGTGGGGGAGGGCGCCGCGTGGTGTGCGTGTGCGGTGGGGGAGGGCTCCGTGTGGTGTGAGTGTGCGGTGGGGGAGGGCTCCGTGTGGTGTGAGTGTGCGGTGGGGGAGGGCGCCGAGTGGTGTGAGTGTGCGGTGGGGGAGGGCGCCGAGTGGTGTGCGTGTGCGGTGGGGGAGGGCTCCGTGTGGTGTGAGTGTGCGGTGGGGGAGGGCTCCGTGTGGTGTGAGTGTGCGGTGGGGGAGGGCGCCGAGTGGTGTGAGTGTGCGGTGGGGGAGGGCTCCGTGTGGTGTGAGTGTGCGGTGGGGGAGGGCTCCGTGTGGTGTGAGTGTGCGGTGGGGGAGAGCTCCGTGTGGTGTGAGTGTGCGGTGGGGGAGGGCTCCGTGTGGTGTGAGTGTGCGGTGGGGGAGGGCGCCGAGTGGTGTGCGTGTGCGGTGGGGGGAGGGCTCCGTGTGGTGTGAGTGTGCGGTGGGGGAGGGCTCCGTGTGGTGTGAGTGTGCGGTGGGGGAGGGCGCCGAGTGGTGTGCGTGTGCGGTGGGGGAGGGCTCCGTGTGGTGTGAGTGTGCGGTGGGGGAGGGCTCCGTGTGGTGTGCGTGTGCGGTGGGGGAGGGCTCCGTGTGGTGTGAGTGTGCGGTGGGGGAGGGCTCCGTGTGGTGTGAGTGTGCGGTGGGGGAGGGCGCCGAGTGGTGTGAGTGTGCGGTGGGGGAGGGCTCCGTGTGGTGTGAGTGTGCGGTGGGGGAGGGCTCCGTGTGGTGTGAGTGTGCGGTGGGGGAGGGCTCCGTGTGGTGTGAGTGTGCGGTGGGGGAGGGCGCCGAGTGGTGTGCGTGTGCTGTGGGGGAGGGCTCCGTGTGGTGTGAGTGTGCGGTGGGGGAGGGCTCCGTGTGGTGTGAGTGTGCGGTGGGGGAGGGCGCCGAGTGGTGTGAGTGTGCGGTGGGGGAGGGCTCCGTGTGGTGTGAGTGTGCGGTGGGGGAGGGCGCCGAGTGGTGTGCGTGTGCGGTGGGGGAGGGCTCCGTGTGGTGTGAGTGTGCGGTGGGGGAGGGCTCCGTGTGGTGTGAGTGTGCGGTGGGGGAGGGCGCCGAGTGGTGTGAGTGTGCGGTGGGGGAGGGCTCCGTGTGGTGTGAGTGTGCGTTGGGGGAGGGCGCCGTGTGGTGTGAGTGTGCGGTGGGGGAGGGCGCCGAGTGGTGTGAGTGTGCGTTGGGGGAGGGCGCCGTGTGGTGTGAGTGTGCGTTGGGGGAGGGCGCCGTGTGGTGTGAGTGTGCGGTGGGGGAGGGCTCCGTGTGGTGTGAGTGTGCGGTGGGGGAGGGCTCCGTGTGGTGTGAGTGTGCGGTGGGGGAGGGCGCCGAGTGGTGTGCGTGTGCGGTGGGGGAGGGCTCCGTGTGGTGTGAGTGTGCGGTGGGGGAGGGCTCCGTGTGGTGTGAGTGTGCGGTGGGGGAGGGCTCTGTGTGGTGTGAGTGTGCGGTGGGGGAGGGCGCCGAGTGGTGTGAGTGTGCGGTGGGGGAGGGCTCCGTGTGGTGTGAGTGTGCGGTGGGGGAGGGCTCCGTGTGGTGTGAGTGTGCGGTGGGGGAGGGCGCCGAGTGGTGTGCGTGTGCGGTGGGGGAGGGCTCCGTGTGGTGTGAGTGTGCGGTGGGGGAGGGCTCCGTGTGGTGTGAGTGTGCGGTGGGGGAGGGCTCCGTGTGGTGTGAGTGTGCGGTGGGGGAGGGCTCCGTGTGGTGTGAGTGTGCGGTGGGGGAGGGCGCCGTGTGGTGTGAGTGTGCGGTGGGGGAGGGCGCCGAGTGGTGTGAGTGTGCGGTGGGGGAGGGCGCCGAGTGGTGTGAGTGTGCGGTGGGGGAGGGCTCCGTGTGGTGTGCGGTGGGGGAGGGCTCCGAGTGGTGTGAGTGTGCGGTGGGGGAGGGCGCCGTGTGGTGTGCGGTGGGGGAGGGCTCCGTGTGGTGTGAGTGTGCGGTGGGGGAGGGCGCCGTGTGGTGTGAGTGTGCGGTGGGGGAGGGCGCCGTGTGGTGTGAGTGTGCGGTGGGGGAGGGCGCCGAGTGGTGTGAGTGTGCGGTGGGGGAGGGCGCCGAGTGGTGTGAGTGTGCGGTGGGGGAGGGCTCCGTGTGGTGTGCGGTGGGGGAGGGCTCCGAGTGGTGTGAGTGTGCGGTGGGGGAGGGCGCCGTGTGGTGTGCGGTGGGGGAGGGCTCCGTGTGGTGTGCGGTGGGGGAGGGCTCCGAGTGGTGTGAGTGTGCGGTGGGGGAGGGCGCCGTGTGGTGTGCGTGTGCGGTGGGGGAGGGCTCCGTGTGGTGTGAGTGTGCAGTGGGGGAGGGCGCCGCGTGGTGTGCGGTGGGGGAGGGTGCCCCAGGACAGAGAGGAAAAGATAACCGGATAATGATATGAAATGGATGGAGTATGACCAGGGCGTTTCAGGGGAAAGTCGCTCCTTCTTCAGGGCTTAAAGTGATACTAAAGCCTCGTTTTTTTTTTTTTCATTTTAAATGTATATACCCAAACCGATCATCTGCTGAGTGGGTTGTTCACCGTTATCACAGAGACGGCCACCTAAGGACTTGAAAGCAGCCGTGATTTAACTCCCCCTCCCCCCCCCCCTCCCCCCGGCCTTCCTAAGAGCCCGTTCACACAGGGGCAACTTGGGATCCGACTTCAAGTCGCGCTGTTGAGAAAATCAATGGAAGTGAATGAGATGCGTCTTAATGCACAATACAGGAGTCACTCCGACTTCAGAAAAGGTTCCTGTACTACTTCTATCCGACTTCTAGGCGACTTGTATCCATTGATTTCACTGGAAGTCGCCTCCAAGTCGGATCTCCGTCTATATTGAAGCGACAATGTCGCCTCTCACAGAATAATCAGCTCTGGAGGGGGAACTCCACGCCAAATTTTAAATAAAAAACCGGCATGGGTTCCCCCTCCCGGAGCATACCAGGCTCTTAGGTCTGGTATGGATTTTAAGTGGAACCCCCCTGCGCCGAAAAAACAGCATGGGGGTCCCCCCCCCAAATCCATACCAGACCCTTATCCGAGCACGAAGCCTGGCCGGTCAGAAAAGGGGGTGGGAAAAAATGTGTCGATTAAAAAAAAAAAACACAACAGCTCCGGGGGTCTTCTTACGACTTCTCCGCACTGTTCGGCCTCTTCTCCCGCTCTCCGGCCTCTTCTCCCGCTCTCCGGCATCTTCTGCCGGCTCCTCCGCTATCTTCTTCCAACTCTTTTACTAGCAGAAGAGCCCGTCTCCTCCGTCCTTCCTCTTCTTCTTCTTCTCCTCTTCTTCTTCTCCTCTTCTTCTTCTCTTCTTCTTCTCTTCTTCTTCTCCTCTTCTTCTCCTCTTCTTCTTCTCCTCTTCTTCTCCTCTTCTTCTTCTCTTCTTCTTTCTTCTTCCCTCTTCCGATGTTGACACTAAGCTCTCTTCCGCTGTAATGGCTTGTGTGACGTGCGCAGCAACTTATATTAGGTATGGGGCGTGGTCACTGGGTGATGTCAAGTCCCGTGGCATGCTGGGACTGTGACGTGATAAGGGGCGGGGCCACCATGTGACATCACCCAGTGACCACGCCCCATACCTAATATAAGTCTCCACGCACATCGCACAAGCCATTACAGCGGAAGAGAGCTTAGTGTCAACATCGAGAGAAGAGGGAAGAAGGACGGAGGAGACCGGGCTCCTCTGCTAGTAAAAGAGCTGGAAGAAGATAGCGGACGAGCGCGGGAGAAGAGGCCTAACAGAACGGAGAAGTCGGAAGAAGACCCCCAAAGTCGGAAGAAGACCCCCAGGGGTGATTAATAAATTACTTTAAAAACCTGTGTTGTGTTTTTTTTATTTTTTTTTGGACACTTTTTCCTCAGGTGAATGGATAGGGGTACATACTCATTCACATAGGGTGGGGGGTCAGGATCTGGGGGCCCCTGCCCGCAGACCCCAACAACGAAAGGCCAGGGTTATCGGGAAGAGGCCCTTGACCTCATCAACATGGGGACAAGGTGCTTTGGTGTGGGGGCGCCCCCCCCCCAAGTTGAGGGCATGTGGCCTGGTACGCTCACTCGTCCCCACCCCTTTCCTGACCGGCCAGGCTGCGTGCTCGGATAAGGGGCTGGTATGGATTTTGGGGGGACCCCCACGCCGTTTTTTTTCGGCATGTGGGGTTCCCCTTAAAATCCATACCAGACCTTAGGGCCTGGTATGCTCCTGGAGGGGGAACCCCCCCCCCCCCCCATGCCTTTTTTTTTTTTTTTTTTTTTTTATTTGGCATGGACACACCCCCCCCCCCCCCCCCCCCGAGAGCTGATTATTCTGTAATTGCCATGGCCAAAGTCACTTAAAGTCATGTTGTATGTCGCTCCAAATCTCGCTGTTATTCATACTCAAGTCGTGTCCAAGTTGCCTCCAAAAGTCACCCTGGAAGTCGTGTTGCCCCTGTGTGAACCGGCTCTAACTCTAAACCCAAACCCAACACAGTGTTGTTGGAGCTGATTGGCTGCCTTGCTCTAGAACAGCTTCTCAGCAGCCCTATTAGTCTCCAGACACACATCTCGGGAGGGATTTGGTCCTCTTTTCTCTACAGATCTTCTCTAAATCCTTAAGGTTTCTTGACTGTCGCTTGCCAATTCAAAGTTTCAGCTCCTTCCATAAATTATCTATAGGATTAAGGTCTGGAGACTGGCTAGGCCACTCCTTGACCTTAATGTGCTTCTTCTTGAGACACTCCTTTGTTGCCTTGCCGGTATGTTTTTGGTCATTGTCATGCTGGAAGACCCATCCATGACCCATCTTCAGTGTTCTGGTTGAGGGAAGGAGGTTCTTATCCAAGATCTTTCAATACACGGCCCCGTCCATTGGCCCCTCAATCCGGCAAATTTGGCCTGTACCTTTTATCAGAGAAATGGCCCCAAAGCACCATGTTTCCACCTCGGTGTGTGACTGTAGGGATGGTGTTCATGTTTCCACCTCGGTGTGTGACTGTAGGGATGGTGTTCATGTTTCCACCTCGGTGTGTGACTGTAGGGATGGTGTTCATGTTTCCACCTCGGTGTGTGACTGTAGGGATGGTGTTCATGTTTCCACCTCGGTGTGTGACGGTAGGGATGGTGTTCTTGGGGTCATAGTCAGCATTTTTCTTCCTCCAAACATGGCGAGTCAAGTTAATGCCAAAGAGCTGAATTTTGGTCTCTGACCACAGAACTTTCTCCCCCAATCCTTCTCTGAATCATTTAGATGGTCATTGGAAAACTTCAGATGGACCTGTCCATGTGTCTTCCTGAGGAGGGGAACCCGTACACGTGTCTTCCTGAGGAGGGGGACCCGTACACGTGTCTTCCTGAGGAGGGGGACCCGTACATGTGTCTTCCTGAGGAGGGGGACCCGTACACGTGTCTTCCTGAGGAGGGGGACCCGTACACGTGTCTTCCTGAGGAGGGGGACCCGTACACGTGTCTTCCTGAGGTGGGGGACCCGTACACGTGTCTCCCTGAGGGGGACCCGTACACGTGTCTCCCTGAGGAGGGGGACCCGTACACGTGTCTCCCTGAGGAGGGGGACCCGTACACGTGTCTCCCTGAGGAGGGGGACCCGTACACGTGTCTCCCTGAGGAGGGGGACCCGTACACGTGTCTCCCTGAGGAGGGGGACCCGTACACGTGTCTCCCTGAGGAGGGGGACCCGTACTCGTGTCTCCCTGAGGAGGGGGACCCGTACACGTGTCTCCCTGAGGAGGGGGACCCGTACATGTGTCTCCCTGAGGAGGGGGACCCGTACACGTGTCTCCCTGAGGAGGGGGACCCGTACTCGTGTCTCCCTGAGGAGGGGGACCTGTACTCGTGTCTCCCTGAGGAGGGGGACCCGTACACGTGTCTCCCTGAGGAGGGGGACCCGTACACGTGTCTCCCTGAGGAGGGGGACCCGTACACGTGTCTCCCTGAGGAGGGGGACCCGTACACGTGTCTCCCTGAGGAGGGGGACCCGTACACGTGTCTCCCTGAGGAGGGGGACCCGTACACGTGTCTCCCTGAGGAGGGGGACCCGTACACGTGTCTCCCTGAGGAGGGGGACCCGTACACGTGTCTTCCTGAGGAGGGGGACCCGTACACGTGTCTCCCTGAGGAGGGGGACCTGTACATGTGTCTTCCTGAGGAGGGGGACCTTGCGGGTTCTGCAGGGTTTCAATCCATGGCGGTGTATTGTGTCACCAATGGTTTGTTTGGTGACTGGGGTCCCAACTGCCTTGAGATCCTTCACAAGCTCCTCCCATGTAGTTCTGGGCGGATCCCTCACTTTTCTCATGACCATCCTCACCCCATGAGGAGAAATCTTCCATGGAGCTCCAGACTGAGGACAATTGATGGTTATTTTGTATTTCTTCCATTTGTGAATAATCTCTCCGGCACTCGTCTCCTCTCACCGAGCTTCTTGCTGATGGTCTTGTAGCCCATTCCAGCCTTGTGCAGGTCTCCAATCTTCTCCCCGACCTCCTCTGACAGATCTTTGGTCTTCTCCATGATGGTGAGGATTGGAGGGAAGAGATTCTGTGGACAGGCGTCTTCTATACACATAACGAGTTGTCGTTAGGAGAACCTTCTTACATTGATGGGACTGATCTGTGCACCACATGAGCCCCTACTGGAGCCAGTCTGTGGGGGGAGGGGTATTGTTGGTTGGTAGGGGGGCAAATACTTATTTTACTCCATTTATAACATTTGTATTGTGTAATTTTTTATGGATTTTTGGTTGATATTCTGTCTCCATCATATAAAACCTCTGATAACAATGATAGACCCTTCATTTCTATGTAAGTGGGCAAAACTTACACAATCTACAGGGGAGACGATCGTTATTTTCCTCACTGTATACTATGGGGGAGGGGGGGGTGCTCTGTGGTCCTATCACACTTCCTGTTCTTCTTGGGTGACAACCTACCCCCTTCATACAGTACGGTGATTCTCACCCTAAGACAGAAAGGGTGTTACTGGCGGGATCATCGATACACTTTAACATTCACATGTCTAATACTATAAAGCATGGTGGGTGATGGGAGATGTCTTTGGCAGGCCGCTGGCTGTAGATCTTTTGGTCCCTCCATGATTTCGGTGTCTGATGGTGTCACCTTTTTTTGTGTGTCTTGTGGCAGAACAGTCCGCTGCACCAGGCTGTCATGTCTCGGTGTCACCAGCGGACGGCGGACCAACTGGTGAATGGGGCCCTGCTGAACGGGGGTCTCTACATCAAACTTGGGCAAGGTCTGTGCACCTTCAACCACCTACTGCCGCCAGAGTACATCACAACGCTGCGGGTGCTGGAGGACCAGGCGCTGCCACGGAGGGCCAATGAGGTGAGGAGGAGGCGCTGTCTTTCGGCTCCAGGAGGAGGTTTGTCTTTAGATTCTGTTCTGTTAGGACTAGAACTGTCCCCGAACCCCTCAGAGCGGTCTGAATGTCGAGGTGCCATGTTGGTGAAGTGGGAAACAAATGCTATTAATATTTTATACCATTTGGTTCTGTAACATCCTCCCAAGTCTAAAATTTTTATTGGTAATCAATGATAAAAATGCCCTTTACATTAGTGGCTAGTAAGAAGAATGGTCTATATCCCTCTTACAGATAGGTAAAACGGTGCCAATCGATGGGGGTCCCGGGACTGCAGGCATCATTAAAGGGGAGGTCAATTAGCCACAGCCCTTCCTCCTCTGGGGCAACCCTGGCTGACAATGGCTTATCTATGGGGTATCCTACATTCTGGGGGGATATCCCCATGATGGGGATGTTAATGGTCTTGTAGGTGGAGCCTTTAGACCAGATGTGAGCTGTAGGTGGAGCTTGTAGACCAGAGGTGAGCTGTAGGTGGGGCTGGGAGACCAGAGGTGAGCTGTAGGTGGGGCTGGGAGACCAGAGGTGAGATGTAGGTGGGGCTGGGAGACCAGAGGTGAGCTGTAGGTGGGGCTGGGAGACCAGAGGTGAGATGTAGGTGGGGCTGGGAGACCAGAGGTGAGCTGTAGGTGGAGCTTGTTGACCAGAGGTGAGAGCTGTGGGTGGGGCTTGTTGACCAGAGGTGAGAGCTGTAGGTGGGGCTGGGAGACCAGAGGTGAGCTGTAGGTAGGGCTGGGAGACCAGAGGTGAGCTGTAGGTGGGGCTGGGAGACCAGAGGTGAGCTGTAGGTGGGGCTGGGAGACCAGAGGTGAGCTGTAGGTGGGGCTGGGAGACCAGAGGTGAGCTGTAGGTGGGGCTGGGAGACCAGAGGTGAGCTGTAGGTGGGGCTGGGAGACCAGAGGTGAGCTGTAGGTGGGGCTGGGAGACCAGAGGTGAGCTGTAGGTGGGGCTGGGAGACCAGAGGTGAGCTGTAGGTGGGGCTGGGAGACCAGAGGTGAGCTGTAGGTGGGGCTGGGAGACCAGAGGTGAGCTGTAGGTGGGGCTGGGAGACCAGAGGTGAGATGTAGGTGGGGCTGGGAGACCAGAGGTGAGATGTAGGTGGGGCTGGGAGACCAGAGGTGAGATGTAGGTGGGGCTGGGAGACCAGAGGTGAGATGTAGGTGGGGCTGGGAGACCAGAGGTGAGATGTAGGTGGGGCTGGGAGACCAGAGGTGAGAGCTGTAGGTGGGGCTGGGAGTCCAGAGGTGAGAGCTGTAGGTGGGGCTGGGAGACCAGAGGTGAGAGCTGTAGGTGGGGCTGGGAGACCAGAGGTGAGAGCTGTAGGTGGGGCTGGGAGACCAGAGGTGAGAGATGTAGGTGGGGCTGGGAGACCAGAGGTGAGAGCTGTAGGTGGGGCTGGGAGACCAGAGGTGAGAGCTGTAGGTGGGGCTGGGAGACCAGAGGTGAGAGCTGTAGGTGGGGCTGGGAGACCAGAGGTGAGAGCTGTAGGTGGGGCTGGGAGACCAGAGGTGAGATGTAGGTGGGGCTGGGAGACCAGAGGTGAGCTGTAGGTGGGGCTGGGAGACCAGAGGTGAGCTGTAGGTGGGGCTGGGAGACCAGAGGTGAGCTGTAGGTGGGGCTGGGAGACCAGAGGTGAGATGTAGGTGGGGCTGGGAGACCAGAGGTGAGCTGTAGGTGGGGCTGGGAGACCAGAGGTGAGCTGTAGGTGGGGCTGGGAGACCAGAGGTGAGCTGTAGGTGGGGCTGGGAGACCAGAGGTGAGCTGTAGGTGGGGCTGGGAGACCAGAGGCGAGCTGTAGGTGGGGCTGGGAGACCAGAGGCGAGCTGTAGGTGGGGCTGGGAGACCAGAGGCGAGCTGTAGGTGGGGCTGGGAGACCAGAGGCGAGCTGTAGGTGGGGCTGGGAGACCAGAGGTGAGCTGTAGGTGAAGCTTGTAGACCAGAGGGGAGAGCTGTAGGTGGAGCTTGTAGACCAGAGGTGAGCTGTAGGTGGAGCTTGTAGACCAGAGGTGAGCTGTAGGTGGGGCTGGGAGACCAGAGGTGAGCTGTAGGTGGGGCTGGGAGACCAGAGGTAAGCTGTAGGTGGGGCTGGGAGACCAGAGGTGAGCTGTAGGTGGGACTGGGAGACCAGAGGTGAGCTGTAGGTGGGGCTGGGAGACCAGAGGTGAGATGTAGGTGGGGCTGGGAGACCAGAGGTGAGAGCTGTAGGTGGGGCTGGGAGACCAGAGGTGAGCTGTAGGTGGGGCTGGGAGACCAGAGGTGAGCTGTAGGTGGGGCTGAGAGACCAGAGGTGAGCTGTAGGTGGGGCTGGGAGACCAGAGGTGAGCTGTAGGTGGGGCTGGGAGACCAGAGGTGAGAGCTGTAGGTGGGGCTGGGAGACCAGAGGTGAGCTGTAGGTGGAGCTTGTAGACCAGAGGTGAGATGTAGGTGGGGCTGGGAGACCAGAGGTGAGAGCTGTAGGTGGGGCTGGGAGACCAGAGGTGAGCTGTAGGTGGGGCTGGGAGACCAGAGGTGAGCTGTAGGTGGAGCTTGTAGACCAGAGGTGAGATGTAGGTGGGGCTGGGAGACCAGAGGTGAGAGCTGTAGGTGGGGCTGGGAGACCAGAGGTGAGCTGTAGGTGGGGCTGGGAGACCAACGGTGAGATGTAGGTGGGGCTGGGAGACCAGAGGTGAGATGTAGGTGGGGCTGGGAGACCAGAGGTGAGAGCTGTAGGTGGG
The DNA here is from genome assembly GCF_037356315.1 of Lithobates pipiens. Lineage (NCBI taxonomy): Eukaryota > Metazoa > Chordata > Amphibia > Anura > Ranidae > Lithobates > Lithobates pipiens. Next base: position 407,839 of record NW_027507764.1, read on the forward strand.
GCTGGGAGACCAGAGGTGAGAGCTGTAGGTGGGGCTAGGAGACCAGAGGTGAGATGTAGGTGGGGCTGGGAGACCAACGGTGAGATGTAGGTGGGGCTGGGAGACCAGAGGTGAGATGTAGGTGGGGCTGGGAGACCAGAGGTGAGAGCTGTAGGTGGGGCTGGGAGACCAGAGGTGAGCTGTAGGTGGGGCTGGGAGACCAGAGGTGAGATGTAGGTGGGGCTGAGAGACCAGAGGTGAGAGCTGTAGGTGGGGCTGGGAGACCAGAGGTGAGATGTAGGTGGGGCTGGGAGACCAGAGGTGAGCTGTAGGTGGGGCTAGTAGAAAAGAGGTGAGCTGTAGGTGGGGCTGGGAGACCAGAGGTGAGCTGTAGGTGGGGCTGGGAGACCAGAGGTGAGCTGTAGGTGGGGCTGGGAGACCAGAGGTGAGCTGTAGGTGGGGCTAGTAGAAAAGAGGTGAGATGTAGGTGGAGCTTGTAGACCAGAGGTGAGATGTAGGTGGGGCTGGGAGACCAGAGGTGAGATGTAGGTGGGGCTGGGAGACCAGAGGTGAGATGTAGGTGGGGCTGGGAGACCAGAGGTGAGATGTAGGTGGGGCTGGGAGACCAGAGGTGAGATGTAGGTGGGGCTGGGAGACCAGAGGTGAGATGTAGGTGGGGCTGGGAGACCAGAGGTGAGCTGTAGGTGGGGCTGGGAGACCAGAGGTGAGCTGTAGGTGGGGCTGGGAGACCAGAGGTGAGCTGTAGGTGGGGCTGGGAGACCAGAGGTGAGCTGTAGGTGGAGCTTGTAGACCAGAGGTGAGCTGTAGGTGGAGCTTGTAGACCAGAGGTGAGCTGTAGGTGGAGCTTGTAGACCAGAGGTGAGCTGTAGGTGGGGCTGGGAGACCAGAGGTGAGCTGTAGGTGGGGCTGTGAGACCAGAGGTGAGCTGTAGGTGGGGCTGTGAGACCAGAGGTGAGCTGTAGGTGGGGCTGGGAGACCAGAGGTAAGCTGTAGGTGGGGCTGGGAGACCAGAGGTGAGAGATGTAGGTGGGGCTGGGAGACCAGAGGTGAGCTGTAGGTGGAGCTTGTAGACCAGAGGTGAAAGCTGTAGGTGGGGCTGGGAGACCAGAGGTGAGCTGTAGGTGGAGCTTGTAGACCAAAGGTGAGCTGTAGGTGGGGCTGGGAGACCAGAGGTGAGATGTAGGTGGGGCTGGGAGACCAGAGGTGAGCTGTAGGTGGGGCTGGGAGACCAGAGGTGAGATGTAGGTGGGGCTGGGAGACCAGAGGTGAGCTGTAGGTGGGGCTGGGAGACCAGAGGTGAGCTGTAGGTGGGGCTGGGAGACCAGAGGTGAGCTGTAGGTGGGGCTGGGAGACCAGAGGTGAGCTGTAGGTGGGGCTGGGAGACCAGAGGTGAGCTGTAGGTGGGGCTTGGAGACCAGAGGTGAGCTGTAGGTGGGGCTGGGAGACCAGAGGTGAGCTGTAGGTGGGACTGGGAGACCAGAGGTGAGCTGTAGGTGGGGCTGGGAGACCAGAGGTGAGCTGTAGGTGGGGCTGGGAGACCAGAGGTGAGAGCTGTAGGTGGGGCTGGGAGACCAGAGGTGAGCTGTAGGTGGGGCTGGGAGACCAGAGGTGAGCTGTAGGTGGGGCTGAGAGACCAGAGGTGAGCTGTAGGTGGGGCTGGGAGACCAGAGGTGAGCTGTAGGTGGGGCTGGGAGACCAGAGGTGAGAGCTGTAGGTGGGGCTGGGAGACCAGAGGTGAGCTGTAGGTGGAGCTTGTAGACCAGAGGTGAGATGTAGGTGGGGCTGGGAGACCAGAGGTGAGAGCTGTAGGTGGGGCTGGGAGACCAGAGGTGAGCTGTAGGTGGGGCTGGGAGACCAGAGGTGAGCTGTAGGTGGAGCTTGTAGACCAGAGGTGAGATGTAGGTGGGGCTGGGAGACCAGAGGTGAGAGCTGTAGGTGGGGCTGGGAGACCAGAGGTGAGCTGTAGGTGGGGCTGGGAGACCAGAGGTGAGCTGTAGGTGGAGCTTGTAGACCAGAGGTGAGCTGTAGGTGGAGCTTGTAGACCAGAGGTGAGCTGTAGGTGGAGCTTGTAGACCAGAGGTGAGCTGTAGGTGGGGCTGGGAGACCAGAGGTGAGCTGTAGGTGGGGCTGTGAGACCAGAGGTGAGCTGTAGGTGGGGCTGTGAGACCAGAGGTGAGCTGTAGGTGGGGCTGGGAGACCAGAGGTAAGCTGTAGGTGGGGCTGGGAGACCAGAGGTGAGAGATGTAGGTGGGGCTGGGAGACCAGAGGTGAGCTGTAGGTGGAGCTTGTAGACCAGAGGTGAAAGCTGTAGGTGGGGCTGGGAGACCAGAGGTGAGCTGTAGGTGGAGCTTGTAGACCAAAGGTGAGCTGTAGGTGGGGCTGGGAGACCAGAGGTGAGATGTAGGTGGGGCTGGGAGACCAGAGGTGAGCTGTAGGTGGGGCTGGGAGACCAGAGGTGAGATGTAGGTGGGGCTGGGAGACCAGAGGTGAGCTGTAGGTGGGGCTGGGAGACCAGAGGTGAGCTGTAGGTGGGGCTGGGAGACCAGAGGTGAGCTGTAGGTGGGGCTGGGAGACCAGAGGTGAGCTGTAGGTGGGGCTGGGAGACCAGAGGTGAGCTGTAGGTGGGGCTTGGAGACCAGAGGTGAGCTGTAGGTGGGGCTGGGAGACCAGAGGTGAGCTGTAGGTGGGACTGGGAGACCAGAGGTGAGCTGTAGGTGGGGCTGGGAGACCAGAGGTGAGCTGTAGGTGGGGCTGGGAGACCAGAGGTGAGAGCTGTAGGTGGGGCTGGGAGACCAGAGGTGAGCTGTAGGTGGGGCTGGGAGACCAGAGGTGAGCTGTAGGTGGGGCTGAGAGACCAGAGGTGAGCTGTAGGTGGGGCTGGGAGACCAGAGGTGAGCTGTAGGTGGGGCTGGGAGACCAGAGGTGAGAGCTGTAGGTGGGGCTGGGAGACCAGAGGTGAGCTGTAGGTGGAGCTTGTAGACCAGAGGTGAGATGTAGGTGGGGCTGGGAGACCAGAGGTGAGAGCTGTAGGTGGGGCTGGGAGACCAGAGGTGAGCTGTAGGTGGGGCTGGGAGACCAGAGGTGAGCTGTAGGTGGAGCTTGTAGACCAGAGGTGAGATGTAGGTGGGGCTGGGAGACCAGAGGTGAGAGCTGTAGGTGGGGCTGGGAGACCAGAGGTGAGCTGTAGGTGGGGCTGGGAGACCAACGGTGAGATGTAGGTGGGGCTGGGAGACCAGAGGTGAGATGTAGGTGGGGCTGGGAGACCAGAGGTGAGAGCTGTAGGTGGGGCTGGGAGACCAGAGGTGAGAGCTGTAGGTGGGGCTAGGAGACCAGAGGTGAGATGTAGGTGGGGCTGGGAGACCAACGGTGAGATGTAGGTGGGGCTGGGAGACCAGAGGTGAGATGTAGGTGGGGCTGGGAGACCAGAGGTGAGAGCTGTAGGTGGGGCTGGGAGACCAGAGGTGAGCTGTAGGTGGGGCTGGGAGACCAGAGGTGAGATGTAGGTGGGGCTGAGAGACCAGAGGTGAGAGCTGTAGGTGGGGCTGGGAGACCAGAGGTGAGATGTAGGTGGGGCTGGGAGACCAGAGGTGAGCTGTAGGTGGGGCTAGTAGAAAAGAGGTGAGCTGTAGGTGGGGCTGGGAGACCAGAGGTGAGCTGTAGGTGGGGCTGGGAGACCAGAGGTGAGCTGTAGGTGGGGCTAGTAGAAAAGAGGTGAGATGTAGGTGGAGCTTGTAGACCAGAGGTGAGATGTAGGTGGGGCTGGGAGACCAGAGGTGAGATGTAGGTGGGGCTGGGAGACCAGAGGTGAGATGTAGGTGGGGCTGGGAGACCAGAGGTGAGATGTAGGTGGGGCTGGGAGACCAGAGGTGAGATGTAGGTGGGGCTGGGAGACCAGAGGTGAGATGTAGGTGGGGCTGGGAGACCAGAGGTGAGATGTAGGTGGGGCTGGGAGACCAGAGGTGAGATGTAGGTGGGGCTGGGAGACCAGAGGTGAGCTGTAGGTGGGGCTAGTAGAAAAGAGGTGAGCTGTAGGTGGGGCTGGGAGACCAGAGGTGAGATGTAGGTGGGGCTGGGAGACCAGAGGTGAGCTGTAGGTGGGGCTAGTAGAAAAGAGGTGAGATGTAGGTGGAGCTTGTAGACCAGAGGTGAGATGTAGGTGGGGCTGGGAGACCAGAGGTGAGATGTAGGTGGGGCTGGGAGACCAGAGGTGAGCTGTAGGTGGGGCTGGGAGACCAGAGGTGAGATGTAGGTGGGGCTGGGAGACCAGAGGTGAGATGTAGGTGGGGCTGGGAGACCAGAGGTGAGATGTAGGTGGGGCTGGGAGACCAGAGGTGAGATGTAGGTGGGGCTGGGAGACCAGAGGTGAGATGTAGGTGGGGCTGGGAGACCAGAGGTGAGATGTAGGTGGGGCTGGGAGACCAGAGGTGAGATGTAGGTGGGGCTGGGAGACCAGAGGTGAGATGTAGGTGGGGCTGGGAGACCAGAGGTGAGATGTAGGTGGGGCTGGGAGACCAGAGGTGAGCTGTAGGTGGGGCTGGGAGACCAACGGTGAGATGTAGGTGGGGCTGGGAGACCAGAGGTGAGCTGTAGGTGGGGCTGGGAGACCAGAGGTGAGCTGTAGGTGGGGCTGGGAGACCAGAGGTGAGCTGTAGGTGGGGCTGGGAGACCAGAGGTGAGCTGTAGGTGGGGCTGGGAGACCAGAGGTGAGCTGTAGGTGGGGCTGGGAGACCAGAGGTGAGATGTAGGTGGGGCTGGGAGAAAAGAGGTGAGCTGCCCTCCTGTGTTCTGTCATTTGCATTGCCTGTGACATCGCTCTTCATTACCAATCCAGGCTTGTAGACTACCAGCAAACCAGAGTCTCTGGGCGTTGAGAGGTAGCTGTATCTGGTTGGTGACTGTGGTGTCGGGGGGGGGGGGGGGGGTCCAGCACCTGAGCCACACCCTGCTCCATGTCCACCTAGAAAGGCCTGGATCAGCTCCATCTTACTTTCTGGATGTGTGCCGCCCGGTGATTTTGGCAGAGTAAGGGGCATGTAGATGAGGATAGGCGGCGTGCATTCTGATCCAGCTCTGAGTTCTATCATGCCGCCTACACACGACCGGACTTCCTGACGGACTTTCCGAACGAATGGACTTGGTCCGTCTGATTTTTTTTCAATTTTTTATATTTGTATGAAAAACGATCGGATTGTCCGTCTGACCTAGTCTGCCGGGAAGTCCGGTGGTGTGTACGCGGCATGACCGGTACAGCGGACCTCCTGAGATGAACCTTCCCGGTGACCTGTAAGCAGGAGAAGGTTGTGAACGCGCGGTCCTGACTCTCCTCCTCGCTCTGCTGCAGGTAAATGAGATTCTGCTGGAAGATTTTGGTGAATCCGCTGAGAAGCTCTTCCAAAAATTTGACCAACAGCCGATGGCAGCGGCAAGTCTGGCCCAAGTGCACCGCGCCACCTTACATGACGGGACGGAGGTGGCTGTGAAGGTGAGGCTACCTACCTACCCTACCAATTGGGTGATGGGTAAATATGTACTGTACATAAGGCCCTGTTCCTCCCTATTGGGTAAAACGGCATCTGCCCTTTTCTCCAGGCCCAGTACATTGATCTCCGGGATCGGTTTGATGGAGATATTAAGACTCTGGAGTGGCTCCTCCGTCTCATTGAGTTCATGCACCCAAAGTTTGGGTTCAGTTGGGTTCTGAAGGTAAGTGGCCCATCTCCTCCATATCCATCAACAATGTATCATCCCCTTCTATACATCCCTCTTATCTGATCCCCTCCATATCACCTACAATGTATCCCCTTCTATACATCCCTCTTATCTGATCTCCTCCATATCATCCACAATGTATCCCCTTCTATACATCCCTCTTATCTGATCCCCTCCATATCACCCACAATGTATCCCCTTCTATACATCCCTCTTATCTGATCCCCTCCATATCATCCACAATGTATCCCCTTCTATACATCCCTCTTATCTGATCCCCTCCATATCACCCACAATGTATCCCCTTCTATACATCCCTCTTATCTGATCCCCTCCATATCATCCACAATGTATCCCCTTCTATACATCCCTCTTATCTGATCTCCTCCATATCACCTACAATGTATCCCCTTCTATACATCCCTCTTATCTGATCTCCTCCATATCACCCACAATGTATCACCTTCTATACATCCCTCTTATCTGATCTCCTCCATATCCATCAACAATGTATCCCCTTCTATACATCCCTCTTATCTGATCCCCTCCATATCACCCACAATGTATCCCCTTCTATACATCCCTCTTATCTGATCCTCTCCATATCATCCACAATGTATCCCCTTCTATACATCCCTCTTATCTGATCCCCTCCATATCATCCACAATGTATCACCTTCTATACATCCCTCTTATCTGATCTCCTCCATATCACCCACAATGTATCCCCTTCTATACATCCCTCTTATCTGATCTCCTCCATATCACCCACAATGTATCCCCTTCTATACATCCCTCTTATCTGATCTCCTCCATATCATCCACAATGTATCCCCTTCTATACATCCCTCTTATCTGATCTCCTCCATATCACCCACAATGTATCCCCTTCTATACATCCCTCTTATCTGATCTCCTCCATATCACCTACAATGTATCCCCTTCTATACATCCCTCTTATCTGATCTCCTCCATATCACCCACAATGTATCCCCTTCTATACATCCCTCTTATCTGATCTCCTCCATATCACCTACAATGTATCCCCTTCTATACATCCCTCTTATCTGATCTCCTCCATATCACCCACAATGTATCCCCTTCTATACATCCCTCTCATCTGATCTCCTCCATATCACCTACAATGTATCCCCTTCTATACATCCCTCTTATCTGATCCCCTCCATATCACCTACAATGTATCACCTTCTATACATCCCTCTTATCTGATCTCCTCCATATCATCCACAATGTATCCCCTTCTATACATCCCTCTTATCTGATCTCCTCCATATCACCCACAATGTATCCCCTTCTATACATCCCTCTTATCTGATCCCCTCCATATCATCCACAATGTATCCCCTTCTATACATCCCTCTTATCTGATCCCCCTCCATATCACCTACAATGTATCCCCTTCTATACATCCCTCTTATCTGATCCCCTCCATATCACCTACAATGTATCCCCTTCTATACATCCCTCTTATCTGATCTCCTCCATATCATCTACAATGTATCCCCTTCTATACATCCCTCTTATCTGATCCCCTCCATATCATCCACAATGTATCCCCTTCTATACATCCCTCTTATCTGATCCCCTCCATATCACCCACAATGTATCCCCTTCTATACATCCCTCTTATCTGATCTCCTCCATATCATCTACAATGTATCCCCTTCTATACATCCCTCTTATCTGATCTCCTCCATATCACCCACAATGTATCCCCTTCTATACATCCCTCTTATCTGATCCCCTCCATATCACTCACAATGTATCCCCTTCTATACATCCCTCTTATCTGATCCCCTCCATATCACCCACAATGTATCCCCTTCTATACATCCCTCTTATCTGATCTCCTCCATATCACCCACAATGTATCCCCTTCTATACATCCCTCTTATCTGATCCCCTCCATATCACCCACAATGTATCCCCTTCTATAATCCCTCTTATCTGATCCCCTCCATATCATCCACAATGTATCCCCTTCTATACACCCCTCTTATCTGATCCCCCTCCATATCATCCACAATGTATCCCCTTCTATACATCCCTCTTATCTGATCCCCTCCATATCATCCACAATGTATCCCCTTCTATACATCCCTCTTATCTGATCTCCTCCATATCATCCACAATGTATCCCCTTCTATACATCCCTCTTATCTGATCCCCTCCATATCACCTACAATGTATCCCCTTCTATACATCCCTCTTATCTGATCCCCTCCATATCACCCACAATGTATCCCCTTCTATACATCCCTCTTATCTGATCCCCTCCATATCACCCACAATGTATCCCCTTCTATACATCCCTCTTATCTGATCCCCTCCATATCACCCACAATGTATCCCCTTCTATACATCCCTCTTATCTGATCCCCTCCATATCATCCACAATGTATCCCCTTCTATACACCCCTCTTATCTGATCCCCTCCATATCACCCACAATGTATCCCCTTCTATACATCCCTCTTATCTGATCCCCTCCATATCATCCACAATGTATCCCCTTCTATACATCCCTCTTATCTGATCTCCTCCATATCACCCACAATGTATCATCCCCTTCTATACATCCCTCTTATCTGATCCCCTCCGTATCATCCACAATGTATCCCCTTCTATACATCCCTCTTATCTGATCTCCTCCATATCACCCACAATGTATCCCCTTCTATACATCCCTCTTATCTGATCTCCTCCATATCATCCACAATGTATCACCTTCTATACATCCCTCTTATCTGATCCCCTCCATATCACTCACAATGTATCCCCTTCTATACATCCCTCTTATCTGATCTCCTCCATATCATCCACAATGTATCACCTTCTATACATCCCTCTTATCTGATCTCCTCCATATCACCCACAATGTATCCCCTTCTATACATCCCTCTTATCTGATCTCCCTCCATATCACCTACAATGTATCCCCTTCTATACATCCCTCTTATCTGATCTCCTCCATATCATCCACAATGTATCCCCTTCTATACATCCCTCTTATCTGATCTCCTCCATATCATCCACAATGTATCCCCTTCTATACATCCCTCTCATCTGATCTCCTCCATATCACCCACAATGTATCCCCTTCTAAACATCCCTCTTATCTGATCCCCTCCATATCACCTACAATGTATCCCCTTCTATACATCCCTCTTATCTGATCCCCTCCATATCACCCACAATGTATCCCCTTCTATACATCCCTCTTATCTGATCCCCTCCATATCACCCACAATGTATCCCCTTCTATACATCCCTCTTATCTGATCTCCTCCATATCATCCACAATGTATCCCCTTCTATACATCCCTCTTATCTGATCTCCTCCATATCACCCACAATGTATCCCCTTCTATACATCCCTCTTATCTGATCCCCTCCATATCACCCACAATGTATCCCCTTCTATACATCCCTCTTATCTGATCTCCTCCATATCATCCACAATGTATCCCCTTCTATACATCCCTCTTATCTGATCCCCTCCATATCATCCACAATGTATCCCCTTCTATACATCCCTCTTATCTGATCTCCTCCATATCACCCACAATGTATCCCCTTCTATACATCCCTCTTATCTGATCTCCTCCATATCACCCACAATGTATCCCCTTCTATACATCCCTCTTATCTGATCCCCTCCATATCACCCACAATGTATCACCTTCTATACATCCCTCTTATCTGATCCCCTCCATATCATCCACAATGTATCCCCTTCTATGCATCCCTATTATCTGATCTCCTCCATATCACCCACAATGTATCCCCTTCTATACATCCCTCTTATCTGATCTCCTCCATATCATCCACAATGTATCCCCTTCTATACATCCCTCTTATCTGATCTCCTCCATATCACCCACAATGTATCCCCTTCTATACATCCCTCTTATCTGATCCCCTCCATATCACCCACAATGTATCCCCTTCTATACATCCCTCTTATCTGATCTCCTCCATATCACCCACAATGTATCCCCTTCTATACATCCCTCTTATCTGATCCCCTCCATATCACCCACAATGTATCCCCTTCTATACATCCCTCTTATCTGATCTCCTCCATATCACCTACAATGTATCACCTTCTATACATCCCTCTTATCTGATCCCCTCCATATCACCCACAATGTATCCCCTTCTATACATCCCTCTTATCTGATCTCCTCCATATCACCTACAATGTATCACCTTCTATACATCCCTCTTATCTGATCCCCTCCATATCACCCACAATGTATCCCCTTCTATACATCCCTCTTATCTGATCCCCTCCATATCATCCACAATGTATCCCCTTCTATGCATCCCTCTTATCTGATCTCCTCCATATCATCCACAATGTATCCCCTTCTATACATCCCTCTTATCTGATCCCCTCCATATCACCCACAATGTATCCCCTTCTATACATCCCTCTTATCTGATCCCCTCCATATCATCCACAATGTATCACCTTCTATACATCCCTCTTATCTGATCTCCTCCATATCACCTACAATGTATCCCCTTCTAAACATCCCTCTTATCTGATCCCCTCCATATCATCCACAATGTATCACCTTCTATACATCCCTCTTATCTGATCTCCTCCATATCACCTACAATGTATCCCCTTCTATACATCCCTCTTATCTGATCCCCTCCATATCATCCACAATGTATCACCTTCTATACATCCCTCTTATCTGATCCCCTCCATATCACCTACAATGTATCCCCTTCTATACATCCCTCTTATCTGATCTCCTCCATATCACCTACAATGTATCCCCTTCTATACATCCCTCTTATCTGATCCCCTCCATATCACCCACAATGTATCCCCTTCTATACATCCCTCTTATCTGATCTCCTCCATATCACCCACAATGTATCCCCTTCTATACATCCCTCTTATCTGATCCCCTCCATATCACCCACAATGTATCACCTTCTATACATCCCTCTTATCTGATCTCCTCCATATCACCCACAATGTATCCCCTTCTATACATCCCTCTTATCTGATCCCCTCCATATCACCCACAATGTATCCCCTTCTATACATCCCTCTTATCTGATCTCCTCCATATCACCCACAATGTATCCCCTTCTATACATCCCTCTTATCTGATCCCCTCCATATCACCCACAATGTATCCCCTTCTATACATCCCTCTTATCTGATCTCCTCCATATCACCTACAATGTATCACCTTCTATACATCCCTCTTATCTGATCCCCTCCATATCACCCACAATGTATCCCCTTCTATACATCCCTCTTATCTGATCCCCTCCATATCACCTACAATGTATCCCCTTCTATACATCCCTCTTATCTGATCCCCTCCATATCACCCACAATGTATCACCTTCTATACATCCCTCTTATCTGATCCCCTCCATATCACCCACAATGTATCACCTTCTATACATCCCTCTTATCTGATCCCCTCCATATCACCCACAATGTATCCCCTTCTATACATCCCTCTTATCTGATCTCCTCCATATCATCTACAATGTATCCCCTTCTATACATCCCTCTTATCTGATCCCCTCCATATCATCCACAATGTATCCCCTTCTATGCATCCCTCTTATCTGATCTCCTCCATATCATCCACAATGTATCCCCTTCTATACATCCCTCTTATCTGATCCCCTCCATATCACCCACAATGTATCCCCTTCTATACATCCCTCTTATCTGATCCCCTCCATATCATCCACAATGTATCACCTTCTATACATCCCTCTTATCTGATCTCCTCCATATCACCTACAATGTATCCCCTTCTAAACATCCCTCTTATCTGATCCCCTCCATATCATCCACAATGTATCCCCTTCTATACATCCCTCTTATCTGATCCCCTCCATATCATCCACAATGTATCACCTTCTATACATCCCTCTTATCTGATCCCCTCCATATCACCTACAATGTATCCCCTTCTATACATCCCTCTTATCTGATCTCCTCCATATCACCCACAATGTATCACCTTCTATACATCCCTCTTATCTGATCTCCTCCATATCATCCACAATGTATCCCCTTCTATACATCCCTCTTATCTGATCCCCTCCATATCACCCACAATGTATCCCCTTCTATACATCCCTCTTATCTGATCCCCTCCATATCACCCACAATGTATCCCCTTCTATACATCCCTCTTATCTGATCCCCTCCATATCACCTACAATGTATCCCCTTCTATACATCCCTCTTATCTGATCCCCTCCATATCACCCACAATGTATCCCCTTCTATACATCCCTCTTATCTGATCCCCTCCATATCATCCACAATGTATCCCCTTCTATACATCCCTCTTATCTGATCTCCTCCATATCACCTACAATGTATCCCCTTCTATGCATCCCTCTTATCTGATCCCCTCCATATCACCCACAATGTATCCCCTTCTATACATCCCTCTCATCTGATCCCCTCCATATCACCCACAATGTATCCCCTTCTATACATCCCTCTTATCTGATCTCCTCCATATCACCCACAATGTATCCCCTTCTATACATCCCTCTTATCTGATCTCCTCCATATCACCCACAATGTATCACCTTCTATACATCCCTCTTATCTGATCCCCTCCATATCACCTACAATGTATCCCCTTCTATACATCCCTCTCATCTGATCCCCTCCATATCACCCACAATGTATCCCCTTCTATACATCCCTCTTATCTGATCCCCTCCATATCACCCACAATGTATCCCCTTCTATACATCCCTCTTATCTGATCCCCTCCATATCATCCACAATGTATCCCCTTCTATACATCCCTCTTATCTGATCCCCTCCATATCATCCACAATGTATCCCCTTCTATACATCCCTCTTATCTGATCTCCTCCATATCACCCACAATGTATCCCCTTCTATACATCCCTCTTATCTGATCTCCTCCATATCACCCACAATGTATCACCTTCTATACATCCCTCTTATCTGATCCCCTCCATATCACCTACAATGTATCCCCTTCTATACATCCCTCTTATCTGATCCCCTCCATATCACCTACAATGTATCCCCTTCTATACATCCCTCTTATCTGATCCCCTCCATATCACCCACAATGTATCCCCTTCTATACATCCCTCTTATCTGATCCCCCTCCATATCACCTACAATGTATCCCCTTCTATACATCCCTCTTATCTGATCTCCTCCATATCATCCACAATGTATCCCCTTCTATACATCCCTCTTATCTGATCCCCTCCATATCACCCACAATGTATCCCCTTCTATACATCCCTCTTATCTGATCCCCTCCATATCACCCACAATGTATCCCCTTCTATACATCCCTCTTATCTGATCCCCTCCATATCATCCACAATGTATCCCCTTCTATACATCCCTCTTATCTGATCCCCTCCATATCATCCACAATGTATCCCCTTCTATACATCCCTCTCATCTGATCCCCTCCATATCACCCACAATGTATCCCCTTCTATACATCCCTCTTATCTGATCCCCTCCATATCATCCACAATGTATCCCCTTCTATACATCCCTCTTATCTGATCTCCTCCATATCACCCACAATGTATCCCCTTCTATACATCCCTCTTATCTGATCTCCTCCATATCACCCACAATGTATCCCCTTCTATACATCCCTCTTATCTGATCCCCTCCATATCACCTACAATGTATCCCCTTCTATACATCCCTCTTATCTGATCCCCTCCATATCACCCACAATGTATCCCCTTCTATACATCCCTCTTATCTGATCCCCTCCATATCACCCACAATGTATCCCCTTCTATACATCCCTCTTATCTGATCTCCTCCATATCACCCACAATGTATCCCCTTCTATACATCCCTCTTATCTGATCCCCTCCATATCACCCACAATGTATCCCCTTCTATACATCCCTCTTATCTGATCCCCTCCATATCATCCACAATGTATCCCCTTCTATACATCCCTCTTATCTGATCTCCTCCATATCACCCACAATGTATCCCCTTCTATACATCCCTCTTATCTGATCCCCTCCATATCACCTACAATGTATCCCCTTCTATACATCCCTCTTATCTGATCTCCTCCATATCACCCACAATGTATCCCCTTCTATACATCCCTCTTATCTGATCCCCTCCATATCACCTACAATGTATCCCCTTCTATACATCCCTCTTATCTGATCCCCTCCATATCACCCACAATGTATCACCTTCTATACATCCCTCTTATCTGATCTCCTCCATATCATCCACAATGTATCCCCTTCTATACATCCCTCTTATCTGATCCCCCTCCATATCATCCACAATGTATCCCCTTCTATACATCCCTCTTATCTGATCCCCTCCATATCATCCACAATGTATCACCTTCTATACATCCCTCTTATCTGATCTCCTCCATATCACCCACAATGTATCCCCTTCTATACATCCCTCTTATCTGATCTCCTCCATATCACCTACAATGTATCCCCTTCTATACATCCCTCTTATCTGATCCCCTCCATATCACCTACAATGTATCCCCTTCTATACATCCCTCTTATCTGATCCCCTCCATATCACCCACAATGTATCACCTTCTATACATCCCTCTTATCTGATCTCCTCCATATCATCCACAATGTATCCCCTTCTATACATCCCTCTTATCTGATCTCCTCCATATCACCTACAATGTATCCCCTTCTATACATCCCTCTTATCTGATCCCCTCCATATCACCCACAATGTATCCCCTTCTATACATCCCTCTTATCTGATCCCCTCCATATCACCTACAATGTATCCCCTTCTATACATCCCTCTTATCTGATCTCCTCCATATCACCCACAATGTATCACCTTCTATACATCCCTCTTATCTGATCCCCTCCATATCACCTACAATGTATCCCCTTCTATACATCCCTCTTATCTGATCTCCTCCATATCACCCACAATGTATCCCCTTCTATACATCCCTCTTATCTGATCCCCTCCATATCACCCACAATGTATCCCCTTCTATACATCCCTCTTATCTGATCCCCTCCATATCACCCACAATGTATCCCCTTCTATACATCCCTCTTATCTGATCCCCTCCATATCACCCACAATGTATCCCCTTCTATACATCCCTCTTATCTGATCCCCTCCATATCACCCACAATGTATCCCCTTCTATACATCCCTCTTATCTGATCCCCTCCATATCATCCACAATGTATCCCCTTCTATACATCCCTCTTATCTGATCTCCTCCATATCATCCACAATGTATCCCCTTCTATACATCCCTCTTATCTGATCCCCTCCATATCACCCACAATGTATCACCTTCTATACATCCCTCTTATCTGATCCCCTCCATTTCACCTACAATGTATCCCCTTCTATACATCCCTCTTATCTGATCCCCTCCATATCACCCACAATGTATCACCTTCTATACATCCCTCTTATCTGATCTCCTCCATATCATCCACAATGTATCCCCTTCTATACATCCCTCTTATCTGATCCCCCTCCATATCATCCACAATGTATCCCCTTCTATACATCCCTCTTATCTGATCCCCTCCATATCATCCACAATGTATCACCTTCTATACATCCCTCTTATCTGATCTCCTCCATATCATCCACAATGTATCCCCTTCTATACATCCCTCTTATCTGATCCCCTCCATATCACCCACAATGTATCCCCTTCTATACATCCCTCTTATCTGATCCCCTCCATATCACCTACAATGTATCCCCTTCTATACATCCCTCTTATCTGATCCCCTCCATATCATCCACAATGTATCACCTTCTATACATCCCTCTTATCTGATCCCCTCCATATCATCCACAATGTATCACCTTCTATACATCCCTCTTATCTGATCCCCTCCATATCACCCACAATGTATCCCCTTCTATACATCCCTCTTATCTGATCTCCTCCATATCATCCACAATGTATCCCCTTCTATACATCCCTCTTATCTGATCTCCTCCATATCACCCACAATGTATCCCCTTCTATACATCCCTCTTATCTGATCCCCTCCATATCACCCACAATGTATCCCCTTCTATACATCCCTCTTATCTGATCTCCTCCATATCACCCACAATGTATCCCCTTCTATACATCCCTCTTATCTGATCCCCTCCATATCACCCACAATGTATCCCCTTCTATACATCCCTCTTATCTGATCTCCTCCATATCATCCACAATGTATCCCCTTCTATACATCCCTCTTATCTGATCCCCTCCATATCATCCACAATGTATCCCCTTCTATACATCCCTCTTATCTGATCCCCTCCATATCACCCACAATGTATCCCCTTCTATACATCCCTCTTATCTGATCTCCTCCATATCACCCACAATGTATCCCCTTCTATACATCCCTCTTATCTGATCCCCTCCATATCACCCACAATGTATCCCCTTCTATACATCCCTCTTATCTGATCCCCTCCATATCACCCACAATGTATCCCCTTCTATACATCCCTCTTATCTGATCCCCTCCATATCACCTACAATGTATCCCCTTCTATACATCCCTCTTATCTGATCCCCTCCATATCATCCACAATGTATCCCCTTCTATACATCCCTCTTATCTGATCTCCTCCATATCACCCACAATGTATCCCCTTCTATACATCCCTCTTATCTGATCTCCTCCATATCACCCACAATGTATCCCCTTCTATACATCCCTCTTATCTGATCCCCTCCATATCATCCACAATGTATCCCCTTCTATACATCCCTCTTATCTGATCTCCTCCATATCACCTACAATGTATCCCCTTCTATACATCCCTCTTATCTGATCTCCTCCATATCATCCACAATGTATCCCCTTCTATACATCCCTCTTATCTGATCCCCTCCATATCATCCACAATGTATCCCCTTCTATACATCCCTCTTATCTGATCTCCTCCATATCACCCACAATGTATCCCCTTCTATACATCCCTCTTATCTGATCTCCTCCATATCACCCACAATGTATCCCCTTCTATACATCCCTCTCATCTGATCTCCTCCATATCACCTACAATGTATCCCCTTCTATACATCCCTCTTATCTGATCCCCTCCATATCACCCACAATGTATCACCTTCTATACATCCCTCTTATCTGATCCCCTCCATATCATCCACAATGTATCCCCTTCTATGCATCCCTCTTATCTGATCTCCTCCATATCACCCACAATGTATCCCCTTCTATACATCCCTCTTATCTGATCTCCTCCATATCATCCACAATGTATCCCCTTCTATACATCCCTCTTATCTGATCTCCTCCATATCACCCACAATGTATCCCCTTCTATACATCCCTCTTATCTGATCCCCTCCATATCACCTACAATGTATCCCCTTCTATACATCCCTCTTATCTGATCCCCTCCATATCACCCACAATGTATCACCTTCTATACATCCCTCTTATCTGATCCCCTCCATATCACCCACAATGTATCCCCTTCTATACATCCCTCTTATCTGATCCCCTCCATATCACCTACAATGTATCCCCTTCTATACATCCCTCTTATCTGATCCCCTCCATATCACCCACAATGTATCACCTTCTATACATCCCTCTTATCTGATCCCCTCCATATCACCCACAATGTATCACCTTCTATACATCCCTCTTATCTGATCCCCTCCATATCATCCACAATGTATCCCCTTCTATGCATCCCTCTTATCTGATCTCCTCCATATCATCCACAATGTATCCCCTTCTATACATCCCTCTTATCTGATCCCCTCCATATCACCCACAATGTATCCCCTTCTATACATCCCTCTTATCTGATCCCCTCCATATCATCCACAATGTATCACCTTCTATACATCCCTCTTATCTGATCTCCTCCATATCACCTACAATGTATCCCCTTCTAAACATCCCTCTTATCTGATCCCCTCCATATCATCCACAATGTATCACCTTCTATACATCCCTCGTATCTGATCTCCTCCATATCACCTACAATGTATCCCCTTCTATACATCCCTCTTATCTGATCCCCTCCATATCATCCACAATGTATCCCCTTCTATACATCCCTCTTATCTGATCCCCTCCATATCATCCACAATGTATCCCCTTCTATACATCCCTCTTATCTGATCTCCTCCATATCACCCACAATGTATCACCTTCTATACATCCCTCTTATCTGATCTCCTCCATATCATCCACAATGTATCCCCTTCTATACATCCCTCTTATCTGATCCCCTCCATATCACCCACAATGTATCCCCTTCTATACATTCCTCTTATCTGATCCCCTCCATATCACCCACAATGTATCCCCTTCTATACATCCCTCTTATCTGATCTCCTCCATATCACCCACAATGTATCCCCTTCTATACATCCCTCTTATCTGATCCCCTCCATATCATCCACAATGTATCCCCTTCTATACATCCCTCTTATCTGATCTCCTCCATATCATCCACAATGTATCCCCTTCTATACATCCCTCTTATCTGATCTCCTCCATATCACCTACAATGTATCCCCTTCTATGCATCCCTCTTATCTGATCCCCTCCATATCACCCACAATGTATCCCCTTCTATACATCCCTCTCATCTGATCCCCTCCATATCACCCACAATGTATCCCCTTCTATACATCCCTCTTATCTGATCCCCTCCATATCATCCACAATGTATCCCCTTCTATACATCCCTCTTATCTGATCTCCTCCATATCACCCACAATGTATCCCCTTCTATACATCCCTCTTATCTGATCTCCTCCATATCACCCACAATGTATCACCTTCTATACATCCCTCTTATCTGATCCCCTCCATATCACCTACAATGTATCCCCTTCTATACATCCCTCTCATCTGATCCCCTCCATATCACCCACAATGTATCCCCTTCTATACATCCCTCTTATCTGATCCCCTCCATATCATCCACAATGTATCCCCTTCTATACATCCCTCTTATCTGATCTCCTCCATATCACCCACAATGTATCCCCTTCTATACATCCCTCTTATCTGATCTCCTCCATATCACCCACAATGTATCACCTTCTATACATCCCTCTTATCTGATCCCCTCCATATCACCTACAATGTATCCCCTTCTATACATCCCTCTTATCTGATCCCCTCCATATCACCTACAATGTATCCCCTTCTATACATCCCTCTTATCTGATCCCCTCCATATCACCCACAATGTATCCCCTTCTATACATCCCTCTTATCTGATCCCCCTCCATATCACCTACAATGTATCCCCTTCTATACATCCCTCTTATCTGATCTCCTCCATATCATCCACAATGTATCCCCTTCTATACATCCCTCTTATCTGATCCCCTCCATATCACCCACAATGTATCCCCTTCTATACATCCCTCTTATCTGATCTCCTCCATATCACCCACAATGTATCCCCTTCTATACATCCCTCTTATCTGATCCCCTCCATATCACCACAATGTATCCCCTTCTATACATCCCTCTTATCTGATCCCCTCCATATCACCCACAATGTATCCCCTTCTATACATCCCTCTTATCTGATCCCCTCCATATCACCCACAATGTATCCCCTTCTATACATCCCTCTTATCTGATCTCCTCCATATCACCCACAATGTATCACCTTCTATACATCCCTCTTATCTGATCTCCTCCATATCACCCACAATGTATCCCCTTCTATACATCCCTCTTATCTGATCCCCTCCATATCACCCACAATGTATCCCCTTCTATACATCCCTCTTATCTGATCCCCTCCATATCACCCACAATGTATCCCCTTCTATACATCCCTCTTATCTGATCTCCTCCATATCACCCACAATGTATCCCCTTCTATACATCCCTCTTATCTGATCTCCTCCATATCACCTACAATGTATCACCTTCTATACATCCCTCTTATCTGATCCCCTCCATATCATCCACAATGTATCCCCTTCTATACATCCCTCTTATCTGATCTCCTCCATATCACCCACAATGTATCCCCTTCTATACATCCCTCTTATCTGATCCCCTCCATATCACCTACAATGTATCCCCTTCTATACATCCCTCTTATCTGATCTCCTCCATATCACCCACAATGTATCCCCTTCTATACATCCCTCTTATCTGATCCCCTCCATATCACCCACAATGTATCCCCTTCTATACATCCCTCTTATCTGATCCCCTCCATATCATCCACAATGTATCCCCTTCTATACATCCCTCTTATCTGATCCCCTCCATATCACCTACAATGTATCCCCTTCTATACATCCCTCTTATCTGATCCCCTCCATATCACCCACAATGTATCACCTTCTATACATCCCTCTTATCTGATCTCCTCCATATCATCCACAATGTATCCCCTTCTATACATCCCTCTTATCTGATCCCCTCCATATCATCCACAATGTATCACCTTCTATACATCCCTCTTATCTGATCTCCTCCATATCATCCACAATGTATCCCCTTCTATACATCCCTCTTATCTGATCTCCTCCATATCACCTACAATGTATCCCCTTCTATACATCCCTCTTATCTGATCCCCTCCATATCACCCACAATGTATCCCCTTCTATACATCCCTCTTATCTGATCCCCTCCATATCACCTACAATGTATCCCCTTCTATACATCCCTCTTATCTGATCTCCTCCATATCACCCACAATGTATCACCTTCTATACATCCCTCTTATCTGATCCCCTCCATATCACCTACAATGTATCCCCTTCTATACATCCCTCTTATCTGATCTCCTCCATATCACCCACAATGTATCCCCTTCTATACATCCCTCTTATCTGATCCCCTCCATATCACCCACAATGTATCCCCTTCTATACATCCCTCTTATCTGATCCCCTCCATATCATCCACAATGTATCCCCTTCTATACATCCCTCTTATCTGATCTCCTCCATATCACCCACAATGTATCCCCTTCTATACATCCCTCTTATCTGATCCCCTCCATATCACCCACAATGTATCCCCTTCTATACATCCCTCTTATCTGATCCCCTCCATATCATCCACAATGTATCCCCTTCTATACATCCCTCTTATCTGATCCCCTCCATATCATCCACAATGTATCCCCTTCTATACATCCCTCTTATCTGATCCCCTCCATATCATCCACAATGTATCCCCTTCTATACATCCCTCTTATCTGATCCCCTCCATATCACCCACAATGTATCCCCTTCTATACATCCCTCTTATCTGATCCCCTCCATATCATCCACAATGTATCCCCTTCTATACATCCCTCTTATCTGATCTCCTCCATATCATCCACAATGTATCCCCTTCTATACATCCCTCTTATCTGATCCCCTCCATATCATCCACAATGTATCCCCTTCTATACATCCCTCTTATCTGATC
Organism: Lithobates pipiens; assembly: GCF_037356315.1. Classification (NCBI taxonomy): domain Eukaryota; kingdom Metazoa; phylum Chordata; class Amphibia; order Anura; family Ranidae; genus Lithobates; species Lithobates pipiens. Next base: position 429,045 of record NW_027507764.1, read on the forward strand.
TCCTCCATATCATCCACAATGTATCCCCTTCTATACATCCCTCTTATCTGATCCCCTCCATATCACCCACAATGTATCCCCTTCTATACATCCCTCTTATCTGATCTCCTCCATATCACCTACAATGTATCCCCTTCTATACATCCCTCTTATCTGATCCCCTCCATATCACCCACAATGTATCACCTTCTATACATCCCTCTTATCTGATCCCCTCCATATCATCCACAATGTATCCCCTTCTATACATCCCTCTTATCTGATCCCCTCCATATCATCCACAATGTATCCCCTTCTATACATCCCTCTTATCTGATCCCCTCCATATCACCCACAATGTATCCCCTTCTATACATCCCTCTTATCTGATCTCCTCCATATCACCCACAATGTATCCCCTTCTATACATCCCTCTTATCTGATCCCCTCCATATCATCCACAATGTATCCCCTTCTATACATCCCTCTTATCTGATCTCCTCCATATCACCCACAATGTATCCCCTTCTATACATCCCTCTTATCTGATCCCCTCCATATCACCTACAATGTATCCCCTTCTATACATCCCTCTTATCTGATCTCCTCCATATCACCCACAATGTATCCCCTTCTATACATCCCTCTTATCTGATCCCCTCCATATCACCTACAATGTATCCCCTTCTATACATCCCTCTTATCTGATCCCCTCCATATCACCCACAATGTATCACCTTCTATACATCCCTCTTATCTGATCTCCTCCATATCACCCACAATGTATCCCCTTCTATACATCCCTCTTATCTGATCCCCCTCCATATCATCCACAATGTATCCCCTTCTATACATCCCTCTTATCTGATCTCCCTCCATATCATCCACAATGTATCACCTTCTATACATCCCTCTTATCTGATCTCCTCCATATCATCCACAATGTATCCCCTTCTATACATCCCTCTTATCTGATCCCCTCCATATCACCCACAATGTATCCCCTTCTATACATCCCTCTTATCTGATCCCCTCCATATCACCTACAATGTATCCCCTTCTATACATCCCTCTTATCTGATCTCCTCCATATCACCCACAATGTATCCCCTTCTATACATCCCTCTTATCTGATCCCCTCCATATCACCTACAATGTATCCCCTTCTATACATCCCTCTTA
>NW_027507764.1:430405-698295 GCF_037356315.1 Lithobates pipiens
TTTTTTTTTTAGTTGTGTACAATCCGTCGATGTGATCCGTTGTGATTGGTCCACAGCTGATCACATGGTACCGTCAGCGGGCCAGTACAGTGACCTATTACCAGTCATGTCTGTTGGACATGGCGGGTGACAGATTGCGCTGAGGTGCGGCCAGTGGGAGGAGGTCATACGACTTCCTCCCAGAACAAAAGTGCTCCCGCCTGATCACTTTGGACAAGTTTTCCCTGACACCAAGAGAAAAATGGTGACGGGGAGGGCACAGCCTATGATTGACAGCCTCAGCTCTGTTCCTGTGTTCTGTGTAAAGGGGGGTGTCCCTTCCCTCCAATGAGCTCTGCAGAGTATAACGTCAGCTCTCCGTCCCTTTTTTTCTGACATCTCAGACAAGGTGTATAAATTCTGGACTTTGAATGGATGTAGAGAAGAGAAGCCTGCAGGTAAACAGGTACAACATATGTAGAAGGATTTGTTTCCTCTCTGTGTATCACCTGAGGCCATTCACTTCACTGGGGATAGGAAGAGTTTATATCCACTGAGACAACCCTATGGGCCCACTTTCCTGACCCAATAACACCCCCTAATAGGAGGAGCGAAGAGACATCTCATATGAAGGAAGTCATGTGATGCGATGACAGGGAGTACACAGATATAAAACATGGAGCTGGGAACCCGCAGAGAGCAGAACCCGGCCTCCGAGGACATCCCACCCACCCGCAGCTCCGGCTCCTCGAAGTAATGCAGAGACAGCGTCTTCAGATCGTGGATTTCCGGGTCATATTCCACCACCGACAGCTGCAATACGAAAGACAACCAGATCAGACAGCAGGCAAAACACAGACTGGGGGGGGGGAGACAACCTATCATTAATCCAAATTGAGGGGGTGAAAGACAAAAGTCTGAACCACAATCAGACAATGTAGGGAAAAGGTGAGAAGACATCAGAGAACAGACGCATGGGGACCATCGGACAGAACATGGAAGCGGGGCCTGGACAAGGTGGGGGAGGGGGGCCACAGGGAGAGTTCCCACTGCTACAGCAAGGGATATGAGGAAAGTAGATTTGTGCCCAGAGGGGGAATTTTTGCTAAGAGGGGATATTTGGTAGGAAAATGAATTCTAGGAGGGGAGATTTTTAGGGGAGGCTCTATGCCAAGAGGGGGTAGGCGGGGAGACTTGTGCCAAGAGGGGTGTTTTTTTTGGTTGGGTTGTGCTGGAAGTAGAGGGGGGGGGGGGAGGGTAAAATTGGAGCCAGAAGGATTTTTGCACTGGCAGGAGGATTTGTCCAGGGAGGGGGGGGGGGGATTTTTTGCTAAGAGGGGATATTTGGTAGGAAGGATTTGTGTCAGGGGAGGAAATGGGGGGGGGGGAAATAATTGTGCTAGGAGGGGTATTTTTTTGGTTAGGTTATGCTAGAAGTGGAAGGGGGTCAGAACTGGAGCTAGAAGGGGGGGGGGGGATTTTTGCACTGGCAGGAGGATTTGTCCAGGGAGGGGGGGGGGGGATTTTTTGCTAAGAGGGGATATTTGGTAGGAAGGATTTGTGTCAGGGGAGGAAATGGGGGGGGGGAAATAATTGTGCTAGGAGGGGTATTTTTTTGGTTAGGTTATGCTAGAAGTGGAAGGGGGTCAGAACTGGAGCTAGAGGGGGGGGGGGGGGATTTTTGCACTGGCAGGAGGATTTGTCCTGGGAGGAGGGGAAATTTTTGCATCTCTGTTTAGGGAGAATTTTGGCTTGCAGAAGGAACTTATACTCAGGCGGACAGATTTATGCTGGATTTTTTTTTCCTGGGGGGGGGGGGGGGGGGTAGAAGACCTTCTCCTTGGAAGGCAGAGAGACATTAGATTGACAGCCTATATACAGTATAAATGGACCCGAGGGGGATGGGGGAGACAGACAGCGGAGGTCTCATGGACCCTGGAAGGGGAATGGTTGAAGACATCAGACCTATCGTGAGCCACGATGGAGTAGGGTGGAAGACAACAAATGAACGGTGGAAATATCATGGGCCCCCGGAGTAGGGACGGGGGGGGGGAGACAGACAGAAGACGTATCATGGCTGGCCCTCAAGACTGGAAGACAGGTAATATAGAAGAAGGACGGGGGAGGGACAGGGTGGGGGGGGTAGGACGGGGGAGGGACGGGGGAGGGACGGGGGCGTGAACCCACCTTGGCCTCCTTGAAGCTCAGTAGAAGGGCGTCTCTCTTGGCTCCGGCCAACTGCACACTGGCCATAGACATGACATTCCCGAAAAATGAGAAGGACGCCATCAACTCCAACTTCTCCTTGTGACCTTTCACCTCTGTGTATGATATAACAGTGTAAGAGGAGAGACGGGGGAGGAGTAAGGCAGAGAATTGGAAGGAAAAACAGAAGGAGGACAGCAACATCCACTCATCACCTGAACCTTAAAGTGGAAGTAAACTCCCCTATCGTTTTCAGCCACGGAAGCCGCCATCTTTGCCTCTGTTTAATCTTCAACTGCCACGGTGCTGCACATGTGATTGGTTATGACACCAGCCAATGGATGGTTTGATAGTTTGGCTGAGAGCACAGCCAATGTGCAGAGAGCATTCCCGGCATGCCGTTTTTTTTTTTTTTTTACTGTTTAAATCCATGAGTTTACTTCCACTTTAAATGATCAGAAGGAGAGGAGAGGGGGCAGAGAGAGAAAGAAGTGGCGAGATCTTTTTTTAATTTATTTTTTGTATATCAGATGAAAAGATGGAAGACAGGAAGGGGGAAGGAAGTAAGGATGGATGGATGGAAGAACAGCGGGAAAAAAAAAGAATGGACAGAAAGGAGGAAAAGCTGGAAGGAAGAGAGGAAGGAAGAATGGAGTGCGGAGGTGTCACCTGATCCTCTCTCACTTTTGGATGAGCTCTGTAATGACAAAGAAGACAAGTGGTAAGGGTTCGATATTTAATTGGGGGGAGGGGTCATAATTCTCAGAAATGGTAGTTGGGGTCCCCTGCCCCGCCACGCGCGGTCGGGATGGGCGTGTGGGACTTCAACTAACTAACCTAACCTAACCAAACCACCCCACCCCACCCACCCCACCCCAGTCCGGGCCAAGTCTGACATTTAGAACCCCCAAGACTTGTGATATTTTTTGTAGGCAGAGGCCCTGGAGAATAAACCGGTGGGTGTTGCAATTGTTGATGTCACGCGGTATTTGCGCTGCCATTTATCAAATGCAAATTTTCAGGAGAATTAAACTTAAAATAGTTTTAGGGCACACAAAAAAAAAAAAACATAATGCGCAATTTGTTGGTCAAATATAGAAGATGACGCCAAGTAAAACGGACACCCAACGTGTCACTCTAACATTGCGCACACTTGTGGAATGGCGACAAACTACGATACCTAAAAATCTCCCTAGGAGACGCTCTATATGTCTTTACAGGTTACCAGTTTAGATTTACAGAGGCGGTCGGGGGTAGAATTATTACTCTCCCTCTAACGCTCGCCGTCATACCTCACATGTGTGGTGAGATCGCCATTTACATACGTGTGCGTTTGTATGCGAGAATAGCTGGACGAGGATGCTTTACATTTTATTTTGTTTGTTTTTTGGGGTTTTTTTGTATTACTTGTTTTATATGCAGAACATGGTGGCTCCTGTCTGAGGACGTTTCGCATGGCGGAGGGGAAACGACACCCACTGAAAATACAACCATATTATAAAAAAAAAAAGGGGGGGAACAGATCTTCTCCTGACAGCTCCAGAATCAAAAATGAGCATATCTCCGGACAGTTACATGCTCATAGACGTACATAAAACTCAACATGAAGCGTCTGTATTTACTATATAGGACCAACGTGTTTCGAGGTGCCCTTCAAAAAGGGGGGGGAGGGGTACTGAACCTTGATATCAGGGACAGAACTAGAACATCTCTATACAAAGAGAATTCATCATTAGATTATTGTGAACATACAATTCTATGTGTTCTGTCTCTGACATCAAGGTTCACTTTCCATCCCTGAAGAAGAACTTGAAACGCGTTGGTAATATACAGTATATAAGGACACTTCATGTTGAAGTCCAAATGTTGACCATTCAGTTTTATGTATGTGTGTGGGAGTGTAACAGTACGGATGTGATCAGTTGATCTCTTTCATTTTACTTATAATACCGTCATAATAAAGTCTCTTCATTTTGCTGCCTCTAAAGACCCATCACACACTTCCTATTTAGGGGCAGGTTCAGTGGGGGGGGGGCCCTCTGTCACAGCTCAGGGCCAGTGGGGGGGCCCTCTGTCCCAGCTCGGGCCGGTAGGGGGGAGCACCCTGTCCCAGGTCGGGGGGCCGGTGGGGGGCTCCCTCTGTCCCAGGTCGGGGGGGCCGGTGGAGGGTCCCCTCTGTCCCAGGTCGGGGGGGCCGGTGGAGGGTCCCCTCTGTCCCAGGTCGGGGGGGCCGGTGGAGGGTCCCCTCTGTCCCAGGTCGGGGGGGCCGGTGGAGGGTCCCCTCTGTCCCAGGTCGGGGGGGCCGGTGGAGGGTCCCCTCTGTCCCAGGTCGGGGGGGCCGGTGGAGGGTCCCCTCTGTCCCAGGTCGGGGGGGCCGGTGGAGGGTCCCCTCTGTCCCAGGTCGGGGGGGCCGGTGGAGGGTCCCCTCTGTCCCAGGTCGGGGGGGCCGGTGGAGGGTCCCCTCTGTCCCAGGTCGGGGGGGCCGGTGGAGGGTCCCCTCTGTCCCAGGTCGGGGGGGCCGGTGGAGGGTCCCCTCTGTCCCAGGTCGGGGGGGCCGGTGGAGGGTCCCCTCTGTCCCAGGTCGGGGGGGCCGGTGGAGGGTCCCCTCTGTCCCAGGTCGGGGGGGGCCGGTGGAGGGTCCCCTCTGTCCCAGGTCGGGGGGGGCCGGTGGAGGGTCCCCTCTGTCCCAGGTCGGGGGGGGCCGGTGGAGGGTCCCCTCTGTCCCAGGTCGGGGGGGCCGGTGGAGGGTCCCCTCTGTCCCAGGTCGGGGGGGCCGGTGGAGGGTCCCCTCTGTCCAAGGTCAGGGGGCCCCTGAGGGCACACTTACCTCAGCATGGTGGTTGAGGCGGTACACGTAGAGTTGGGAGGTTCCGGCCACCACCAGGTTCTTCTCTGTGTTATTGAAGAAGTTGCAGTACATGGAGAATTCCAGGCCCGTGGGGGGATGGGCCTGCCGGTACACCGCATACATCCTGTACAGAGAGAGCACAACGCATGTACATCACCGGGAACTAAATCTACATACAGACTGGGGGAAGGGAATCCCTGGGACACAGTGAGGGAAGGCCTAATACTGGGGGGGGGGGGTATTTCCTGGGACACAGAGAGGGCAGGCCTAATACCGGGGGGGGGGGAATTCCCTGGGACACACAGAGGAGAGGACAGAATAATGGTGGGGGGGGGGATCCCTGGGACACACAGAGTGGAGGCTTGTTTAGGGGGGAAGTATTTCCTGGGACACACAGAGAGGAGAGGACAGAATAATGGGGGGGGGGGGATCCCTGGGACACACAGAGGGGAGGCTTGTTTAGGGGGGAAGTATTTCCTGGGACACACAGAGAGGAGAGGACAGAATAATGGTTGGGGGGGGGGGGGGGATCCCTGGGACACACAGAGGGGAGGCTTGTTTAGGGGGAGGGAAGTATTTCCTGGGACACACAGAGGAGAGGACACAATAATGGGGGGGGGGGAATTCCCTGGGACACACAGAGGAGAGGCTTGTTTAGGGGGGAAGTATTTCCTGGGACACACAGAGGAGAGGACAGAATAATTGGGGGGGGGAATTCCCAGGGACACACAGAGGAGAGGCTTGTTTAGGGGGGAATTCCCTGGGACACACAGAGAGGAGAGGACAGAATAATGGTGGGGGGGGGGATCCCTGGGACACACAGAGTCGAGGCTTGTTTAGGGGGGAAGTATTTCCTGGGACACACAGAGAGGAGAAGACAGAATAATGGTGGGGGGGATCCCTGGGACACACAGAGGGGAGGCTTGTTTAGGGGGGAATTCCCTGGGACACACAGAGAGGAGAGGACAGAATAATGGTGGGGGGGGGGGATCCCTGGGACACACAGAGTCGAGGCTTGTTTAGGGGGGAAGTATTTCCTGGGACACACAGAGAGGAGAAGACAGAATAATGGTGGGGGGGATCCCTGGGACACACAGAGGGGAGGCTTGTTTAGGGGGGAATTCCCTGGGACACACAGAGAGGAGAGGACAGAATAATGGTGGGGGGGGGATCCCTGGGACACACAGAGTGGAGGCTTGTTTAGGGGGGAAGTATTTCCTGGGACACACAGAGAGGAGAAGACAGAATAATGGTGGGGGGGATCCCTGGGACACACAGAGGGGAGGCTTGTTTAGGGGGAGGGAAGTATTTCCTGGGACACACAGAGGAGAGGACACAATAATGGGGGGGGGGAATTACCTGGGACACACAGAGGAGAGGCTTGTTTAGGGGGGAAGTATTTCCTGGGACACACAGAGAGGAGAGGACAGAATAATGGTGGGGGGGGGGGAATTCCCTGGGACACACGGAATTGGGGGAAGAGATTCACTGGGACACACAGAGGGGAGGTCTAATACTGGGGGGAGGTATTTCCTGGGACACACACAGCCCCCCAGGTCTCACCTGTATTTTTTTTGCCCCCCACGCCGGTGGAGCTTCTCACACAGGCACAAAACCTAACCGGATATCCGGTCAGAAGACCATAGAGTTTCCCTGGCAGACAAGCCTAGAGTGTACCGCCGTCGTTTCCATGGCGACACAGTGAGAAACGGAAGGATGTGCAGCCATCTTTGTATACCCGAAAGAGTCATTGCACCTGGCGGACATCTTTATACACCCAAGTGATGGTGTTTCGTTAGATTTTGTAACGGAAGTGACGATCGGTCACTGCCATCTTGCTACACCCCGTACTTCTCCACAGTAAGGATACAGTGAGAGGGTGTAGTGTCACAGTTTGCTGCCTATCACAGGATGCTGCGGAAGTGACGTTGTTGCGTACTGCGCATGCGCGATGCGTTCCAAACGCTCGCGCCGTGCGTTCCAACATAGTTTCGGCAATACAGTTCAGCGAAACCATCACATAATGTTACGGAAGTGATGTTACACACAACACAAACACGGGCCACGTTGTTGCGTACTGCGCATGCGCGATGCGTTCCAAACACTTGCGCCGTGCGTTCCAACATAGTTTCCGCAATACAGTTCAGCGTAACCATCACATAATGTTACGGAAGTGACGTTACACACAACACAAACACTGGGCCGTGCGTCACAACACTAATACTTCCCTTGTTACCTAGTAGGTTTTGCATTGCTGGGACTTGTAGTGCCTATCCTGAGCTACATGCTTCAATGTTCAGTGTCCTCATCCCTATCCCCGAGCTTCAATGTTCAGTGTCCTCATCCCTATCCCCATGCTTCAATGTTCAGTGTCCTCATCCCTATCCGCAAGCTTCAATGTTCAGTGTCCTCATCCTTATCCCTGTGCTTCAATGTTCAGTGTCCTCATCCCTATCCCCCTGCTTCAATGTTCAGTGTCCTCATCCCTATCCCCGAGCTTCAATGTTCAGTGTCCTCATCCCTATCCCCCTGCTTCAATGTTCAGTGTCCTCATCCCTATCCGCGAGCTTCAATGTTCAGTGTCCTCATCCTTATCCCCCTGCTTCGATGAGGACACTGAACATTGAAGCAGGGGGATAGGGATGAGGACACTGAACATTGAAGCACAGGGATAAGGATGAGGACAGTGAACATTGAAGCTCGCGGATAGGGATGAGGACACTGAACATTGAAGCATGGGGATAGGGATGAGGACACTGAACATTGAAGCACAGGGATAAGGATGAGGACAGTGAACATTGAAGCTCGCGGATAGGGATGAGGACACTGAACATTGAAGCATGGGGATAGGGATGAGGACACTGAACATTGAAGCACAGGGTTAAGGATGAGGACACTGAACATTGAAGCACGGGGATAAGGATGGACACTGAACATTGAAGCTGGGGGATAAGGATGAGGACACTGAACATTGAAGCAGGGGGATAGGGATGAGGACACTGAACATTGAAGCTCGGGGATAAGGATGAGGACACTGAACATTGAAGCACAGGGATAAGGATGAGGACACTGAACATTGAAGCTTGCGGATAGGGATGAGGACACTGAACATTGAAGCTCGCGGATAGGGATGAGGACACTGAACATTGAAGCATGGGGATAGGGATGAGGACACTGAACATTGAAGCTCGCGGATAGGGATGAGGACACTGAACATTGAAGCATGGGGATAGGGATGAGGACACTGAACATTGAAGCACAGGGTTAAGGATGAGGACACTGAACATTGAAGCACGGGGATAAGGATGGACACTGAACATTGAAGCTGGGGGATAAGGATGAGGACACTGAACATTGAAGCATGGGGATAGGGATGAGGACACTGAACATTGAAGCATGTAGCTCAGGATAGGCACTACAAGTCCCAGCAATGCAAAACCTACTAGGTAACAAGGGAAGTATTAGTGTGACGCACGGCCCAGTGTTTGTGTGTAACGTCACTTCCGTAACATTATGTGATGGTTTTGCTGAACTGTATTGCCGAAACTATGTTGGAACGCACGGCGCGAGTGTTTGGAACGCATCGCGCATGCGCAGTACACAACAACGTCACTTCCGCAGCATCCTGTGATAGGCAGCAAACTGTGACACTACAAGGGCGGTGTTTCAGCAGCAAGCGGACATCTTGTTACACCCACCGGAGTCTTGCATTTCAGAGTTATTTTTACCACTAAACTCAGCTTATATTGTGAAATACAGGATTTGGAAATCCGTCAGACTGTTTTGATGTTGAATTTTAAAAGCAGCGGAACACTGGTGTTCTGTCAGATTGGCAAACCCGTCAGATCAGTCTGAGTGATGTGGGACCCCCCAGGTATCGATCCGCCCACCCAAATCTCCACGCCATATTGATACACCCAGATAATGGTCTGTGATGCAGGGTCTGGGCGCCATTTTAGTACACTCAGTTATCAACACTCCGTCTCCAGGGTCCCCAGCCTGGGACACGATGTCATGTCACATTTGGCTACCCATCACATTTTGCTAACCGCTGGAGTGCGCATGCTCGACGCCGCCGAATACGTTCCAACACTGTAAGACACCACTTTGCCACAGGGCCCCTCGAGGGCTCGCTTCACTCGCCACGCTTCGGACACAACCTCGCTTTGCTCGGCATAATTATAATCTGAGTCTATGTCCACTTGGATGGTGGGGCTCGAACCTGGACTCCTGGGGTGTGGCCACAAAATTCTGCGCAAGCGCAGATCGCCACAGTGTTGGAACGCATATGGCGGCGTCGTGCATGCGCAGTCCAGCAGGTAGCCAAATGCAATGGGTCGCCATATGTGATGAAACAGTGGCAACATCTTTGTACACCCAGATATTGTTTCTGTGCCAGCCATTGCTGAGCCTCTCATCTACTAGGACCCCCAGGTCCTTCTTCATCCTACATCCCCCCAGAGGTTCCCCTCCCCCCAGGTCCTTCTCCATCCTACATCCCCCCCAGTGGTTCTCCCCCCAGTCTATAGATTGCATTCAGATTTTTGCCACCCAAGCGCATTATTTTACATTTTTCTATATTGAACCTCATTTGCCATGTAGTTGCCCCTCCCCCCATTCATTTGTTCAGATCTTCTTGGAAGGTTTCCACATCCTGCGGAGAAGTTATTTCCCTGCTTAGCTTATTATCATCCGCAAATACAGAGATTGGACTGTTTCCCCCATCCCCCTCCTCCAGGTCATCTATGTACAAATTAAATAGGATTGGTCCCAACACAGAACCCTGGGGGACCCCACTACCCACCCCCGACCATTCCGAGTACTCCCCATTTATCACCACCCTCTGAACTCGCCCTTGTAGCCAGTTTTCAATCCATGTCCTCACCCCTATGGTCCATGTAAACGTTTATGGGGAACTGTGTCAAATGTCCAGATACACCACATCTACGGACCTTCCTTTATCTAGATACACCACGTCTACGGGCCTTCCTTTATCTAGATACACCACGTCTACGGGCCTTCCTTTATCTAGATACACCACGTCTACGGGCCTTCCTTTATCCAGATACACCACATCTACGGGCCTTCCTTTATCCAGATACACCACATCTACGGGCCTTCCTTTATCTAGATACACCACATCTACGGGCCTTCCTTTATCTAGATACACCAGATCTACGGACCTTCCTTTATCCAGATACACCACATCTACGGGCCTTCCTTTATCTAGATACACCACGTCTACGGGCCTTCCTTTATCCAGATACACCACATCTACGGGCCTTCCTTTATCTAGATACACCACGTCTACGGGCCTTCCTTTATCCAGATACACCACATCTACGGGCCTTCCTTTATCTAGATACACCACATCTACGGGCCTTCCTTTATCTAGATACACCAGATCTACGGGCCTTCCTTTATCCAGATACACCACATCTACGGGCCTTCCTTTATCTAGATACACCACGTCTACGGGCCTTCCTTTATCCAGATACACCACATCTACGGGCCTTCCTTTATCTAGATACACCACGTCTACGGGCCTTCCTTTATCCAGATACACCACATCTACGGGCCTTCCTTTATCCAGATACACCACATCTACGGGCCTTCCTTTATCTAGATACACCACGTCTACGGGCCTTCCTTTATCCAGATACACCCCATCTACGGGCCTTCCTTTATCTAGATACACCACGTCTACGGGCCTTCCTTTATCCAGATACACCACATCTACGGGCCTTCCTTTATCTAGATACACCAGATCTACGGACCTTCCTTTATCCAGATACACCACATCTACGGGCCTTCCTTTATCCAGATACACCACATCTACGGGCCTTCCTTTATCTAGATACACCACGTCTACGGGCCTTCCTTTATCCAGATACACCACATCTACGGGCCTTCCTTTATCTAGATACAACACGTCTACGGGCCTTCCTTTATCCAGATACACCACATCTACGGGCCTTCCTTTATCCAGATACACCACATCTACGGGCCTTCCTTTATCTAGATACACCACGTCTACGGGCCTTCCTTTATCCAGATACACCCCATCTACGGGCCTTCCTTTATCTAGATACACCACGTCTATGGGCCTTCCTTTATCCAGATACACCACATCTACGGGCCTTCCTTTATCTAGATACACCAGATCTACGGACCTTCCTTTATCCAGATACACCACATCTACGGGCCTTCCTTTATCCAGATACACCACATCTACGGGCCTTCCTTTATCTAGATACACCACGTCTACGGGCCTTCCTTTATCCAGATACACCACATCTACGGGCCTTCCTTTATCTAGATACACCACGTCTACGGGCCTTCCTTTATCCAGATACACCACATCTACGGGCCTTCCTTTATCCAGATACACCACATCTACGGGCCTTCCTTTATCTAGATACACCACGTCTACGGGCCTTCCTTTATCCAGATACACCACATCTACGGGCCTTCCTTTATCTAGATACACCACGTCTACGGGCCTTCCTTTATCCAGATACACCACATCTACGGGCCTTCCTTTATCTAGATACACCACATCTACGGGCCTTCCTTTATCTAGATACACCACGTCTACGGGCCTTCCTTTATCCAGATACACCACATCTACGGGCCTTCCTTTATCCAGATACACCACATCTACGGGCCTTCCTTTATCTAGATACACCACATCTACGGGCCTTCCTTTATCCAGATACACCACATCTACGGGCCTTCCTTTATCTAGATACACCACGTCTACGGGCCTTCCTTTATCTAGATACACCACGTCTACGGGCCTTCCTTTATCTAGATACACCACATCTACGGGCCTTCCTTTATCCAGATACACCACATCTACGGGCCTTCCTGTATCTAGATACACCACGTCTACGGACCTTCCTTTATCTAGATACACCACGTCTACGGGCCTTCCTTTATCTAGATACACCAGATCTACGGACCTTCCTTTATCCAGATACACCACATCTACGGGCCTTCCTTTATCCAGATACACCAGATCTACGGACCTTCCTTTATCCAGATACACCACATCTACGGGCCTTCCTTTATCTAGATACACCACGTCTACGGGCCTTCCTTTATCTAGATACACCACGTCTACGGGCCTTCCTTTATCCAGATACACCACATCTATGGGCCTTCCTTTATCCAGATACACCACATCTACGGGCCTTCCTTTATCTAGATACACCACGTCTACGGGCCTTCCTTTATCCAGATACACCACATCTACGGGCCTTCCTTTATCTAGATACACCACGTCTACGGGCCTTCCTTTATCCAGATACACCACATCTACGGGCCTTCCTTTATCCAGATACACCACATCTACGGGCCTTCCTTTATCTAGATACACCATATCTACGGGCCTTCCTTTATCTAGATACACCAGATCTACGGACCTTCCTTTATCCAGATACACCACATCTACGGGCCTTCCTTTATCCAGATACACCACATCTACGGGCCTTCCTTTATCTAGATACACCACGTCTACGGGCCTTCCTTTATCTAGATACACCAGATCTACGGACCTTCCTTTATCTAGATACACCACGTCTACGGGCCTTCCTTTATCCAGATACACCACATCTACGGGCCTTCCTTTATCTAGATACACCACGTCTACGGGCCTTCCTTTATCCAGATACACCACATCTACGGGCCTTCCTTTATCCAGATACACCACATCTATGGGCCTTCCTTTATCTAGATACACCACGTCTACGGGCCTTCCTTTATCCAGATACACCCCATCTACGGGCCTTCCTTTATCTAGATACACCACGTCTACGGGCCTTCCTTTATCCAGATACACCACATCTACGGGCCTTCCTTTATCTAGATACACCAGATCTACGGACCTTCCTTTATCCAGATACACCACATCTACGGGCCTTCCTTTATCCAGATACACCACATCTACGGGCCTTCCTTTATCTAGATACACCACGTCTACGGGCCTTCCTTTATCCAGATACACCACATCTACGGGCCTTCCTTTATCTAGATACAACACGTCTACGGGCCTTCCTTTATCCAGATACACCACATCTACGGGCCTTCCTTTATCCAGATACACCACATCTACGGGCCTTCCTTTATCTAGATACACCACGTCTACGGGCCTTCCTTTATCCAGATACACCACATCTACGGGCCTTCCTTTATCTAGATACACCAGATCTACGGACCTTCCTTTATCCAGATACACCACATCTACGGGCCTTCCTTTATCCAGATACACCACATCTACGGGCCTTCCTTTATCTAGATACACCACGTCTACGGGCCTTCCTTTATCCAGATACACCACATCTACGGGCCTTCCTTTATCTAGATACACCACGTCTACGGGCCTTCCTTTATCCAGATACACCACATCTACGGGCCTTCCTTTATCTAGATACACCACATCTACGGGCCTTCCTTTATCTAGATACACCACGTCTACGGGCCTTCCTTTATCCAGATACACCACATCTACGGGCCTTCCTTTATCCAGATACACCACATCTACGGGCCTTCCTTTATCTAGATACACCACATCTACGGGCCTTCCTTTATCCAGATACACCACATCTACGGGCCTTCCTTTATCTAGATACACCACGTCTACGGGCCTTCCTTTATCTAGATACACCACGTCTACGGGCCTTCCTTTATCTAGATACACCACATCTACGGGCCTTCCTTTATCCAGATACACCACATCTACGGGCCTTCCTGTATCTAGATACACCACGTCTACGGACCTTCCTTTATCTAGATACACCACGTCTACGGGCCTTCCTTTATCTAGATACACCAGATCTACGGACCTTCCTTTATCCAGATACACCACATCTACGGGCCTTCCTTTATCCAGATACACCAGATCTACGGACCTTCCTTTATCCAGATACACCACATCTACGGGCCTTCCTTTATCTAGATACACCACGTCTACGGGCCTTCCTTTATCTAGATACACCACGTCTACGGGCCTTCCTTTATCCAGATACACCACATCTATGGGCCTTCCTTTATCCAGATACACCACATCTACGGGCCTTCCTTTATCTAGATACACCACGTCTACGGGCCTTCCTTTATCTAGATACACCACGTCTACGGGCCTTCCTTTATCCAGATACACCACATCTACGGGCCTTCCTTTATCTAGATACACCACGTCTACGGGCCTTCCTTTATCCAGATACACCACATCTACGGGCCTTCCTTTATCCAGATACACCACATCTACGGGCCTTCCTTTATCTAGATACACCACATCTACGGGCCTTCCTTTATCTAGATACACCAGATCTACGGACCTTCCTTTATCCAGATACACCACATCTACGGGCCTTCCTTTATCCAGATACACCACATCTACGGGCCTTCCTTTATCTAGATACACCACGTCTACGGGCCTTCCTTTATCTAGATACACCAGATCTACGGACCTTCCTTTATCTAGATACACCACGTCTACGGGCCTTCCTTTATCCAGATACACCACATCTACGGGCCTTCCTTTATCTAGATACACCACGTCTACGGGCCTTCCTTTATCCAGATACACCACATCTACGGGCCTTCCTTTATCCAGATACACCACATCTATGGGCCTTCCTTTATCTAGATACACCACGTCTACGGGCCTTCCTTTATCCAGATACACCCCATCTACGGGCCTTCCTTTATCTAGATACACCACGTCTACGGGCCTTCCTTTATCCAGATACACCACATCTACGGGCCTTCCTTTATCTAGATACACCAGATCTACGGACCTTCCTTTATCCAGATACACCACATCTACGGGCCTTCCTTTATCCAGATACACCACATCTACGGGCCTTCCTTTATCTAGATACACCACGTCTACGGGCCTTCCTTTATCCAGATACACCACATCTACGGGCCTTCCTTTATCTAGATACAACACGTCTACGGGCCTTCCTTTATCCAGATACACCACATCTACGGGCCTTCCTTTATCCAGATACACCACATCTACGGGCCTTCCTTTATCTAGATACACCACGTCTACGGGCCTTCCTTTATCCAGATACACCCCATCTACAGGCCTTCCTTTATCTAGATACACCACGTCTATGGGCCTTCCTTTATCCAGATACACCACATCTACGGGCCTTCCTTTATCTAGATACACCAGATCTACGGACCTTCCTTTATCCAGATACACCACATCTACGGGCCTTCCTTTATCCAGATACACCACATCTACGGGCCTTCCTTTATCTAGATACACCACGTCTACGGGCCTTCCTTTATCCAGATACACCACATCTACGGGCCTCCCTTTATCTAGATACACCACGTCTACGGGCCTTCCTTTATCCAGATACACCACATCTACGGGCCTTCCTTTATCCAGATACACCACATCTACGGGCCTTCCTTTATCTAGATACACCACGTCTACGGGCCTTCCTTTATCCAGATATACCACATCTACGGGCCTTCCTTTATCTAGATACACCACGTCTACGGGCCTTCCTTTATCCAGATACACCACATCTACGGGCCTTCCTTTATCTAGATACACCACATCTACGGGCCTTCCTTTATCTAGATACACCATGTCTACGGGCCTTCCTTTATCCAGATACACCACATCTACGGGCCTTCCTTTATCCAGATACACCACATCTACGGGCCTTCCTTTATCTAGATACACCACATCTACAGGCCTTCCTTTATCCAGATACACCACATCTACGGGCCTTCCTTTATCTAGATACACCACGTCTACGGGCCTTCCTTTATCTAGATACACCACGTCTACGGGCCTTCCTTTATCTAGATACACCACGTCTACGGGCCTTCCTTTATCTAGATACACCACATCTACGGGCCTTCCTTTATCTAGATACACCACGTCTACGGGCCTTCCTTTATCTAGATACACCACGTCTACGGGCCTTCCTTTATCTAGATACACCACATCTACGGGCCTTCCTTTATCTAGATACACCACGTCTACGGACCTTCCTTTATCTAGATACACCACGTCTACGGGCCTTCCTTTATCCAGATACACCACGTCTACGGGCCTTCCTTTATCCAGATACACCAGATCTACGGACCTTCCGTTATCCAGATACACCACATCTACGGGCCTTCCTTTATCTAGATACACCACATCTACGGGCCTTCCTTTATCCAGATACACCACATCTACGGGCCTTCCTTTATCTAGATACACCACGTCTACAGGCCTTCCTTTATCCAGATACACCACATCTACGGGCCTTCCTTTATCTAGATACACCACATCTACGGGCCTTCCTTTATCTAGATACACCACGTGTACGGGCCTTCCTTTATCTAGATACACCCCGTCTACGGGCCTTCCTTTATCTAGATACACCACGTCTACGGGCCTTCCTTTATCTAGATACACCACGTCTACGGGCCTTCCTTTATCTAGATACACCACATCTATGGGCCTTCCTTTATCTAGATACACCACGTCTACGGACCTTACTTTATCTAGATACACCACGTCTACAGGCCTTCCTTTATCCAGATACACCACATCTACGGGCCTTCCTTTATCTAGATACACCACGTCTACGGGCCTTCCTTTATCCAGATACACCACATCTACGGGCCTTCCTTTATCTAGATACACCACGTCTACGGGCCTTCCTTTATCTAGATACACCACGTCTACGGGCCTTCCTTTATCTAGATACACCACGTCTACGGGCCTTCCTTTATCTAGATACACCACATCTACGGGCCTTCCTTTATCCAGATACACCACATCTACGGGCCTTCCTTTATCTAGATACACCACGTCTACGGGCCTTCCTTTATCTAGATACACCACGTCTACGGGCCTTCCTTTATCTAGATACACCACGTCTACGGGCCTTCCTTTATCCAGATACACCACGTCTACGGGCCTTCCTTTATCTAGATGCACCACGTCTACGGGCCTTCCTTTATCCACATACACCACGTCTACGGGCCTTCCTTTATCTAGATACACCACATCTACAGGCCTTCCTTTATCTAGATACACCACGTCTATGGGCCTTCCTTTATCTAGATACACCACGTCTACAGGCCTTCCTTTATCCAGATACACCACATCTACGGGCCTTCCTTTATCCAGATACACCACATCTACGGGCCTTCCTTTCTCTAGATACACCATGTCTACGGGCCTTCCTTTATCCAGATACACCACGTCTACGGACCTTCCGTTATCTAGATACACCACGTCTACGGACCTTCCTTTATCTAGATGCACCACGTCTACGGGCCTTCCTTTATCCAGATACACCACGTCTACGGGCCTTCCTTTATCTAGATACACCACATCTACAGGCCTTCCTTTATCTAGATACACCACGTCTACGGGCCTTCCTTTATCTAGATACACCACGTCTACGGCCTTCCTTTATCTAGATACACCACGTCTACGGCCTT
The DNA here is from genome assembly GCF_037356315.1 of Lithobates pipiens. Classification (NCBI taxonomy): domain Eukaryota; kingdom Metazoa; phylum Chordata; class Amphibia; order Anura; family Ranidae; genus Lithobates; species Lithobates pipiens. The sequence goes on from NW_027507764.1 coordinate 447,915, forward strand.
CCTTTATCCAGATACACCACATCTATGGGCCTTCCTTTATCTAGATACACCACATCTACGGGCCTTCCTTTATCTAGATACACCACGTCTACGGCCTTCCTTTATCTAGATACACCACATCTATGGGCCTTCCTTTATCTAGATACACCACATCTACGGACCTTCCTTTATCCAGATACACCACGTCTACAGGCCTTCCTTTATCTAGATACACCATGTCTAAGGACCTTCCTTTATCTAGATGCACCACGTCTACGGCCTTCCTTTATCTAGATACACCACATCTATGGGCCTTCCTTTATCTAGATACACTACGTCTATCTAGATACACTACGTCTACAGACCTTCCTTTATCTAGATACACCACATCTATGGGCCTTCCTTTATCTAGATACACTACGTCTACGGACCTTCCTTTATCTAGATACACTACGTCTATGGACCTTCCTTTATCTAGATACACCACGTCTACGGACCTTCCTTTATCTAGATACACCACGTCTACGGGCCTTCCTTTATCCAGATACACCACATCTACGAGCCTTCCTTTATCTAGATACACCACGTCTAAGGACCTTCCTTTATCTAGATACACCACGTCTACGGGCCTTCCTTTATCTAGATACACCACATCTACGGGCCTTCCTTTATCTAGATACACCACGTCTACGGACCTTCCTTTATCTAGATACACCACGTCTACGGGCCTTCCTTTATCCAGATACACCACGTCTACGGGCCTTCCTTTATCCAGATACACCAGATCTACGGACCTTCCTTTATCCAGATACACCACGTCTACGGGCCTTCCTTTATCTAGATACACCACATCTACGGGCCTTCCTTTATCCAGATACACCACATCTACGGGCCTTCCTTTATCTAGATACACCACATCTACGGGCCTTCCTTTATCCAGATACACCACATCTACGGGCCTTCCTTTATCTAGATACACCACGTCTACAGGCCTTCCTTTATCCAGATACACCACATCTACGGGCCTTCCTTTATCTAGATACACCACATCTACGGGCCTTCCTTTATCTAGATACACCACGTGTACGGGCCTTCCTTTATCTAGATACACCCCGTCTACGGGCCTTCCTTTATCTAGATACACCACGTCTACGGGCCTTCCTTTATCTAGATACATCACATCTACGGGCCTTCCTTTATCTAGATACACCACGTCTACGGACCTTCCTTTATCTAGATACACCACGTCTACAGGCCTTCCTTTATCCAGATACACCACATCTACGGGCCTTCCTTTATCTAGATACACCACGTCTACGGGCCTTCCTTTATCCAGATACACCACATCTACGGGCCTTCCTTTATCTAGATACACCACGTCTACGGGCCTTCCTTTATCTAGATACACCACGTCTACGGGCCTTCCTTTATCTAGATACACCACGTCTACGGGCCTTCCTTTATCTAGATACACCACATCTACGGGCCTTCCTTTATCCAGATACACCACATCTACGGGCCTTCCTTTATCTAGATACACCACGTCTACGGGCCTTCCTTTATCTAGATACACCACGTCTACGGGCCTTCCTTTATCTAGATACACCACGTCTACGGGCCTTCCTTTATCTAGATACACCACGTCTACGGGCCTTCCTTTATCCAGATACACCACGTCTACGGGCCTTCCTTTATCTAGATACACCACATCTACGGGCCTTCCTTTATCCAGATACACCACGTCTATGGACCTTCCTTTATCTAGATAAACCACGTCTACAGGCCTTCCTTTATCCAGATACACCACATCTATGGGCCTTCCTTTATCTAGATACACCACGTCTACGGGCCTTCCTTTATCCAGATACACCACATCTACGGGCCTTCCTTTATCTAGATACACCACGTCTACGGGCCTTCCTTTATCCAGATACACCACATCTACGGGCCTTCCTTTATCCAGATACACCACATCTACGGGCCTTCCTTTATCTAGATACACCACATCTACGGGCCTTCCTTTATCTAGATACACCAGATCTACGGACCTTCCTTTATCCAGATACACCACATCTACGGGCCTTCCTTTATCCAGATACACCACATCTACGGGCCTTCCTTTATCTAGATACACCACGTCTACGGGCCTTCCTTTATCTAGATACACCAGATCTACGGACCTTCCTTTATCTAGATACACCACATCTACGGGCCTTCCTTTATCCAGATACACCACATCTACGGGCCTTCCTTTATCTAGATACACCACGTCTACGGGCCTTCCTTTATCTAGATACACCACGTCTACGGGCCTTCCTTTATCTAGATACACCACGTCTACGGGCCTTCCTTTATCTAGATACACCACATCTACGGGCCTTCCTTTATCCAGATACACCACATCTACGGGCCTTCCTTTATCTAGATACACCACGTCTACGGGCCTTCCTTTATCTAGATACACCACGTCTACGGGCCTTCCTTTATCTAGATACACCACGTCTACGGGCCTTCCTTTATCCAGATACACCACGTCTACGGGCCTTCCTTTATCTAGATACACCACATCTACGGGCCTTCCTTTATCCAGATACACCACGTCTATGGACCTTCCTTTATCTAGATAAACCACGTCTACAGGCCTTCCTTTATCCAGATACACCACATCTATGGGCCTTCCTTTATCTAGATACACTACGTCTATCTAGATACACTACGTCTACAGACCTTCCTTTATCTAGATACACCACATCTATGGGCCTTCCTTTATCTAGATACACTACGTCTACGGACCTTCCTTTATCTAGATACACTACGTCTACGGACCTTCCTTTATCTAGATACACCACGTCTACGGACCTTCCTTTATCTAGATACACCACGTCTACGGGCCTTCCTTTATCCAGATACACCACATCTACGAGCCTTCCTTTATCTAGATACACCACGTCTAAGGACCTTCCTTTATCTAGATACACCACGTCTACGGGCCTTCCTTTATCTAGATACACCACGTCTACGGCCTTCCTTTATCTAGATACACCACGTCTACGGGCCTTCCTTTATCCAGATACACCACGTCTACGGGCCTTCCTTTATCTAGATGGCAACTCACCTCCTCATAGATGGTTAATGGATTGGTTTGGTAAGAACGATTCTTCATGGATCCATGCTGATTATTGCTAATGATAGCGTTCTCATTACTAAAATCTTGTATATAGTCCCTTATCATCCCCTCCAAGAGTTTACATACTATTGATGTTGGGCTGACTGGTCTGTAATTCCCAGGGATGTATTTTGGGCCCTTTTTAAATATTGGTGCTACATTGGCTTTTCTCCATTCAGCTGGTACCATTCCTGTCAGTAGACTGTCAGTAAAAATGAGGAACAATGGTCTGGCAATTACTTGACTGAGTTCCCCAAGTACCCTCGGGTGCAAGCCATCTGGTACCGGTGATTTATTAATGTTAAGTTTCCCAAGTCTAATTTTAATTCTGTCCTCTGTTAGCCATGGAGGGGCTTCCTGTAATGTGTCATGAGGATAAACACTACAGTTTTGGTGACTGAAGCCCCCCGATTTCTTTGTGAAGACTGAGGAGAAGAATAAATTCAATACCTTCCCCATCCCTTGTAACCAGATGTCCTTCCTCATTCTTTATGGGGCCAATATGGTCTGTCCTCCCTTTTTTACTCTTTATAATTTCTCTGGATTTTTCTTGCTCTCCTCGTGTGTCTTTCGTGTAATATCTTAGCCGCCCTAATTACACCTTTACAGTTCTTGTTGCATTCTTTGTAAAGTCTGAATGCTGACGATGGTCCCTCAACCTTGTATTTTTTTAAGGCCTTCTCCTTTGCTTTTATAGACATTTTTACATTGGAGTTAAGCCCCCCAGGCCTTTTGTTTGTTCATTTACATTTATTTCCCAATGGGATGCATTGGCTAACCTTATTTAATATGCTCTTAAAGCGGGAGTCCACCGGGACTCCGCGTTTTTTTTTTTTTTTTTTAAAAGCCAGCAGCTACAAATACTGCAGCTGCTGACTTTTAAATAGTGACACTTACCTGTCCAGCGCGCCCGCGATGTCGGCACCCGAAGCCGATCGCTCGCTCGGCGGCCGGGTCCCGCCGCCATCTTGGGTATGGGAATCAGGAAATGGAGCCTTTCGGCTTCATTTCCCGGTTCCCTACTGCGCATGCGCGAGCCGCGCGGCGCAATCCGGACGGTCCCCGCTGCCTCTGGGAGCTGTGTGTTTCCCAGCAGGCAGCGGGGCACTTCCTGAAGGGGGCGGGCGCTTGCGGAACGGGGGCGTAACCTACGCTCGTTCCGCAGGCAGCTAGCCCGGAAGTGGGTGCAGTTACCTGGATTATCCAGGTAACTGCACCCCCCTCCCCCCTGAAAGGTGCCGATTGTGGCGCCGGAGGGGGGGAGGGATCAGATGAGCGGAGGTCCATTTTAGGGTGGACCTCCGCTTTAAAGGAAACCCATCTCTCCTCCGTGTTCTTTGTTCCTGAAATGTTATCCCAATTTATGCCTTCTAGCAAGGTTCGTAGTTTAGGGAAGTTGGCTCTTTTGAAATTCAGTGTCTTTGTATTCCCCTTGTGTTTCCTATTTGTGTAATTTATACTGAAGCCAATTGACCTGTGATCGCTGTTTCCTAAATTGCCCCGTTTTTCCACATCCATGATCAGGTCTGTATTGTTGGTAATCAGTAGATCCAGTAATTCTTTATTTCTAGTTGGTGCTTCTACCATCTGACCCATAAAATTGTCCTGCAAGACATTTAGGAACTGCCGAGCCTTAGATGAATGCGCGGTTCCCTCCCCCCCAGTCTATGTCTAGATAATTAAAATCCCCCATTATGATAACAGTTCCCATCCTTGCTGCAAATCTAACTCCCCCTCCTCCCTCAGGTTAGGGGGCCTATAGCATACTCCCAGTGTTATTTTCCCCTTAGCTTCATCCCTTTGGAGCTCTACCCATAAGGATTCCACCTCCTTCCTAGCCCCCTTAGTGATGTCATCTCTCACATTCTCACATGTGCAGTATATTTAATATCATATTGTACCCCGTCCTTTGTCTTGCGGCTCACTGGTTTCCCCATGAGAAATCCCCGGCATCTTTCCGTTATCTCCCTTCTCCATTGCCGCCATCTTTCCCAGAGTCTGGCAGCTCCGCCTAAATCCTGCAGTAAACAAGCTCCACCGCATCACAACAGTGTTGGTTGAAAATGGAGCCACCCGCTTGTGCACGGCAACCCAGGAGCCGTGAGGTGTGACTTAAGATGGCGCCTGCACACTGCAAGACTTTGGCTGAGCCGCTATGTTCTTGGGACGCCCCTTAGTCTAGGGTCCCCGCATGACTGATATAGGGGTCCGGATCCCACATTGCTGGATTTGTGTATTTGAGGAAGTTCTGGCTCCATCCTCCATTGTCCTCCCTCTACTCGGGGATTTCCCAATCAGGTAAAGCTTAGTGTGATTCCACCATGGCGGTATACAATGGGTTATCATCATGATTTATTCTCCGTCTTCACCATTCTAACAGTTTATTTCCACCCTCTCTGCCAGGGTCACCCTCAGCGGGGCTGTTCTGTCAGCCTGCACATTGGCCCAGTTCTGGTGGTTTTGGGGGGCTCGCTATTTAATGTTGTAAGATATCTGTTTCCTCTGGTCCGGGATCCCCCTTTATATGTATTTTTATGTCTTGCAGCTTTGTCAAGGATCCCTGTTATGGTCTTCTGTTCCCTGGTCCCTGGAGGACAAGACCTCGCACGTCACATGACAGCACACTCTCACATAATGGCGCCCGGCAAATTCTACATCTAAGAAGGTAAATTCGATATTTTTTTTATTTTTTATTATTTCAATTGTTTTATTGGGATTTATGAAATATTAAGTTTAAAACTTGGAAAATATACATCATACATACACTATATTGCCAAAAGTATTGGGACACCTGCCTTTACAAACAAACTTTACCGGCATCCCAGTCTTAGTCGGGAGGGTTCAATATTGAGTTGGCCCTTTGCAGCTAGAACAGCTTCAACTCTTCTGGGAAGGCCGTCCACAAGGTTTAGGAGGGTGTCTATGGGGATGTTTGACCATTCTTCCAGAAGAGCATTTGAGAGGTCAGGCACTGATGTTGGACGGGAAGGTCTGGCTCAGAGTCTCCTCTCTGATTCATCCCAAAGGTGTGCTATTGGGTTGAGGTCAGGATTCTGTGCAGGCCAGTCAAGTTCCTCCACCCCAAACTCGCTCATCCATGTCTTTATGGACCTTGCTTTGTGCTCTGGTGAACAGTCATGATGGAACAGGAAGGGGCTGTCCCCAAACTGTTCCTACAAAGTTGGAAGCATGAAATTGTCCAAAATGTCTTGGTGTGCTGACGTCTTAAGAGTTCCCTTCACTGGAACTAAGGGGCCAAGCCCAACCTCTGAAACACAACCCCCCACTTCATAATCCCCCCTCCCCCACACCACAATCCCCCCTCCACCAAATGATTTGGACCAGTGCTCACAGCAAGGTCCATAAACACAAGGATGAGCGAGTTTGGGGTGGAGAAAATTGATCTCCAATGACCAGCTATTGATAGGAAATATTTCATCATCTTGGTACACTGAAGAATTGGTCCTCAATATGACATCATCTTGGTACACCCAGGTATTGATCCACAATCCTGTTATACAAAGCCTTCTTGCTACACCTAGATATCAGTCAGTGCTCCAAGCACTTGGCACAATTTGACACATCCTGGTATTTGTCCACGCTCCAGGGACTCAGGGCCATCTTTGTATGCCCAAGTATTGGTTCACACTCCAGGGACTCTGTGCCATCTTGGTACACCCAGGTGTTGGTCCACGCTCCAGGAACTTGGTGCCAACTTGGTACACCCAGGTATTGGTCTATGCTCCAGGGGCTTGTTGCCATCTTTGTATGCACAGTTATTTATCCTCACTCCAGGGACTCAGTGCCATCTTGATATACCCAGGTATTGGTCCATGTTAAAGAGGTTCTGCACCATCTTGGTACACACAGGTATTGGTCCACACTCCAGGGACTTGTTGCCATCTTGTTATACCAAGGTATTGGTTGCATGCTCCTGGGATTCGTGCCATCTTGGTACACCCAGGTATTGCTTCATGCTCCAAAGACTCAGTGCCATCTTTGTACACCCTGGTATTGGTCCATGGTCTTGGGACTCGGTCCCATCTTGGTACACCCATGTATTGGTTCATGCTCCAGGGACTCTGTGCCATCTTGGTATACCCAGATATTTGTCCACACTCCAGGGAATCTGTGCCATTTTGACATGAACACTCTGGGAGACTTGGGTAAGATTGGGGACATGGACAGATCTCCAATAACCAGCTATTGATAGTCAAGCAGCAAATAAAAATTAAACTAATACAGTCCTAAAATTAGAGGGTTGAAGGTCTACACCTACGCTCAACAGCGCCCAATGTGGTAAAGGGTGGTAAGTATGACTGTTATTTCTGGTAAGATTCTGAATGTTGAAAGCCAGAAGCTTCTTATATGTTTACATGACCGTAGAACTGGGGTCTCCAAATCTTCTAAATCAATTTCCAGTTTACTGTCCTGCAGACTTTAGTTGGCCGGACCATTGCCAGTGGGAGTAGAAAATGCCCCAGTATCAGTAAACAATGTCCTAGGCTTGGTGGTTAGTGGTAGAAAATAAATTACATAGAGATGAGCCAGGTACCAGAGTCCTGGACCCCAGTGCAAAGAAAACAATGAGTCCAGTTCATCATTTGGACATTGTCAGAGTTTTGTGAGGGCTTCTGGGCTGTTATGAGTATAAGTGCCAATAGGTTAAGGTATTGGAAAAGCGCGGTGAGGCTGGGCCATCAAATGGCTTCTGCCTCCCAAGGTCTGGCCATTAAAATAGTAATGGAGGACAAAGCAACGGCCCAATGAAATGAATGGATCTCATTTAGCTATCTTCTGGTACATTGTGTGATATCCATAAGATCTATTCTAGAATGTGGGGCCCTTTATGTTCTACCAGGTTGTTGGGGTGATAAAAGAAATCATATTCCTAAGCAGTCCCAGAATCGGCTTTGTCTGTAACGGTGGGATCTGAAGATCTCTCCAAGTAACCAATACACATGATCATAGCTGACGTGCCTCATCCCATTCCCAGCCCAGTATATGAATTCATGGAATGTGACTTCAAAGAAGTGCTTCACAATTGCAGAGTGACGAACCCTATTGGCCAGGCTTGGCATGTTTGCTGAGCACTATATATGAACAGCTTCAAAGTGCGCAAACAATAAAGTTAAAGAAAAAGGAATGAGAAAATACTTCAAAAAGTATAAGTGGGGGAATTTCTCCATCACAAAGCTACATTGTGCGATGTATGTCTCCTTAAATCGAGGTTCTTCTACAGGGGGCCTCTGATACCCGTAATACTGCAGAAGACTGGCACTTGTGGTATTCGGGGAGGTGGTTTACATTTTAAGGATCTGGGAAATAGGTACCTGGGTGCTAAAACAGCAGACATTGAGATTAGTGATGGCCGAACGGTTCGCCCGGCGTTCGTTTTGTGTCGAATTTCGGCTGTTCGCGGTCCACCAGTTCGGCGGACTATTGGCGCAGTTCGCCTGGTGGACTTCCGTGTTTACTGTGTAAAAGAACTTTGACCTATGATGACACATCCATCATGGGGTACAGGACAGCCAATTGAGACATTACAGCACATGGACACTTGGACATTCCCCCTAACTTATAAATAAACCCGATCCGGCAGCCATTTTACATTCTTTCTTCTGTCACTATAGGGAAAGGTTGCTGTGTGGAGCAGGGACAGATAAAACGCTAGCTATTTGGTACACAAAAGTTCTTTTCAGGACTGGTATAGGTGTTAGGTGTATATAGGTTTGCTGTGCTACTGATTGTTGCAGCAGCCTGAGTGTCTTTTGTCAGTTTAGAGAAAGGGACAGGACGGTGTGTGCTGCAGGGACAGTCAGTTTAGTCATCATCATTAGCTGTTACTATCAGGTCCACAAAAGTGCTATTCCAGTTATTGTTCCAGTCTCCTCTGTTTTGTCAGTTTGTATAGGGACAGGCAGGAAGCAGTGTTGTCAGGCAGTGAGGGTCAGTTTAATCAGTAGCTGTTACTATTAGTTCCACAAAGGTTCTTTTCAGGACTGGTATCAGTGGTATGGTAATAGGCTTGTACACGTATAATATTCTCTCTTCCAAATACAGAAAGAATATTATACTTGACTGCTGCCTTTCTGCGCCAGTCTGCTAATCATTCACAACCTACTTGTTCCACAAAGCTCCTTATAAGGACTGGTAATAACCTGGTGTAGGGTGCTATAGTACATAGGGTTGAGTGAGGTACAGTCTGCCATTCTATAAGGACTGGTATCGATCCACAATACATAGGGTTGAGGTGCACTACTGCTGACCGCTGCCCTATACTGCAGCAGTCCTTCATCGGTATAGGGACTGACGTACAGTCTGCTAATCACTCACACACAACCTACTTGTTCCACAAAGGTCCTTATAAGGACTGGTAACTTGGTCTGTCTAGGGTGCTACAGTACATAGGGTTGAGTGAGGTACAGTCTGCCATTCTATATAAGGACTGGTATAGGTCCACAATACATAGGGTTGAGGTGCACTACTGCTGAATGCTGCCCTATACTACAGCAGTCCTTCATCGGTATAGGGACCTGACGTACAGTCTGCTAATCACTCACACACAACCTACTTGTTCCACAAAGGTCCTTATAAGGACTGGTAACTTGGACTGTCTAGGGTGCTACAGTACATAGGGTTGAGTGAGGTACAGTCTGCTACTCTATAAGGACTGGTATAGGTCCACAATACATAGGGTTGAGGTGCACTACTGCTGACCGCTGCCCTATACTGCAGCAGTCCTTCATTGGTATAGGGACTGAGAGTTTTGTCACAGGGTCATTTAAAAAATGACAGGCAGAGGAAGAGGCAGGCCCTTCCGCTGGGGTGGTAGGGGTAGGGCAGGAGCAACAGGCTTGAGCCAAAGTGGGAAGTTGCAGAAGGTGCGTTTAATTACTTTAAAGGACGCACCAGACTTGGTTGAGTGGCTCACTCAGCCTTACTCTTCTGCACCCTCCTCATCCTCTCGATCTGCACCCTCTTCTTCACTCTCTGCTGTGTGCACCCCCAAAGACACTACCACCAACAACACCACCCCCACCACCACATACCTTCTGCTTGAGTCACAGGAATTATTTTCCGATCCATATCAAGACATTTCCGATGCGCAGCCACTCTTGGTATTGAATCAGGAAGAGGAGGTAGCAACAACCGCTACTCAGCAGTCTGACGACAGTACCCAGATCAGCCCAAGGAGGAGGTTGGTCCCTGGTGTTGCTGCCTACTCCGAGATCTCTACTTATAGCGGTGGGGAAGGTGACGTTGATGATGATGTGTCTAGTGATGTCACGTGGGTGCCCACAAGAGAGGAAGAGGAGGGGAGTTCAGAGGGAGATATGGACCAGCAGATAGGGAGGAGAAGCAGCAATAACTTACATTGCACAGGAGGGACAAAGCAGACTGCAAATGTATCAGGAGCGAGTCATCGACCATGTACGGTCACATCTGGCGCTCCCAGGACACCGGCACATGGCTCCGCAGTGTGGGCTTTTTTTAACGTGTCCACTGCTGACAATAGCGTTGCCATCTGCAATCTTTGCAGTCAACGCATTAGTCGCAGTAAGCCCAACACTCACCTAGGGACGACCGCCTTAAGAAGGCACATGAGTAGCCATCACCGAGCCCAGTGGGAGCAACGGAACACACAAAGCCACACTGCAGGCTCTCACCGTCCAGCCTCGTCTTCTACTTCTCCTTCTCCTCTCTCCTCACAATTGTCCTCCACCTTCCATCACGCCAAGCTCACGTTTTTCTGCAAAAAGGCAGGCTTCCGTGGGCCTAATGTTCGAGCGTAAAAAAATGATGACGCCGGATAACCCTCTTGCCCAACGGTTGACGGCTGGCTTGTCAGAACTGATAGCCCGCCAACTACTGCCATATAAACTGGTGGACTCGGAGGCCTTTCGCGAATTTGTGGCCATTGGAACACCACAATGGAAGGTCCCAGGAAGGAAGTATTTCTCAGAGAAGGGCATCCCAGAGCTATATGGCCATGTTCAGCGGCAAGTGAATGTATCTCTGGCACACAGTGTCGGTGCCAAGATACATCTGACCACAGATACGTGGTCTAGCAAACACAGGCAGGGAAGGTATATCACTTTTACTGCCCACTGGGTGAACCTTCTGACGGCCGTCAAGCATGTAACCCGTGGCACCCGTGTAGATTTGGTTTTACCGCCACGGATTGCATGCAGGCCTGACTCTTCTTCTCCTCCTCCTCCTACCCCATCCTCCTCCCTCTCCTCCTCAGCTGCCTCCTCCTTTTCCGCTGCTAGCGTCTCTTCCGCTGCGCCGCCCAAGCTCCCCAGAACCTATTTGACATGCCAGGTGAGACGTTGCCATGCCGTGCTGCGTCTGTTGTGCCTGGAAGCCAAGAGCCACACTGGCCCGGCACTCCTTTCAGCTTTGCGTTCACAGGCAGATCAGTGGCTAACACCGCTCAATTTGACAGTTGGTAAAGTGGTGTGTGACAACGGTGCCAATCTGCTTAGCGCATTGAAACAGGGCAAAATCACGTACGTGCCATGCATGGCACACGTCTTAAACTTGGTCGTGCAGCGATTCCTTGTCAAATACCCTGGGGTCCAGGACATCTTGCGGCAGGCAAGGAAAATCTCGGCCCATTTCAGAAGATCTTACACGGCCATGGCTCGCCTTCCACAACAGCTGGTAAACTGTGGAGAGAGATGAGCGCTGGCAATTAGTGATGGACGAACTTCCGTCAGGGCGTTTTTTGAACGTGAACCGCAAACGCGGCCAAAAGTTTGCGAACCGCAAAGTTCGTGGCAGACCCCATTGAGATTAATGGCAGGCGAACCTTAAAAACCTCCAGGTCATATTTTCAGCCAAAAAATACTTACTAGCTGTGCACACATAGTCCCACAACATGGACACTGACATAACAAAAAGTATTAAGTGAATCTGGGATCGACAACGACAAGCATTCTTTTTTATCTGTGAAATTTTGACAATTCAGGAGCGCATGAAGGCCATGGAGGAGAGGCAAGGTCAAGGCAGGCTATGAAGGGGTGCAGGAGATGATCAGTTTCACAGTCAGGGCAGAGCAGTCCTGTGCCAGTGTCCCAGTGTGCCAACCTGTGCTTGGGCCCCTCCCTCTGCCTGCCCCTTACCCCCACCTATGCAGGGCTCCACTGCGGTGGTCCGGAGGTGCCAGTCCAGTGCTGATCCTCAGCCATTGTGCTGGCACTGCCTGCTGATTGACTTCTCCGCTGCTATCTCCCTCACTGACACCAGCACTGAGATAGAACACTGACACCAGCACCGCGATAGAGACTGAGCACTGACACCAGCACCGTGATAAAGAGCACTGACACCAGCACCGTGATAAAGAGCACTGACACCAGAACCGTGATAGAGACTGAGCACTGACACCAGAACCAAGATAGAGAGCACTGACACCACACCAGCACTGAGATAGAGAGCACTGACACCACCCCAGCACCGTGATAGAGAGCACTGACACCAGCATCATGATAGAGAGCACTGAGACCACCCCAGCAGAGTGATAGAGAGCACTGAGACCAGCACTGTGATGGAGAGTATACAGAATATACTTTGTATCTTTGAAAGAAAGTATATTATATGTGTACAACCCTATATACTGTAAACCTATACCAGTCTTTAAAAAGACCTTTGTGGACCTAGTAGCTAGTGATTTGCAGACTGTCCCTCAGTCCCTACACTGATAAAAGACAGCTGCAGAATCGATCAGCAGTCAAGTATAATAGGCTTTCTATATTTGAAAGAAAGTATATTATATGTGTACAACCCTATATACTGTACACCTATACCAGTCCTTAAAAGGACCCTTATAGACCTAATAGTAATAGCTAGTGATTAAAATGACTGTCCCTGCTCCACACAGTGTCCTGTCCCTACACTGACAAAAGACAGAATGTAAAATGGCTGCCAGATCAGGTCTATTTATAAGGTAGGGGGAATGTCCAATTGTCCATGTGCTGAAATGTTTCAATTGGCTGTCCTGTAGCCCATGATGGATGTGTCATCATGGGTCAAAGTTCATTTCCAATGTAAACGCATATGTCCGCCACGTGAACAGTGCCAGAAGTCCCCTGGTTTGGCGAATTGCGAACATGCAAAATTTGCCACGAACCGATCGCCGGGTGAACCGCAAGGGCATCTTTACTGGCAATTAGCTGACAGCAGAGCGGGCAGCTCAGAGAAGGAAGGGCTGACCAGCCCTGACACTCCTGCAGGGAACACACTGATGTACTCTGAGCCCTGCCCCTGCAAGTAACCTCTCTAATGTTCTCTGAGCCCCAAACCTGCAAGGAACCCCTCTAATGTCACATGATACTGTCCCGTACTTCCTGAGGTCACATGACCCTGTTCTGTACTTCCTGAGGTCACATGATCCTGTCCTGTACTTCCTGAGGTCACATGATCCTGTCCTATACTTCCTGAGGTCACATGATCCTGTCCTGTACTTCCTGAGGTCACATGATCCTGTCCTATACTTCCTGAGGTCACATGATCCTGTCCTATACTTCCTGAGGTCACATGATCCTGCACCGTGCAGTAGGCCCCTTTGAAGATAACATTTGCCAGGACAAAACTCTGAACCTGCACAGGAGGACCACGTACCCCACTGTACATTCCCTGATTTCAAATTTAATGAAGAATTAAGCATTCTTTAAATATTTAAAGTGAAGAAGAGAGAACAGTGGGACTTTAAATGAAGCACACAGCAGTACAGGAGTTGGTCAAGTGACTAAAAAAAGTCATTTATTTGATATAATCCATGGTATGTTAAAAAACATTTTTGGGCATCCGACCTCTCAAAATGCTATGGGCATCAAGCCTCTATAAGTTCATCAGTGGCCCTACAATCAATCCCTTAAACTTAGTTTGGTTGTGTGTCCTGCTGGGACTGCATCCGCGATCCCTTGGTGGTGTTTTGGGTTCGCTGATCTGTCCGTTTGTGCTCACCTCCGCCAGCTGCGGTGTGCCATGTGGGTCTCCTCCCCTTTCCCCGCCTTTGGGTGATGTGTAGGGGCTGGATGCTTGGTCCCTCCCTATCCACATCAGGTTACATGCGCTGGGCAACAGGTGTCCTCGTGTCGCTGTGTTGCCGGCGGTGTGTCACTGACTGGCGGTCACGCTGGGGAGATGGATCGGTGCTAATCGCCGAACAGCTGAGCTGCCCAGGTGAAAGCGCTCTACTTTCAGGTGTGGTCTGCCGGTATGACGTTGGGGGTGGGACCCAGATGGTACACCTATATAGGCATCTCTCAGGTTGGGTTACACACATCACTATCTCTCTCCCGACGGATCACATTCATTAGTATGGACCATGCATATTCACTGTGCACATTAGGTAATACATCTCTCCCCATTTTCTTCCTTCCTACCTGCTCTTTTCCACTTTTTTGTTTGTGCTTTTTCTTTTGTTTTTGTTTCTGATTTATCATTTCACTATCTCTATTTAAACTTCTTATTTTATGCTTGTCACCTTATCACCTCATTTTACACCCTTTTCAAACACACTCATTAGACACATCACATATGTTTTTTTTCCATTCAGGTTTCCCATATGAATGTTCGCATCCTACACCAGTTGCACCCACCCACCCTGGATATGCCTGTGGCGGTTATCACCATTCCCGCAGGTCACCCCGGCGACCGGCGGTGCTGCTCTGCGGCTCTTTTGCGACCCTGGACACTGTTCTACTGGATCGCTGATGCAGACATGAATTTGAACGCACAACCTTAAATTAATTCTACATAACTAAATTATTCTTTATATTTTTCTTATCACTTTCTTAGCTCTTTTTTTTAGAATCATTTCATGATGTATGCTCCCGATGAGCGGTTGCAACACCACGAAACGCGTAGAGCCCTTTAATTATTATGATTTCTCCCTAATTATGGAACATTAAGATTTTAATAACTATCTACATCCATAAATATTTTTTATGGCAAAAAATTATTGTTATCATTATTTTTTTGTTTTACCTTACCAGGGTTGTTTTGGCCATTTTGGGCCCAACTACAGCATCAAATGTATACATATGTATTATTGTTATCTGTGTTTTACATGAATATTGCAATATGACTCATTGTGTAATTTATGTATATCTAATCCATGGTTTATCATATAGAGGCTTGATGCCCATAGCATTTTCAGAGGTCGAATGCTCAAAAATGTTTTTTAACATACCATGGATTATATCAAATAAATTACTTTTTTTAGTCACTTGACCAACTCCTGTAATGCTGTGTGCTTCATTTAAAGTCCCACTTTTCTCTCTTCTTCATTTTAAACCATTGATCTGGATGGAGCCTCCCTTTGGTGCCTGCCTCAATTAAAGTCCCAAATTTACTTTCTTTTTTGGATTATGCTTTTAATATGTTTGAGTTATACCCCCTCCCTGCCTCCAACAGAGGGCATAGAGAGAATTCAACCATCAGAAATGACTGCACTCCCTGACCTCTCTAATC
This sequence comes from Lithobates pipiens, assembly GCF_037356315.1. Taxonomy (NCBI): domain Eukaryota; kingdom Metazoa; phylum Chordata; class Amphibia; order Anura; family Ranidae; genus Lithobates; species Lithobates pipiens. Next base: position 463,543 of record NW_027507764.1, read on the forward strand.
CCGCTCCACCTTGTCTCTGTATGTTCAACACTCTTGTCATTCTGTTCACTTTATAAGCTCATAATAAAGTTTTATGTTCAAAATGTCAGATAACACGAATACAGATACTGAGATTTATTTGTTCTTGGCTATAAATCTCAGTTAACGTCAATGTCAATAAACTTTATGTATATGATCAGAGGTGCAATTGGTAGCAGGATAATAAAATGTCAGATATAGATGGGGGAAGGTCGCACTACGGGCTCGGCAGGTGACATGCGACTCTTTTATTGCCGGTCAGAGTTCCTCTACATGTTATTGATTAGCCAGCTGCATGAATGATGAATACACAGTAATGGAAATCAGCTGTGACTGGCTGCGGCTGGTGAAAGACTTTTCCTGGTGTACTGTCTACATTAGAGGGGTTCCCTGCAGGGGCGGGGCTCAGAGTACGTTGGAGGGGTGGCTAGGTGACTAAGCACTGTTGAGAGTATGAAACGCATCAGCTTTTTTATATTGTACCCTGCTGTGGTTTGTACTTTTGTTATTTTGCACAATAAAGGCGTTTTTATTGGAGTGCGGCTGTCCAGACCTTCCCTCTTCTAATTGCTATATGCTTAGCCTGCACCTGATGCTTCCACCTTGAGGAGAGTGCCATTTCCACACATCCACCTGGAGCGGTGATCCCTTCCCCACAGGAACATGTGAACTCAGGAAGTACAGGACAGGGTCATGTGACCTCGGGAAGTACAGGACAGGATCATGTGACTTCAGGAAGTACAGGACAGGATCATGTGACCTCAGGAGGTACAGGACAGGATAATGTGACCTCAGGAGGTACAGGACAGGATCATGTGACCTCAGGAAGTACAGGACAAGATCATGTGACTTCGGGAAGTACAGGACAGGATCATGTGACCTCGGGAAGTACAGGACAGGATCATGTGACCTCGGGAAGAAAAGGACATGGTCATGTGACCTCAGGAGGTACAGGACATGGTCATGTGACCTCAGGAAGTACAGGACAGGATCATGTGACCTCAGGAAGTACAAGACAGGATCATGTGACTTCAGGAAGTACAGGACAGGATCATGTGACCTCGGGAAGTACAGGACAGGATCATGTGACCTCTGGAAGTACAGGACAGGATCATGTGACCTCTGGAAGTACAGGACAGGAACATGTGACCTCAGGAAGTACAAGACAGGATCATGTGACTTCAGGAAGTACAGGACAGGATCATGTGACCTCGGGAAGTACAGGACAGGAACATGTGACCTCGGGAAGTACAGGACAGGATCATGTGAGTTCGGGAAGTACAGGACAGGATCATGTGACCTCAGGAAGTACAAGACAGGATCATGTGACTTCAGGAAGTACAGGACAGGATCATGTGACCTCGGGAAGTACAGGACAGGAACATGTGACCTCGGGAAGTACAGGACAGGATCATGTGAGTTCGGGAAGTACAGGGCAGGATCATGTGACCTCGGGAAGTACAGGGCAGGATCATGTGACCTCAGGAAGTACAGGACAGGATCATGTGATCTCAGGAAGTACAGGACAGGATCATCTGACCTCGGGAAGTACAGGACAGGATCATGTGACTTCAGGAAGTACAGGACAGGATCATGTGACCTCGGGAAGTGCAGGGCAGGATCATGTGACCTCAGGAAGTACAGGACATGGTCATGTGACTTCAGGAAGTACAGGACAGGATCATGTGATCTCAGGAAGTACAGGACAGGATCATGTGACTTCAGGAAGTACAGGACAGGATCATGTGATCTCAGGAAGTACAGGGCAGGATCATGTGATCTCAGGAAGTACAGGACAGGATCATGTGACTTTAGGAAGTACAGGACAGGATCATGTGATCTCAGGAAGTACAGGACAGGATCATGTGACTTCAGGAAGTACAGGACAGGATCATGTGATCTCAGGAAGTACAGGGCAGGATCATGTGACCTCGGGAAGTACAGGACAGGATCATGTGACTTCAGGAAGTACAGGACAGGATCATGTGACTTCAGGAAGTACAGGGCAGGATCATGTGACCTCGGGAAGTACAGGGCAGGATCATGTGACCTCAGGAAATACAGGACAAGATCATGTGACCTTGGGAAGTACAGGACAGGATGATGTGACCTCGGGAAGTACAGGACAGGAACATGTGACCTCAGAAAGTACAGGACAGGTGTCAGGAAAGGCTGTCTGGGAACAGTGGTCCCTCACCTGCCTGTGTGCGCTTGCGGGCGTCTAGGTGCCTGCGCGGGAATGCGCATTCGTGTGCGCGCACGGTTACCCGCATCAGTCGGGTTATTTAAACCCTGCTCTCCCCTCATATCTTTCTGTTTGATCTACAGCATTCCTGAGCTTATCTACTGATCTGATCAGTCCTATCTGATCCAGTACTTATCTGCCTACCTCTGACGGCTTTTCTACGACTCTGCATCTGCCTGATGCTCTGGTCCATCCGTGCCCATCTGTTATCGACTCAGCCTGCTCAGTGACTCTGTCTCTGTCTTTTGCACCTGTTCCTGTACCGACCGTCTGGTTTGACCCGGCTTGCCTGACCTTTCTGTGTTCCAGCTCCAGAGTGACTTACCTGTCCCTGTGTGATCCCTGGTCCCTGCTGGTTCCTGTCTTCTGCTGCCTAGATCTACTGATCCGGTTACAGTTCCTTGAAGACTGCCTGATCCCTGCACCGGCTGTTGATCCTGCCAGGCACTCGTGCTACCTTGGACTCCCATGCATCCTGTTTCCTCTATCAGGGGCTGCGAGTCAGGGACATGAGAGAGGTCTCCTTCTGCATTCTGCGCTCATCATTAGGTACATGACTGTATCAGGCAGCCATGTCTGAGCCCGAGCAGGGAGCCTCTCCGATGGATGATGAATACACTTGGCGGGCCTAACCGAGTCTCTGAGAAGGCTACTCCCATCTGGAGGAACAAGTTTTAGCTCTCTCTCCGCCTGCTACAACCCAGGGGCCGGTCTCCGCACACTTCTGCCAGCATGCCTGCTCCACCAGCAGTAATGATGTTACCCCCCAAACCTCCAGTGCCTACACCTGAAAGATTTTCTGCTGAACGAGGAAAATTTAGGGCCTTTTGTAACTCCTGTGAGCTCTACTTCTCCCTTCAGCCACGGACATTTTCTTTGGAAGCCACTAAAGTGGGCTTTGTGATCTCCCTACTTCAGAACGAGCCACAGATCAGTGAGGCCCGGAACGGAAAAGAGAGAAAAGAAAAAGTAGTGCAGGGCCGGGCATGACCGTGTGTTTAGGAGAGACAATGCATGGGTTTATATGAAGAGATAAGAGGGGAGGGGACAGTGAGTAAAGTCCAAGGGGGAGGGGTATTATATAAGGAGGAGGCGGGGCTGGGCTGGGGAACAGAAAGTTGTGGAGAAAGAAAGGAGGAGGCAGTTTTTTCCTCTGCTCCTCCAACATGGCTGAGATGTCACTCGGATGAGTTTACAGGCAGTAGCAGTGAATAGGGGACCGGGGGGGATGTACAGACAGGTCAAGGCCTTTATGGATGACCAGGTGAGAGGATGAAGACTGGGAGGTGAGGGTTGCTGTGCATGATGAGGTTGTGTGATGAGGCCCTCTGTTTTCACCAGGGCCCTCATCCAGGGCCATACGCCAGACGAGGAGCCCTCTGGGGGGAATAATCTGATCCCCCAGCAAAGAATAGCCAGCCATCTGCCTGAGCAGGGTCTGGGCAGACTCCACACCAACAACAAACCAACAAACCATTCCTTCCGCATCGGGGTGGCTGTAGAAGCTGCCAGATGTGGGTTGGATGAGGCGGCGGTAAGGAGGAATGGTATTTATATGTAATAGTGCTGCGCAATGTAGAAAGAAAAAACAGAGAAGGGGAAGATAAAGGGGGAGGGGGGGGGGTTTGAGTAAGGAAAGGCAGGAGGGCAGGAGGAAGGGGGGAAAGAGGAGGGGGAGGAGAAATGGGAAAGAAGGATTCCCAGGGTGGAAAAACAGGGGGAAGGGGATAAGTAGGGACAATTTAAAGAATAATGTGACATTTTAATAAGTGTACTTAATAAACACTCCTTCATTTAAAACATAAACAGTAAGGCCGCGTACACACGGGCGGACTGTATGGTCTACTTAGTCCGTCGAAACACATTTCAGCGGACAGTCCGCTCGTGTGTGGGCTTCAGCGGACTTTTTCAGCGTGCAGTCTGGGGTACTAAGTATTTCGGATTTTTCGAAATTCTGTCCGTCGTACTTTGGTTTCAGCGGACAATCCGCTCGTCAGTAGGCTAGTTCGACGGACTAAGTATGGCGCATGCTTAGAAAGGATTTACACGGCGGAAGGTTGCATTGCTGTGTATTGGACTTCCTATTTCTAGTCCCGTCGTACGTGCTGTACACGTCATCGCGCAAGCTTTCGACGGACTGTTTGTGCATCCGTGTGTGGTCAAGTCCGTTCATTCGAAAGTATGACGGACTGTCCGTCGGATTGTCTGACGGACTAAGTTGGCCATACAGTCCGCCCGTGTGTACGCGGCCTAAGTGTAAATATAGGATATAAATATTCATGCAAAATTATATCAAATTGAAATCAAAAACACAAAAAAATTCCATACAAATTATTACCATGTGCAGTGCATAACATGTGGTGATCCAACACTAAGGAAAAAGTGCCAAGTGCCAGAACTTATCTGTGCAAACACTGCAAACTATGTGTAAACTTCACAATCAATATAATATTAAAAATTATTTATCCGTGCAGTCCATATAGATGAATGTGCAAAAACTGCAAATGCAAAAAAATCCAGAAGTAAAGTGCCAGTGCTCTATGAGCCATGCAGATAAAAAGGTGAAAAATTCCTTTCCTTCACTCTGTTCAGTGAGTGGATAGGGTGTCCCCTTACCTGTAAGGTTACAGCGTGGACATAGAATTGTAAAGGGTCTCTCTGTGTCCCCAGACGGGATGTCCCCAGGGCTGATATACCTCACAAGAGCACAAAAAGAATGCTTGATAGTGTAGTATCTTTAAACACAAGCTCGTTTATTAAATAACATAGATGCAGGGTACTCACATTTAAAAGCAAATAAGTCAGCAAAGTAAACAGAGAACGAGCGGCGAGCTCGTACGTCACTTCCGGTATCTCACTATTTCCGACGCGTGTTCGTCACAGTCACGTGACTTCATCAGGGAAATGGTAGGTGGGAAGCAAAGAGATTCGGCACTTACCTATGCCTTCATGTGGTGGTGGAATGATTAACCACCTCAGTACAGTGCAGTTACACCCCCTTCCTGACCAGACCAATTTTCAGCTTTCAGCGCTCTCACAGTTTGAATGACAATTACTCAGTCATCTTACACTGTATCCATATGAAACTTGCGTCCTTTTTTCCACACAAATAGAGCTTTCTTTTAATGGTATTTAATCACTAGTGGGTTTTTTATTTTTTGTGCTATAAATAAAATAAAACGTAAATTTTGTGAAAAAAATGCCTTTTTCTTCGTTTCTGTCATAAATTTTTGCTAATTAGTAATTTTTCTTCATAAATTTTGGCCAAAATTTATACTGCTACATATCTTTGGTAAAAATAACCCACATTAGTATATATTATTTGGTCTTTGTGAAAGTTATAGAGTCTACAAACTATGGTGCCAATCACTGAAAATTGATCACTTCTGATCAGGCCTTCAGTACATCAGGTGTACCTCATTTCCGGAGACACTAACAAGTCAGGAAAGTACAAATCCCCCCCAAATGACCCCTTTTTACAAAGTAGACATCCCAAGGTATTAAGTAAGTAGCATGGTGAGTTTTTTTAAGTTGTCATTTTTTCCCACAATTCTTTGCAAAATTAAGATTTTTTATTTTTTTTTATTTTTTTTTACTAAATTGTCATATTATCAGGTTATTTCTCACACACAGCATATGCATACCACAAATTACACCCCAAAATACATTCTGCTACTCTTCCCGAGTACGGCGATACCACATGTGTGAGACTTTTACACAGCCTGGCCACATACAGAGCACCAACATTGATGTAGTACCTTCAGACGTTCTACGAGCAAAAATTACACATCTCATTTCTCAACCACCTATTACACTTTTGAAGGCCCTGGAGTACCAGGACAATGGAATTTCCCATAAAATGACCCCATTTTGGAAAGCAAACACCCCAACGTATAATCTGTGAGGCATAATGAGTCTTTTGAACGGTTCATTTTTTTCCAGAAGTTTTTGGAATATGTGGAAAAAAATTTAAACGCATTTTTTTTTTTACACAAAATTGTCAATTTATAAGATATTTCTAACACATAGCATGTATATAGCAAAAATTACACCCCAAAATACATTCTGCTACTCCTCCCGAGTATGGCGATACCACATGTGTAGGACTTTTACACAGCCTGGCCACATAGAGAGGCCGAACATTGAAGTAGTACATTCAGGCGTTCTAGGAGCATAAATGACACATCTCATTTCATTCCTACCCATCACACTTTTGAAGGTCCTGGACCACCAGGACAGTGAAATTACCCACAAAATGACCCCATTTTGGAAAGCAAACACCCCAACGTATATTCTATGAGACATGGGCTGGAGATAGGTACTCGGGTACTCTGATGGCCTGGTGACAGGTACTCGGGTACTCTGATGGCCTGGTGACAGGTACTCGGGTACTCTGATGGCGTGGTGACAGGTACTCGGGTACTCTGATGGCCTGGTGACAGGTACTCGGGTACTCTGATGGCCTGGTGACAGGTACTCGGGTACTCTGATGGGCTGGTGACAGGTACTCGGGTACTCTGATGGCCTGGTGACAGGTACTCGGTTACTCTGATGGCCTGGTGACAGGTACTCGGGTACTCTGATGGCCTGGTGACAGGTACTCGGGTACTCTGATGGCCTGGTGACAGGTACTCGGGTACTCTGATGGCCTGGTGACAGGTACTCGGGTACTCTGATGGCCTGGTGACAGGTACTCGGGTACTCTGATGGGCTGTGACAGGTACTCGGGTACTCTGATGGCCTGGTGACAGGTACTCGGGTACTCTGATGGCCTGGTGACAGGTACTCGGGTACTCTGATGGGCTGTGACAGGTACTCGGGTACTCTGATGGCCTGGTGACAGGTACTCGGGTACTCTGATGGCCTGGTGACAGGTACTCGGGTACTCTGATGGGCTGGTGACAGGTACTCGGGTACTCTGATGGCCTGGTGACAGGTACTCGGGTACTCTGATGGGCTGGTGACAGGTACTCGGGTACTCTGATGGCCTGGTGACAGGTACTCGGTTACTCTGATGGCCTGGTGACAGGTACTCGGGTACTCTGATGGCCTGGTGACAGGTACTCGGGTACTCTGATGGCCTGGTGACAGGTACTCGGGTACTCTGATGGCCTGGTGACAGGTACTCGGGTACTCTGATGGCCTGGTGACAGGTACTCGGGTACTCTGATGACCTGGTGACAGGTACTCGGGTACTCTGATGGCCTGGTGACAGGTACTCGGGTACTCTGATGGCCTGGTGACAGGTACGCGGGTACTCTGATGGCCTGGTGACTGGTATTTGGGTACTCTGAAGGGCGGTGACAGGTACTCATATGGACTGTGACAGGTACTCGGGTACTCAGATGGACTGTGACAGGTACTCTGGTACACAGATGGACTGGAACAGGTACTCGGGTACTCAGATGGGCTGTGACAGGTACTCGGGTACCCTGATGGACTGTGACAGGTACTCGGTACTCTAATGGACTGTGACAGGTACTCGGTACTCTAATGGACTGTGACAGGTACTCGGGTACTCTAATGGACTGTGACAGGTACTCGGTACTCTGATGGACTGTGACAGGTACTCGGGTACCCTGAGGGACTGTGACAGGTACTCGGGTACTCTAATGGACTGTGACAGGTACTCGGGTACCCTGATGGGCCGTGACAGGTACTCGGGTACCCTGATGGGCCGTGACAGGTACTCGGGTACCCTGATGGGCCGTGACAGGTACTCGGGTACCCTGATGTGCCGTGACAGGTACTCGGGTACCCTGATGTGCCGTGACAGGTACTCGGGTACCCTGATGGGCCGTGACAGGTACTCGGGTACCCTGATGTGCCGTGACAGGTACTCGGGTACCCTGATGTGCCGTGACAGGTACTCGGGTACTCTGATGTGCCGTGACAGGTACTCGGGTACTCTGATGTGCCGTGACAGGTACTCGGGTACTCTGATGTGCCGTGACAGGTACTCGGGTACTCTGATGGGCTGTGACAGGTACTTGGGTACTCTGATGGGCTGTGACAGGTACTCGGGTACTCAGATGAACTGTGACAGGTACTTGGGTACTCTGATGGGCTGTGACAGGTACTCGGGTACTCTGATGGGCTGTGACAGGTACTCAAATACTCTGATGGACTGTGACAGGTACTCTGATGGACTGTGATTGACAGGTACTATGAGGGGTGGTGACAGGTCCTCTTTATTGGGGGGGGGGGCAATCAGTATGATTGGTGTACACTGTATGCGGTAACAAGATGTTACCGCAATGTCCTCCTCACACACGATCGGTGTGTGAGGAGGAGAACCCGGTAACATCCCGTTACCGCAGTTTGTTTATATTTTTGTGATCGGCTGTGAAAGGCCGCCACAATAGGTGCGCCGCCTGGCCGTCATTTGACGGCCGGCGGTCAGCAACTAGTTAAAAAAGAAAAAAAATGTGAGTTTTTTTCGTCCAGATGGAGGACTTATACGCCTTGTCTGGATTTTCTTTGTTATCTGTATGTTTGTTGGGGGGGCCTGGAGAGCAGATGCGAGATCGGTTGGTATACAGTTGGGTAGCTAGAGGAGGGAGGCATGTGTTCACTGGCTAGGGGGATGTGGGTTGAGGTGGAGCAAGGTGATATCGGAAGTGGAATGTTAGGCGCGGCTGGATATACTGCCGCTCGTTTGGGTTATGCATGCAAGGGGTAATATTTTTGGGTTCGAATGATCAGGGAGCTGATCTCGGACGTTAAGTCAGATATTTTACAACTTCATACGGTTGTCTAACACTCAGGTGGTGGGGAGGTTGTGGCTCAGAATGGGGGGCATGGTGATCAGGCAAGTAGAGGTGGAATCTAATGTGGGCCTGTAATTAAGGGTGTTGGAATACACCTCTAGGTAGTGGGGATTTATTTCTGGGCTGCAAGATGGGATCCAGCGGACCCTGGAGGTGTGGGGGAGCCCTTAAGGGTAAGGTGTCATCCTTGCGGGCTGCGGCTGTGTTTTGTTGGTCTTTGATGGTGGCAGTAAACATATGCGATGGAAAGGGGTGGGGGGGCTCATCGGTAGTATGTGCCCCTCTGGTGTATTCCAGTGAAAGTTTAGCTGGAATACAGTAATGGTTGCACTGCAGGAAGGGGGTTGTCTCCAAGCTGATTACCCGCTGGAGGCCTATCATGTGGAAAAAGGTCCCGCAGTGTATTGGTGGAATATGTGTTGGAGTTCGGGGTGCTATCAAAGACCAACAGACTGGAGTTAAACAAGTTGTTACAGAGGTGATATTTTGGTATATATTTGATATTGATATTTATATGATGTGGATAATAAATAGGCTTCTATGGCCATTTATACTCCAAAATGAAGGTGTGGTCTCATCATTTTAGAAGGGTAAGAAATGGGAATGTTGGAGTACAAGTGGTATAGCAGTAAGAGGCACGTTGGGTACCTCTGAACTACACTGGTCAAGTGAGGCCCGGAATGGAAAAGAGAGAAAAGAAAAAGTAGTGCCGGGCCGGGCATGACAGTATGTTTAGGGGAGACAATGCAGGGGTTAATATGAAGAGATAAGAGGGGAAGGGACAGTGAGTAAAGTCCAAGGGGGAGGGGTACTATATAAGGAGGAGGCGGGGCTGGGCTGAGGAACAGAAAGTTGTGGAGAAAGAAAGGGGTGGTTCCCACCCACCCTCCCTATATGTTGTCTGTGTTTGTTGGTTTATGTGTTTTCTTTCTTTCAGGAACATGGCAGATGGTCATCATGGCAGCTGTGGATTGGCGGTGTTTTGTTGGTCTTTGACGGTGGCAGTAAACATATGTGATGGAAAGGGGTGGGGGGCTCATCGGTAGTATGTGCCCCTCCGGTGTATTCCAGTGAAAGTTTAGCTGGAATACTGTAATGGTTGCACTGCAGGAAGGGGGTTGTCTCCGAGCTGATTATCTGCTGGAGGCCTATCATGTGGAAAAAGGTCCCGCAGTGTATTGGTGGAATATGTGTTGGAGTTTGGTGGGCCATCAAAGACCAACTGACTGGAGTTAAACAAGTTGTTACGGAGGTGATATTTCGGTATATATTTGATATTGGAGTTATTTATATGGTGTGGATAATAAATAGGCTGCTATGGCCATTTATACTCCAAAATTGGCCAACACCCTGTTGAAGGGAGTAGTTCCACACAAATTAAATTTAGACCTAAATCACAACGTTTCCCCAATTTAATGACCAATTCCAACAGTCAATGATATAAAACGTTTAACACTCACTTCAAAACCTAGTAATCTCTCACCCTCTCAAATGCGTGCGATTCAAAGCCTACAAATAGGCTTGAAATTAAGGCTGCAGATAAGGTGGCAACATTGTCCTTATGACAAAAAGCCTATATGAAACCATGGTTATGAATATTCTACAGAATCAAGAATGGTATGTACGTATTAATGCAGCACAAATTGATAAATTTAGAGGGGAATACATGAATATCATTGGTTCTGCCTATCAAAGAGGACTCATTAATCAAGACTTGTATAATTAGCTTAATGTTAAAAACCTGAGATTGGTGAAATTTTACGCTCTACCAAAAATACACAAACATCCATTAAGACCCCCAGGAAGACCAATAGTCTCAGGGATTGGATCCCTTACTGAAAACGCTAGTCGTTTAATAGATTAAATTCTTATGCCGCACGTGTTGGCATTGCCATCTTATACAAGAGATACTCTTGACTTGCTAAAACAGATCGAGGGAATGGTCGTGCCTCCTGATGCCCTGCTCGTGACATTGGATGTGGAAGCATTATACTCAAGCATCCCTCATGAGCAGGGCATCAGGACAGTATGTACCTTCCTCTGAGAGCAAGACCACCATAGATGGGAGTATTGCGAATTTGTCCTTGATCTTTTACAATTTACCTTAACATGCAATTGTTTCACCTTTAAAGAGTCCCACTTCCTCCAGGTGCAGGGGGTGGCCATGGGCACATATTGTGCACCGGCCTTTGCCAACCTGTACCTGGGGGGGGGGGGTGGGAACGTACCATCTTTTCAGATGAGCAGTTGTCTGTTTATACCAGTCATGCGTTGTGCTGGCTACGATTTATCGATGACATCTTTATCATTTGGTCAGGCACTCCTGCCTTGCTAAAGATGTTCATCGATACCTTGAACAAGAAACAATTTAATCTTAAATTCACAGTGACTAGTGATATATCCAGGGTTACTTTCCTGGATCTTACCATCTTTAAGGATAAGAAAATATAGCTGAAAAACAACAGCAAATAAACTCCGCGCCACTTATTAGAATGTGAAAAAAATAAACAAATGATCAGTGATTCAAAAAAACTAAGTGAAACACTGATAGCTGCTCCCTAGAAGCAAGAGAAAAAGATTTCTTTCGTGCTAAAAATGAGGTAATAGTAGGGGCGCTAAAAATATATATATATATATATATATATATATATATATATATATATATATATATATATATATATATATATATATATATATATATATATATATATATATATATATATATATATATATACATCAATTACAAATGTGAAACTTATTAATCATAGAACACTTCAAGTGTTGAACAACAATTACAAAAATAAATAAATAAATATAATGTGATAAATAATAAAGTCCCACTTAGATGCTAAAAAAACAAATATATCCACAGTCCAAATAGTGGTTCATTTAGTGAAAAACTCAGTCTATATCCACATGCCAAAAGGCGGTTGAAATCTTCTACAAGATTGTGACACGTCCCTTCACCAAATTTTGGACACAGACAACACCCCAACTGTGAAGATAAAGTTGTCTTCTTACCAGATGATGTTGACTACTTTACTTAAAAAGATAGTCAAATAGGCTTACGCAGGTAAAATTCCCTGCTCACATGGAATAAGATGGACCTCTTATGGAAAAAACTTCTCCTCATAGATTCAGACAGGTCATAAAAAAGGAGAGCAAACAGAATCCATAGTGTGACACCGTTTAATAATAAAAATTAGAAAAACATAAAGTCAAATGGCTGCTTACATATGCCGGTGCCCGACCTGGCACTGGGGCTGCTTGCTTAAAACAATCGTTTCGTAATAGATGCGTAGTTCCTCGTGGTGTAAGGCGTGCGTTCCACCAAGAAACAGCCGACAACCAAAAACGTCCGGAACTGTACGTGTACGAACGTGACTAGGTACCGCCTCGACGTACGGTTTCCTGATGACGTGTCAAACCAAACGTACGTCGAGGCGGCACGTCGAGCCAGTGCATTAAAGTATGTTCACATGCGGTCAGATAAGAGGATGGAAAACTTTCGGTAATAGGAATTAGTGAACCCGTCCGGGCCAGGACTCTTCCCCAGTAGAAGGTTTTTAATGACTGCTTCAATTTCCGTTACAGCCACAGGTCAATCAAGCTGCTCGCTGAGTTGTGACGATATTTGAGGGGCCATGGTTTCTTCCAGGTACTGTGATAGAAGTTCCGCTTTATGCAAGGGATTATGGCCTGCTAGTGTGGCAGGGAGCTGATAAAGTTGGGTATAGTAATCCCTAAACGCTGCTGCAATTTTAGAGGATATTCCCGTTGGTGGGCCCATGGTGGTTTGTAGTTTCTGTACATGGCCAGATGTGCGTTGCCGTTTAGGGGCCCTAGCTAGAAGTCTAACACATTTGTTGCCAAACTCATAAAATGTATGAGATACATATCTCAGTCTATCCCTAGTCCGTTTCTCTAGTAGATCAGATAGCTTTTCCCTAAGTGACACTAGTTCCTCATACAGCTGGGTGGTCAACTGACGTTTATGTTTAAGCTCTGCGGTGTGCAACTGGGTTAGTATTGACTGAAGTTCCTCACTGGGAAATGAGTTTGCCACGGATCACAGCCTTATGACCCTCCCACACGGATGCCATCCCCCTCTCCGGGCACATTCTCTTTAAAACATTGAGAAATGGTATTCCAGACCCGCTGTTGAGCAACTGAATCATCCATCAGGTTTTTGTTTAGCCGCCACGTCCAGTGACAAACATCTGGGGAAGAGGCAGCCAGGGAGACGGAGATGGGTGCATGGTCCGAGATCGTCAGCGATCCGATCGATGCACCGGAGAGCGACTCCAAAAGACACTAGTCCACCATTAAGAGATCTATCCGCGTGTACACATTGTGCGTGGTGGAGTAGTAGCTAAATTCTTTTACTGTTGGATGGAGCACTCTCTAGCAGTCGACCAGGTGATTAGCTTGTAGCGTCTTGCGAAATCTTTTGAGAAAGGCGAATGAGTGTGTTGAACGGCCGGAGGAAGTGTCCATCTGGGAGTCAGGGCAGACATTAAAGTCACCCCCCACAACTAGTCTCCCTTCACGGAAGGTGAATAGTGTATCTAGCAACTTTTCTAGGAATTCTAGTTGTCTGGAGTTAGGGGCATAAAGTGCCACAAGCATGAGCTTCCGGCCAAATAGGGTGCCCTTTAGGAGTACAAATCTGCCATTGGGATCCGCATGGTGATCCAAGGGGAGGAAGGGGCAATTCTTATGTATCGCAATCGCTACCCCGCCAGATTTAGGCCTGGGCGAGTTACTGAGATACCATTGATAGAGGTGTGTGGGGAGGCGGGGGATTGAGTCAGTTCTGAAATGAGTCTCCTGTAAAAGTAAAACATGTGCACCCAGTCTCTTTGTCTCAAGCCACAACTTACTGCATTTAGAAGGTGAAATCAGACGGTGGACATTGTACGATACAATCTTCAGGTCAGCCATGACTTTTCATTAGCAGCGACGCCACTTGGGCGGCAGGATGGAAAGAAGAGACCTGCAGCATGTTGAATGTTGAACCTAAGATGCTGATGAGAAAGAACATGTCAGTATGGCCCACATGAGGAAAGGGGAGAAAAGAAAGGTAGCACATTAACAATATAAAAACAAATTGCCTCTTGAACTTGTAATCAAAACTAACGCCGACGGTGCAGGGGTCACCCCCCAGCCAGCTGGCCTTATGTGGTTTAGGTGACCTGTGTACCGTAGACTACCTCGTCTGGGGGGTATGACTCCCAGGAGTTCACCTATGGGGGATGAGTGGGGAGACATCGAGGAGGGAGCCTTACTAAGGGTCCCACTCAAGTGCATGAACACTCTCATAATAACGGCAGCACAAAATCAGCCCCGACTAAAGCAGCATAAAAAAATATAGGAACTCTTGCAAAAAATGAATTTGTTGGGACATCGAGAAAAAGAAACCAGGAACTGAGATTATGAAAACGACAGGGAAAAAAATCAAAAGCTGGATGCGTATGTCTCTCAGTGAGCAAGTGGGGAGGCAGGTGGTTCTCACCCAGCAGTGCCACCGGGATCATCCTGGTGCCTCTTGCGGCGTCTGCGATGGGTCTGTTTCCATGGTTCTGGACGGGCCGGTGTTGGGATGGCCGTTGAAGTGCGCTAGTCAGGAATGTCCACCATAGGCAGCTCCAGGCGGGAGAGAAAGTGGGGGAGATCTGAATTGTTTTGTAATATGATTTGAGGACCCCCTTTAGTGACAGTGAGACTAAAGGGGATTCCCCAGTGGTAGACCAAATGAGCATCCTGCAGGACTTCCAGTAGTGGTTTAAGGGCCGTTTGTTGCATTAACGTGCATCTGGACAGGTCAGGGAATAAGGACAGCTTGGCTCCATCAAAGTCCACATAGCGAACTCCCCTGACATGGTATGTGATGCGTTCCTTTAGGGTATATTTGTGCAGCTTGCAAATAATGTCCCGGGGTTTATCTGGGTCATCAGAGGGGGTCTGAGGGCTCGATGGGCAAGATCTATCTCTATGCGGTCTTGTGCCTCCTTGCCCAGGATTCGTGTAAATACCTCTTGAAGGGTGGGGATAATGTCTCTCGGCCCTGTGGCCTCTGGCAAGCCTCGTATACGTATATTCACCCTGTGGCTCCTGTTTTCCACATCATCAAGCTGATCTAGTAGGGAGGCAATGCGTTGGTCTTGCGCTGTGCAGTGCGTTTGTAGGGCTTGTAAGGCTTCCCCCAATATGGGCAGTGTCTGCTTGCAAATCCTCAATGTCTTTTCTAAAGGCCTTCTCCATCTGGGCCATGAAGCTTTCTAAGTCAGCCCAAGTGGGAAGGGCCAGAATATGGGACCTTAGATCCCCATCCCAGAGGGCCATCTGCGGTCCCTTATGCTTGGGGAGTGTGGATGGGGGGCTTCAGGGGTTACCAGAGGAATGGATGGGAGCCTTAGCAAAGGAGGCCTGTGGTGGCCTGTGAGGGGAGCGAACGTGGCTCTCCCAGTTATCCGGATAGCTTGGGCTGCTGAAGGGGCTCCCCTGGTAGTCCGGAGAGGAAGGTGACGGTAGTGATGGAGGTGGATGGAGCGGTGATGGGATCGGGGATGTTTCACGTGCGGCCTGAGAGCACTCACCCGGCGCCATCTTGCATGCGGCCTCGCAGTGTGAAAATAGGCCTCTAGCGAGCTGGAGCGGCATCGTGGGGTCCTCTGGGGTGGGCTTCCTCTGACCTGGCATCCCGCGGGGTTCTCGTCCCGGGGTTAGATGCTGCTGTGTGCGGCGCTGTTCAGAGCGGGTCAGACGGGGCTCGGTTCACACGTGTCTGCTCGCTTCCATGTCTCACCCACGCACCCCCACCACATTGAGATTTTGACTCTCATTTATCTGAGGTGGTGCCCCAATGGGGTCCACAACCATCATACTTCGACGTTGTTGGCCAGCTTCACTAAAAAATATCTGGACTGAGAGCCGAAGATTGAGTTTCATTGCCCGATTGGACCAATGTAGAGCTGTTCATTACCAGGTGCGGAGGAGGTAAGGATCCAACACCACCTAGTTTACCTGACCCAAGGTGTGGACTGGCAAACCCAACATTAGTGCCGGAATCGGTAATACTTTTTTGGGGATTTTTTCTTGTGATCCCCCTCCCTGGGAATTTCTCTTGGATTTACGTGATGACCTCTGTCTAAAGGACCCCTTTGATGAAAGAGAAGACAAAGAAGTGGCTTCAGATAGAGTATTAACTTTTGTAGCATTTTTCTGATGCTGACTTTGATTTCTATTTTTCATGGTAGTATTGTTTTTCCAATTATAAGCCCTAGACTCCTGGAAAGCAGTTTTATCCCTGCAAAACTTTTTTTCTTTCTTAATCAGAATCTCTATTATATTGTTCCAAAAATTCATTTAATTTCTTGTCATATTTATGATACGGTACATGATCCTTAAAAGATACCAGCTGTTTGTATATAGGCTCCAATTCATTTTCAGTCTCAGTTAACGTTCGTTGGTATTCGTCCTTTAATAAGGACATCATACCCATTGAGCAGCTAGAGAGGTTCTTCTCCCATTCATTTTTGAAAGTGATGCTCATATTTTCCAAAGTGGGAAAATTTTTAACTTTTAACACAAAAGGGTTTATCCCATCTAAAATATATTGTTTAAAGGAATGGATATGCCTGGTAATGAACAGCTCTACACTGGTCCAATCGGGCAATGAAACTCAATCTTCGGCATTCCAGATAATTTTTTAGTATAGCTGGCCGGCAACGTCGAAGTATGATGGCTGTGGACCCCATTGGGGCACCACCTCAGATAAATGAGAGTCAAAATCTCAATGTGGTGAACCAGTTTTCATATAATTTAAACTAAACTGAATTATCAGTATTGGGCCACGGGTTGAGTTTCTGTCCTAATCAGGACCTAGATAGATTTGAAGCTACTAAAGATATACAGTTGTTTGCTCGCAAATTGATTCTGAAACAGGCTTATTCTAAAGATACGCCTAAACAACCTAGCTTCAAGTCGCAAGAACTTGCGGCTCTGGACAATTCAATTGCCCTCCTGGATGAGAATGAACCACCTGACTTGATTGATCAGATCGACCTGGAACAATTACTGGTTCGGTTTGATCAATCGGATCCTCCAAATTTCCTCTGTTAAACCCTTCAAGAAAAAATGTAACCAATTCTTGTCATTGAACACTAACTCCAATGTCCTGGCCTTTGTCAGATTGACATGCAATGAAATCCGAAAAATCCCTAGTACTTCCAAGAAGCAATCCAATTTGAGTTTGTGTGAATGCGAAGCTTTGAAATCTCTAGCTACCAACCCCTCTATCACGATTAAATCTTCGGATAAAGGGGGAAACATTGTCGTAATGGATAATAGTCAAAATGAGGTAAATTGCCAAAAAATACTGTCGAATAGACAGTGGTATTGCAAGATTGCTTCTGTTAAGATTGAGAGGTTTAATTGTAAGTTCTATAAGCTCATTGATGAGTCCTATGCGGTGAATATACTCACCCGCTCTGAATATGATTATGTCAGGACTGCATTGCCACGCATCCCCACTTTCTATGCGTTGCCTAAGCTACACAAGGATTTGCATCACCCTACTGGTAGACCAATTATTTTGGGCAATGGCTCGTTGACATAGAAATTAAGTCAATTCGTTGATGCGACCCTACATACTTAAAATTCCCAGCTATGTTAAGGACACTTTGCATCTTTTGCAAATTTTGGACGATATACCGAACGATAGAGGGCTTGTATGTATTCGACACGTGTTTTCGCAGGATGGCCTGTTTAATGAAGGGATGGTCAAGTTTTTGATCAATGCCCTTGACTTCATCCTGAACCACAATCACTTCATGTTTCATGGTGACCATTTTCTTCAGGTGCAGGGGGTTGCGATGGGGACTTCATGTGCCCCATCGTATGCCAACTTGTACCTGGGGGAATGGGAGAGCATGCTCTCATCATCTGAGCATCTACGTCCTTACATGGAGAAGGTGGTACTGTGGCGTCGATATATCCACGACATTTTCTTGGTATGGGACGGTACACCGAACTATCTCCAAGAATTTGTAAAAAAGCTAAATATCAATGAGTTCAACTTGACTTTTACAATGACGTTTGATGAAAGCAATATCACAATTCTGGATTTATCTATTCATAAACAATCTGATGGGTCATTGACTAGCTCTCTATTTCGCAAACCTACTTCTCGTAATTCTATTCTACATGCTACCAATTTTCATCCACAACCTCTTATCCGCTCGATCCCATATAGTCAGTACCTTACGTGTCAGGAGGAACTGCACCGACGAGGATGTCTTTCAACGAGAGGCAGACTCATTGATGGGTAGACTCCTGACACGTGGGTACTCAAAGACATGTTTGAAGAAGGCCTATAGACGGGCGATTTCCAAAACAAGACGTGAACTTATCTATGGCCCTAAATCGAACCAAAATCAAACTAACCCGATTAAAATTATAACCAAGTTCTCTAATCAACACAAGAACTTACAAAATATTGTGAAGCGTTATTGGCATGTTCTGAAAATGGACACCACCATTGGTCCTATTATCTAGGACCAACCATCATTTAGATTTAAACGGGCCAAATCGATCCGGGATAGTTTGGTGTCTAGCGAGTATTTGGGTGGAAGCGGTAAACGTGATCATTGTAAACGTCCAGGAACTTTTAGATGTGGTGGGTGCCCATACTGTCAATTTATGAATACCAGTTCCAACATAAGGTTACCGAATGGCGAAAAATACACCCCTCGACATTACGCTAGTTGGAAGACAATTGGCATTGTATATCTCTCATGTGCGATGGCGCATGCTATTACGTGGGCAAGATGAATCAGGAATTCTGGAGACGGGCTTATCGCCATATAGCTGCAATGAAATTATGCAACCCAGGTTTACCCCTTGGGAGACATGTCACAGCAATACATGCGGGTATTTTTCCGCAAGTATCATTTGTGATCTTGGATCGTGTACATTCTGGGTTGCGTGGAGGTGAATGGAACAAAGTCCTTTTGCAGTAAGAGCAAAAATTGATTTTTCGCCTCCAGGCAACCAAACCTCCAGGCCTTAATGATGCTATCTCATTCCGCCCCTTTTCTGGATGGTTTCAGTTCAGGGGGGTCGGAGTGGGATCTCATTGAAGCAAACATGTCCCAATTTTCCTGATTATGTCCACATAGGTGAGATATATTATTGGTGCCTGTGGTTTCCTATAGTGCTGGACCTGGTTCATACAAATTACCTTATTTATGGAATATACCATTAGGGCCTCAATTTTCCATTCAGGGGTCTCTCTAATATTGTTCTTTAATTATTTATTTATTTATTTTTCATAATGGATTGTTTGCGGATTCTTTTAGATTTGTGTCATGTTATTACATTTTTTTTGTGTATTTTTGATTATGATGCGTGTTTTTTTTAATATGTTTTTTCCTTGTCATTGTTAACCCTTATTTCTCCAATTCATTCCTCTGTGTCCCCCTTTTTCTTCTGTACATATCCTTGTTTTTAGTGGGATAAGATGTTTGCTTCTGGGTGGTCTTCCGCATGCTATGTGCTGGTGTCAGGGTTTAGATTCTTGGATCCATATGCTTTCAGGTAATGCACTTCGGCGCACGGGGCCATGGTGTCATTTCTTTATGATCTGACTTCCATGGCCGCCCTGTTTCTGGTTTCTATATGGCCGGAGGCTTTGTTGTCCTCCACTGCCGTGGTGACCAGCGGGCCACGAGCCACTGCCTCGGACGCCGGTCACCTCCCCCCCTTTAACCATGCCCTTACATCAGCGTGTGACGTCACGACGCCGCTAGTCTATGCGGCATCATTTGTCTGGGAGGGAGGAGGCGGGCCTGCGCACCGGAGACTCAGAGGATGGCCCCTCCCACTTCACCTGAGCGGCCAAACCCCACAATGACCAGCTGCAGCTGATTTTACTGGGCTTATAACAGCAGCGTGTGCACCTTCAGTCTCATGCTATCACAGGCAAATGTACTTATTATTAGTATTCAAATTTAGGGACAGTATGGCTTCTTTGGAGACTGACGGGGTGTGTTTGCTTACCCAACCAGTGTGGGGATGCTTTCTCACCGCAGGCTTGAGTCCACTGTCTGCTTCTTGAGCAGGGTCTGATTTTTTACTACATGTTTATTAGACAGTATTTCTGTCTTTGTTTTTTCAGACATCCCTGGCTACCGTGCACTCCCCTGTCAAACCCAATTGGTGTTCTATGGTGAGGTGCTGTTTCACTGTTCCTTAAAGCGGAGGTCCACCCTAAAGTGGACCTTCCGCTCATCGGAACCCTCCCCCCCCTCCGGTGCCACAATCGGCACCTTTCAGGGGGGAGGGGGGTGCAGTTACCTGGATAATCCAGGTAACTGCACCCACTTCCGGGATAGCTCTCTGCAGAAAGGGGCGTAACTTACGCCCCCTTCCGCAAGTGGCCGCCCCTTCCCGCAAGTGCCCCGCTGCCTGCTGGGAAACACACAGATCCCAGAGGCAGCGGGGAGCGTCCTTATTGCGCAGCGCGATTCGCGCATGCGCAGTAGGGAACCGGGAAATTAAGACGAAAGGCTCCATTTCCTGATTCCCATACCCAGGATGGCGGCGGCAGCACCCGACAGACGACCTAGAGATCGGCTTCGGGTGCCGACATCGCGGGCGCGCTGGACAGGTAAGTGTCACTATTTTAAAAGTCAGCAGCTGCAGTATTTGTAGCTGCTGGCTTTTAAAAAAAAAAAAAAAAACACATAATTTTCATTTTCATTTTGGTGCACCCGCCGTTTGCAATGTGATCGCTCCGTCAAATGACGGAGCGATCACTTGTAAACAAATGATGACGCCGGTTCCTCTCTCCCCTCTGTGTACAGATCTGTACAATGGAGGGGAGAGATCGGATGGCAGCAGCACTGTGGGCTGCATCTGTAGTGCCCACAGCGCTGCTCTGTGACAAGTGCAGTCACAGCCATCCCTCCATACCCTGCCAATACTCCGCCATACCCTGCCAATACTCTGCCAATACTCTGCCATACCCTGCCAATACTCTGCAATACCCTGCCAATACTCTGCAATATTCTGACATACCCTGCAATACTCTGCCAATACTCTGCAATATTCTGACATACCCTGCAATACTCTGCCAATACTCTGCAATGCCCTGGCAATACTCTGCAATACCCTGCCAATACTCTGCCAATACCCTGCCAATACTCTGCCATACCCAGCCAATACTCTGCAATACTCTGACATACCCTGCCAATACTCTGCCAATACCTGCCAATACTCTGCCATACCATGCCAATACTCTGCAATACCCAGCCAATCAAAATTAATGTAGATACCGGCGCTCAAAAAACGACCACTTTTACTCCTGTGCTGGTATGCTGCAATCCCAAGTGCTCCCTCACTTAAATGAAGGAAATATATATGAACCGTGTTTGGGGATTGCGCCCCCCTCTTATTTTACGCGTTACCCAAACTTTCTAAAGTACTTATGATATGATTATATGCAAAAAAAATATTACTTTCTATCCATCATACCCGTGATTCACAATAAATATTGATATCGTGATGCTCCCATCTGAGACCATTTAAAGTGTTAAACAAATTCCAACATAAAATAAATCAGAAAATTTTAAATTATTGTTACAAATAAAAAAAAATCACCCCAAAATGGCACAATAGTCCCCAAATGCAATGCACTACACACCTCCCCCCCGTTATATAAGTACAGTCCGATCTCCAAGTTATAATAAATGTGGAATCAAAGTCCAAATCCTCCTGTGCTCAACACTCACATCTCCATGTGTCCTCTAGCCCACACTAAGCTTATCCAGCCATATGCAAACAGCGTAGGATCAGGCAAGCTAATGATGTTCCACAGGCCATTCTTTCCTCCCTCCACTCAGTCAACCTGTCTCTGGCTCCTCTTATTGTACCTCTTGTCTCCACAGCCTCTACGCGTTTCGCAGCACCCTCTGCGTCGTCAGGAAGTTTGCATATGGCTGGATAAGCTTAGTGTCAGCTAGAGGACACATGGAGATGTGAGTGCAATATGTTTTACACTATGTTGGTTTCATATACCTTTTTATGAATATACAACAACTGAGGAGAGAGCACATTAAGGAGTGGTTATCCATTGAATGAACCGAAGGCGTACTGTGACAGTTATGTCTGGTGAGTGGCCAGTTTACGCTGCTGGAAAGTTGAACACAGGAGGATTTGGACTTTGATTCCACATTTATTATAACTTGGAGATTGGACTGTACTTATATAATGGGGGGGGGGGGGGGGGGGGAGGTGTGTAGGGCATTGCATTTGGGGACTATTGTGGCATTTTGGGGTGATTTTTTTGTTTTGACAATAATTTTGAATTTTCTGATTTATTTTATATTGGAATTTGTTTAACACTTTGAGTGGTCTCCGGTGGGAGCATCACGATATCAATATTTATTGTGAATCACGGGTATGATGGATAGAAATTAATAATATTTTTGCATATAATCATATCATAAGTACTTTAGAAAGTTTGGGTAACACGTAAAGTAAGAGGGGGGGCGCAATCCCCAAACATGGTTCAAATACCCTGCCAATACTCTGCAATACCCTGCCAATACTCTGCCAGACCCTGCCAATACTCTGCGATACCCTGCCAATACTCTGCGATACCCTGCCAATACTCTGCAATACCCTGCCAATACTCTGCCAGACCCTGCCAATACTCTGCCAGACCCTGCCAATACTCTGCGATACCCTGCCAATACTCTGCCAGACCCTGCCAATACTCTGCGATACCCTGCCAATACTCTGCGATACCCTGCCAATACTCTGTCATACCCTGCCAATACTCTGCCATACCCTTCCAATACTCTGCCATACCCTGCCAATACTCTGTCATACCCTGCCAATACTCTGTCAATACTCTGCGATACCCTGCCAATACTCTGTCATACCCTGCCAATACTCTGCGATACCCTGCCAATACTCTGTCATACCCTGCCAATACTCTGCGATACCCTGCCAATACTCTGTCATACCCTGCCAATACTCTGCCATACCCTGCCAATACTCTGCCATACCCTGCCAATACTCTGCCATACCCTGCCAATACTCTGCCAGACCCTGCCAATACTCTGCCAGACCCTGCCAATACTCTGCAATACCCTGTCAATACTCTGCAATACCCTGCCAATACTCTGCCAGACCCTGCCAATACTCTGTAATACCCTGCCAGACCCTGCCAATACTCTGCCAGACCCTGCCAATACTCTGCCAGACCCTGCCAATACTCTGCCATACCCTGCCAATACTCTGCCATACCCTGCCAATACTCTGAAATACCCTGCCAATACTCTGCCAGACCCTGCCAATACCCTGCCAATACTCTGCCATACCCTGCCAATACCCTGCCGATACTTTCTATGGTAATGGTCACTCTGCATTTCATGGGCACTGGAAAATATTTTAGTACACAATTTGGTTCAAAATATATATTTTTCTTTTTTTCAACCTCTAAAACCTAGGTGCATCTTGTGGTCAGATGCGTTTTATGGAGCAAAAAATATGGTATATCTTATATCCAGCCCTGCCTGCAAGTAACCCCTCTGAGGTACTCTGAAACCCTGTCTCTACAGGGAATCCCTGTGATGTTCTCTGAGCCCCACCCCTGCAGGGAACGCCTCTAATATACTCTGAGCACTACCCACTGCAGGAAACTCTACTAATATACCTTGAATCCTGCCCCTGCAGAGAACCCCTTCGGGGGTCGGGCTCAGTGGATATCACAGGGGTTCTCTGCAGGGGCAGGATTCAAGGTATATTAGTAGAGTTTCCTGCAGTGGGTAGTGCTCAGAGTACATTAGAGGTATTCCCTACAGGGGTGGGGCTCAGAGAACATCACGGGGATTCCCTGTAGGGACAGGGTTTCAGAGTACCTCAGGAGGGGTTACTTGCAGGCAGGGCTGGTTTAACATAGGGGCTATTGGAGCTGCAGCTCCAGGCCCCTTACATCAAGATAGGCCCATTTGCCCAAAAAAAAATCACAAAAAAAAGATCAACTTCGAGGATCGTGGCTCAGCGACCAGGTGACACAGAGACCCCACATTTGGGGATTAGGTAGCTGAATACCTACCCCACCACTGATAAAAAATGGGGCTCCTATCAGAAGAAATCTGAGCTCCACCCCTGCAGAGAACCATTGCGATGTAATCTGAGCCCTTCCCACTGCAGGAAACCCCACAGATATACGTTGAGCTCTGCAGGGAACCCCTCTGATGTCCTCGGAGCACCACCCCTGCAGGGAACCCCTCTGATGTCCTCGGAGCACCACCCCTGCAGGGAACCTCTCTGATGTACTTTGAGCCCCACCCACTTCGTGACTCTCTCTTAAGTACTTTAAAATCTGCCCCTGCAGGGAACCTTTGTGATGTCTTTTAAGCCCCATACCTGCAGGAACCCTCTATAATGTATTCCAAGCCCTGCCCACTGCAGCAAAACCCACTGATATACTTTGAGCCCTGCACCTGCAGGGAACCCCTGTAATGTCCTCTGAGCCCCAGCTCTACAGGAAAACCCTTCAGATTAACTCTGAGCTCCACCCCTGCAGAGAAATCTTTTGATGTGCTCTGAGTCACACCCACTACTGGGAATCCCTCTGGTGTAATCTGAACCCCTTTCCACTGTAAAGAATGTGTACTTGGTGCCCTCACCCCTGAAGTGAACTATTTAGATGTACTCTGAGCCCTGCCCCTGCAAGTAACATCTCTAATGTTCTCTGAGCCCTTCTCACTTCAGCAAACCCCACTAAAGTACTTTAAAATCTTGCCCCTGCAGTGACCCCTGTAATGTCTTCTGAGCCCCACATCTGCAAGGAACCCCTCTAATGTATTTGAACACTGTCCCTGCAGTGACCCCTGTGATGTCCTCTGAGCCCCACCACTGCAGGGAACCATCCAGATGAAGTCTGAGCTCCACCCCTGCAGAGAACCCTGCAGGGGTCACATGCTCCTGTCCTGTACTTCCTGAGGTCACATGATCCTGTCCTGTACTTCATCAGGTCATATGCTCCTGTCCTGTACTTCCTGAGGTCACATGATCCTGACCTGTACTTCCTGAGGTCACATGATCCTGTCCTGTACTTCATCAGGTCATATGCTCCTGTCCTGTACTTCCTGAGGTCACATGATCCTGTCCTGTACTTCATCAGGTCATATGCTCCTGTTCTATACTTCCTGAGGTCACATGATCCTGACTTGTACTTCCTGAGGCCACATGATCCTGTCCTGTACTTCCTGAGATCACATGCTCCTGTCCTGTAATTTCTGAGGTCACATGCTCCTGTCCTGTACTTCCTGAGGTCACATGATCCTATCTTATACTTCATGAGGTCACATGATCCTACACTCTGCAGCAGGCCCCTTTGACAAAACTCTGAACCTGCACAGGAAGACCGCGTACCCCACTGTACATTCCCTGATTTCAAATGTAATAAAGAATTAAGCATGCTTTAAATATGTTGGAGTTATACCCCCTCCAACAGAGGGCATAGAGAGAATTCAACCATCAGAAATGACTGAACTCCCTGACCTCTCTAATCCCGCTCCACCTTGTCTCTGTGTGTTCAACATTCTTGTCATTCTGTTCACTTTATAAGCTCATAATAAAGTTTTATGTTCAAAATGTCAGATAACACGAATACAGATACTGAGATTTATTTGTTCTTGGCTATAAATCTCAGTTGAAGTCCTTATAAATAAACTTTATGTATATGATCAGAGGTGGCGATTGGTAGCAGGATAATAAAATGTCAGATATAGACGGGGGAAGGTCGCACTACGGGCGCGGCAGGTGACATGCGACTCTTTTATTGCCGGTCAGAGTCCAGGCCAGGATTATGGATTTTGTACTGTAGATATACTGTAAATTGGACAAACATCCCTCCCACCAGGAGCTGTGATTGGGTAGGAACATCCTGAGCTCCTTCTACATGTTATTGATTAGCCAGCTGCATGAATGATGAATACACAGTAATGGAAATCAGCTGTGCCTGGCTGCGGCTGGTGAAAGACTTTTCCTGGTGCATTGTCTACATTAGAGGGGTTCCCTGCAGGGGTGGGGCTCTGAGTACATCGGGGGTGGGGCTCCGAGTACGTTCTAGGGGTTTCCTGTGTGTGCAGAGCTCAGAGTACATTAGAGGGGTTCCCTGCAGGGGTGGGGCTCAGAGTACATTGGGGTGGGGCTCCGAGTACTTCTAGGGGTTTCCTGCGTGTGCAGAGCTCAGAGTACATCAGAGGGGGTTCCCTGCAGGGGTGGGGCTCAGAGTACATCAGGGGTGGGGCTCCGAGTACTTCTAGGGGTTTCCTGCGTGTGCAGAGCTCAGAGTACATCAGAGGGGGTTCCCTGCAGGGGTGGGGCTCAGAGTACATTGGGGTGGGGCTCCGAGTACTTCTAGGGGTTTCCTGCGTGTGCAGAGCTCAGAGTACATCAGAGGGGGTTCCCTGCAGGGGTGGGGCTCAGAGTACATTGGGGTGGGGCTCCGAGTACTTCTAGGGGTTTCCTGCGTGTGCAGAGCTCAGAGTACATCAGAGGGGGTTCCCTGCAGGGGTGGGGTTAAAAGTACATCAGAGGAGTTTTGTACAAAGGGCGGGGCTCAGACTACATCAAAATAGTTCTCTGCAGGGGTGGAAATTGACACTGGCTGTGACTGGCTGCAGCTGGTGAAAGACTTTTCCTGGTGTACTGCCTACATTAGAGGGGTTCCCTGCAGGGGCGGGGCTCAGAGTACGTTGGAGGGGTGGAGCTATGACTAAGCACTGTTGAGAGTATGAAACCCATCAGCTTTTTTATATTGTACCCTGCTGTGGTTTGTACTTTTGTTATTTTGCACAATAAAGGCGTTTTTATTGGAGTGCGGCTGTCCAGACCTTCCCTCTTCTAATTGCTATATGCTTAGCCTGCACCTGATGCTTCCACCTTGAGGAGAGTGCCATTTCCACACATCCACCTGGAGCGGTGATCCCTTCCCCACAGGAACATGTGAACTCAGGAAGTACAGGACAGGGTCATGTGACCTCGGGACGTACAGGACAGGATCATGTGACTTCAGGAAGTACAGGACAGGATCATGTGACTTCAAGAAGTACAGGGCAGAAACATGTGACTTGTACCGTGGGGTACACGGTCTTCCTATGCAGGTTTGCAGGAGTTTTGTCTTGGCAAATGTTGTCTTCCAAGGGGCCTGCTGCCATTCTTTTTTGTTTATAGCGCAAAAAAAACACAGAGGTGATCAAATACCACTAAAAGAAAGCTCTATTTGTGGGGAAAAAATTACATACATATTATTTGGATACAGTGTTGCATGACCGCACAATTGTCCGTTAAAGTAACACAGTGATGAATCGTAAAAAATGGCCTAGCCATGTAGGGCGGTGAATCCTCCTAGCCATGGAGGGCAAGTGGTTAAAGGACCTCACAGAGCAGCATATACTCTGAGCCCCACCCCTTCAGGGAACCCCTCTTATGTAGACAGTACACCAGGAAAAGTCTTTCACCAGCTGCAGCCAGTCACAACCAGTGTTAATTTCCACCCTTGCAGAGAACCATTTTGATTTAGTCTGAGCCCCGCCCTTTGTACAAAACTCCTCTGATGTACTTTTAACCCCACCCCTGCAGGGAACCCCCTCTGATGTACTCTGAGCTCTGGACCCACAGGCAACCCCTAGAACGTACTTGGAGCCCCACCCCCTCTGATGTACTCAGAGCCCCACCCCCGATGTACTCTGAGCCCCACCCTTGCAGGGACCCCCCTCTGATGTACTCTGAGCCCCACCCCTGCAGGGAACCCCTCTAATGTAGACAATGCACCAGGAAAAGTCTTTCACCAGCTGCAGCCAGTCACAGCTGATTTCCATTACTGTGTATTCATCATTCATGCAGCTGGCTAATCAATAACATGTTGAAGGAGCTCAGGATGTTCCTGTCCAATCACAGCTCTTGGTGGGAGGGATGTTTGTCCAATTTACAGCATATCTACAGTACAAAATCCATAATCCTGGCCTGGACTCTGACCGGCAATAAAAGAGTCGCATGTAACCGGCCGAGCCCGTAGTGTGACCTTCCCTCGTCTATATCTGACATTTTATTATCCTGCTACCAATCGCACCTCTGATGATATATATAAAGTTTATTGACATTGATGTTAACTGAGATTAATATCTAAGAACAAATAAATCTCAGTATCTGTCCCTTTCTGTATTCCTGTGTCAGGAATCATGAAACAGACGGAGACAGAAAATGCAGTAAAAATCACACCTTTTAATAGAATGGTAAAAATTGTACAAATAGTAGACCTAGTCAAAACATAATCAGGGTTCAGTAGCCAAAGTGGGTAGTTAGAACAAGCCAGGAAATCAGGAAGCCAAAGATCAGCGTAGTCGGAGGCAGCAGACAGGATCAGGAACCAGAAGGGACATCAGCCAGCCAAGTCTTCAACAGGAACACAGCAGAGAGTCTCCAGATATGGCCAGGACGAAGGCACGGAAGGAATGAGCCAGGCAGTTTAACCACTACAGCCCCGGACCAATAAACACCTTAAGGACCAGAGGTCTTTTTCCAATTTCTCACTGCGCTGCTTTAACTGGTAATTGCGCGGTCATGCAATATTGCACCAAAACGAAATTTGCGTCCTTTTCTTCACACAAATAGAGCTTTCTTTTGATGGTATTTGATTGCCTCTGCGATTTTTATTTTTTGCGATATAAATGGAAAAAGGGTGAAAATTTTGAAAAAAAAATTATTTTCTTCGTTTTGTTATAAGAAAAATCGAATAAACTAAATTTTGGTCATACATTGAGGGCAAAATGTATTCAGCCACATGTCTTTAGTAAAAAAAAATGTCAATAAGCGTATTTTTTTTGGTTTGCGCAAAAGTTATAGCGTCTACAAACTAGAGGACATTTTCTGGAATTTACACAGCTTTTAATTTATGACTGCCTATCTCATTTCTTGAGGTGCTAAAATGGCAGGGCAGTACAAACCCCCCCAAATGACCCCATTTTGGAAAGTAGACACCCCAAGGAAATTGCTGAGAGGCATGTTGAGCCCATTGAATATTTATTTTTTTTGTCCTAAGGGATTGAATAATGACAAAAAAAAAAAAATGTTTACAAAAAGTTGTCACTAAATGATATATTGCTCACACATGCCATGGTTATATGTGGAATTGCACCCCAAAATATATTCCGCTACTTCTCCCGAGTATGGGGATACCACATATGTGGGACTTTTTGGGAGTCTAGCCGCGTACGGCCCCCCCGAAAACCAATCGCTGCCTTCAGGATTTCTAAGGGTGCAAATTTTGGATTTCACTCCTCACTACCTATCACAGTTTCGAAGGCCATAAAATGCCAAAATAGCACAAAACCCCCCCCAAATGACCCCATTTTGGAAAGTAGACACCCCAAGCTATTTACTGAGAGGCATGTTGAGTCCATGGAATATTTTATATTTTGCCACAAGTTGCGGGAATATTACAAACTTTTTTTTTTTTGCACAAAGTTGTCACTAAATGATATATTGCTCACACATGCTATGGGCATATGTGAAATGACACCCCAAAATACATTCTGCTGCTTCTCCTGAGTACAGGGATACCACATGTGTGGGACTTTTTGGGAGCCTAGCCGTGTACGGGACCCCGAAATCCAAGCACCGCCTTCAGGATTTCTAAGGGCATACATTTTTTATTTTACTCCTCACTACCTATCACAGTTTTGAAGGCCATAAAATGCCAAAATAGCACAAAACCCCCCCAAATGACCCCATTTTGGAAAGTAGATACCCCAAGCTATTTGCTGAGGGCCATGTTGAGACCATTGAATATTTTTTTTTTGTCCCAAGGGATTGAATAATGACAAATAAAAAAAAATTTTTTTTTTTACAAAAAGTTGTCACTAAATGATATATTGCTCACACATGCCATGGTTATATGTGGAATTGCACCCCAAAATATATTCCGCTACTTCTCCCGAGTATGGGGATACCTCATGTGTGGGACTTTTTGGGAGTCTAGTCGTGCACGGCACCCCGAAAACCAATCACTGCCTTCAGGAT
The DNA here is from genome assembly GCF_037356315.1 of Lithobates pipiens. Classification (NCBI taxonomy): domain Eukaryota; kingdom Metazoa; phylum Chordata; class Amphibia; order Anura; family Ranidae; genus Lithobates; species Lithobates pipiens. The sequence continues at coordinate 493,681 of NW_027507764.1, forward strand.
TTCTAAGGGTGCAAATTTTTGATTTCACTCCTCACTACCTATCACAGTTCCGAAGGCCATAAAATGCCAAAATAGCACAAAACCCCCCAAAATGACCCCATTTTGGAAAGTAGACACCCCAAGCTATTTACTGAGAGGCATGTTGAGTCCATGGAATATTTTATATTTTGCCACAAGTTGCGGGAATATTACAAACTTTTTTTTTTTGCACAAAGTTGTCACTAAATGATATATTGCTCACACATGCTATGGGCATAAGTCAAATTACACCCCAAAATCAATTCTGCTGCTTCTCCCGAGTACGGGGATACCACATGTGGGGGACTTTTTGGGAGCCTAGCCACGTACGGAACCCCGAAAACAAAGCACTGCCTTCCGGATTTAAATATAAAATGCTACCAAAAAAAAGCTGTTAGCGATGGCAGGGATCAGGCCTGACTCTGCGATCGCTGCAGTTATGTGTTTAGTGTTTTGTAAGTGACAGTGATCGATCGATACTGCACTTGGGTGGGCTGGGCAGAGGGGCAAAACGCATTTGCTAGCAGGTATCTGGGCTGATCCCGCTAACAATGCGTTTTTTTGGAACCCTAAACTGCTGGGGACGCTAGTATAGATCTGATCAGATCAGATATTGATCTGTTCAGATTCTATACCACTACGGGAGGTGTATGCTTTGCGTGTGGGTGTTAGACGTACTGGCACTAACCTAGCGCTGCCTGGGGCGACGCAGACCCTGACCCTAAAACCTAATTGATATCACCCGCCGGGTGATCAGGGGGTTAAACCTTTATTGGGTAATAAATGGTGGGTGCCCTGATGCTATAAAAAGCAAACTAACCAGAGTCACCCGTAACACTTATACGGTGATCACTGGTGAAAGGGTTAACTAGGGGCAATCAGGGGGTTCAAATTTTTATTAGGTAGTATATGGGGGTCCCTGGCGCTATATAAAAACCTGACGGGGAACCTAAATAACTAACTGGCTAACCAGCGTCACCAGTGACACTTATACTGTGATCGCTGGTGAAAGGGTTAACTAGGGGCAATCAGGGGGTTAAAACCATTATTGGGTAGTATATGGGGGTACCTAACGCTATAAAAACCTGGTGGTGAACCTAAAAAAATAACTAGCTACCTAACGACACTAGTGACACTAATGCAGCGATCAGAAAAATGATCGCTTAGTGACACTGGCAAAACGGGGTGAAAGGGTTAACTAGGGGCAATCAGGGAGTTAAAACCATTATTGGGTAGTATATCGGGGTACCTAGCGCTATAAAAACCTGGCGGTGAACCTAAAGAAAATAACTAGCTATCTAGCGACAATAGCGACACTAATCCAGCGATCAGAAAAATGATCGCTTAGTGACACTGGCAAAAGGGGGTGAAAGGGTTAACTCTAGGGGCAATCAGGGGGTTAAATCTTTATTGGGGGGTGATAGGGGGCTACCCTGGACCTAACACTAACTGTCCTGACAGTTTTAACTGTTACAACTGACACTGAATGCAGTGATCAGTAAAGAAATGATCAATGCAATCAGTGACACTGTGACTGGGGGGGGGGGGGGGAGGGAGGGCGGGGGGCGATCGGGGGGGGATTTGTGTACCTATGTGTACCTACATGTCAGTGTAGTGTTGGTGCACTCACTGTTAGTCTTCTCCTCGTAGTCCGGTCAAAAAGACCGCCCCGAGGAGAATGACATCACTTCCTCCTTCCTGTGTAAACAATGCACAGTGGGAGGAAGCTTGTCATTGGCCAGGAGCGATCCAGAGGGGGTGGCCAGAAACCAACGGCCATCCCCTCATCACGGATCGCTCCTGGAGCGAACCGGACCACCGTATCCAGCGGGAGGGGGTCCGATCGGACCCCCCACCCGCTGGAAGGCAGGAACGTACATGTACGTGCTTGTGCCTGCCTGTGCCATTGTGATGACGTACAATGGCAATACGGCGGTCCTTAAGTGGTTAAATAGCCACAAGGGGCTGGTTGTAGGCTGGACTGATGAGCAGGAAATGGTCACCAGGTGAACCACTGTGAACGATGAGTACTGGAAATTAACCGACAGCTGAGCACAGAGAAGGGAGAGCTGAGAGCCCAGCCCTGACATCGTGTTATCTGATATTTTGAACATAAAACTTTATTGTGAACTTATAAAGTGAACAAAATTACAAAAATGTTGAACATACAGAGACAAGGTGGAGGGGGATTAGAGAGGTCAGGGAGTTCAGTCATTTCTGATGGTTGAATTCTCTCTATGCAGACATCCCAACCTGCAAAAATTCCTTTCAGGGAGATGACGCTTCGAGCCGAGAATTAGAATGTGGGAATAAAGTGCCAGCCTTTTGGGAGGTATTGATTGAGCCTATCTGGCAGAAAACTGCAAAATTAATGAGCAGTAGGGATGAGCCGAACACCCCCCGGTTCGGTTTTCACCAGAACTTGCAAACGGACCAATAGTTCACGCCAACATTTGAACACCATTAAAAACTATGGGACTCGAACGTGAAAAATCAAAAGTGCGAATTTTAAAGGCTAATATACAAGTTATTGTCCTAAAAAGGGTTTGGGGACCCGGGTCCTGCCCCAAGGGACATGTATCTGTAGCGCCGGCTCCTGAAGAGCATGTGCTATATGTTTTTTAAATTTAATGTTACCCTTAAATTGCAGTTTGGTTTGGGTTTGATTGCTCAAATTTTTTGACCTTGGCATCAGTCTGACTGGACTGCAGGGTGTTCTGCCTGGCCATAGGGGGCGCTGTCACTTCTGGCAGGCATGGAAACACAGTCTAGTTGGATGCATTAAGGTTACTCTCTCTCTGAACCAGCCCAGTGGGAGTGTCGCTCTTGCTGTGCCTTCTGAGAGAGGGTACTTAAGATGCGGATGTCACGTGTGTCAGGGTTCCGGTCCAGAAGCAGGTTCTGACTGCATGGTCCTGGTCCTCCTGACCAGCCCCCAGGACTTCCATGGCCTGGTGTTCGGATCCACCCGACTTTATGTCTCGGGGCTGGCTAGCCCAAGGCGAGGAAACTGAAAGAAGGATTCGGAGGTGGTCCGGTGCCGTCTCCGGTTGTGGAGAGGCCCAGCAACTGTGAAGTTATCCAGGGGAGGACTCTTCGGGAGAAGGCCACACAAGGGTTGGCTTCTCAATAAGAGCCTGGACAAGCTGAAGGACCCGAGTGAATCCAGCCTTGTGCAGTAGTGCCAGACTGGCTGCAAGATACCGGTACCACACAAGTGTCCTAAAAGCTTTCAAGTTTCCTTTACATGTTCTATAAGAAAGTCTGTGGCAGACTTGCTCCTGACTCAAGCGCCCTGTTGGCTGCTAGGCCTGGTGAGAAGGACTATCCAATTAGGGTGGGGATCCAGCTGTGAATGGCTATTTTCTGGATTTAATCAAAGTAAGAGATTCTTTTCATAGTGAATTTGACATTAAAGCGGAGGTCCACCCTAAAATGGACCTTCCGCTCATCGGAATCCTCCCCCCCTCCGGCGCCACAATTGGCACCTTTCAGGGGGGAGGGGGGTGCAGTTACCTGGATAGATTACGCCCCTTTCCGCAAGTGCCCGCCCCCTTCCGCAAGTGCCCCGCTGCCTGCTGGGAAACACGCAGATCCCAGAGGCAGCGGGGACCATCCTTATTGCGCATCGCGACTCGTGCATGCGCAGTTGGGAACCGGGAAATGAAGCCGAAAGGCTCCACTTCCTGATTCCCATACCCAAGATGGCGGCGGCAGCACCCGAGTACCGATCGAGAGATCGGCTTCGGGTGCCGACATCGCGGGCGCGCTGGACAGGTAAGTGTCACTATTTTAAAAGTCAGCAGCTGCAGTATTTGTAGCTGCTGGCTTTTAAAAAAAAAAAAAAAACGCGGAGTCCCGCTTTAAGAGTACCTGACATTTCACCTAAACCCTCTGATCCAGACTGTGTTGTTAACTACCTTTTGCAAATAAAAATCCCTTCAAGTGGATCTGTCGTCAGTCTCTGCAGTTCCTGTGCCATCTACCTCAGGAAACCCCTAGACACGTACGAGGTGAAGAAGGTAACGGTAAGCCCAATAAATTCAGCTGCTCCTTCGGGGGTCAGTGCTACATATCAATGCACAAAAAAGTTTTTAACCACTTCAATACAGGGCACTTAAACACCTTCCTGCCCAGACCAATTTTCAGCTTTCAGCGCTGTCGCACTTTGAATGACAATTGCGCGGTCATGCTACACTGTACCCAAATGAAATTTTTATCATTTTTTTCCCACAAATAGAGATTTCTTTTGGTGGTATTTGATCACCTCTGCGGTTTTTATTTTTTGTGCTACAAATAAAAAAATACCGAAAATTTTGAAAAAAAAAAGTTTTTTTTGTTGTTTCAGTTTCAAAACTTTGTAAATAAGTACGTTTTCTCCTTCACGGATGGGCACTGATGGGGCTACACTGATGGGCACTGATAAGGCGGCACTGATGGGCACCAATGAAGTGGCACTGATGAGGTGGCATTGATGGACACTGATAGGAGACACTGATAGGCGACACTGATAGGCGACACGGATGGACACTGATAGGTGGCACAAATTGGCACTGATAGCTGGCACGGATTGGCATGGATGGGCGGCACAGATGGGCATGGGTAGGCGGCACAGATGGGCATGGGTAGGCGGCACAGATGGGCATGGGTGGGCACTGATAGGTGGCACAGGTGGGCACTGATAGGCGGCACAGGTGGGCACTCATTAGCGGCACAGGTGGGCACTCATTAGCAGCACAGGTGGGCACTCATTAGCAACACAGGTGTTATACTGTACTAATGGATGCCAATCAGTGCTAAACAATAATGCATGCCAATCAGTGATGCCCATTGTGGGCACTGTTTGCCATCCATTATGGGCACTGATTGGCATCCATTGTGCCTGACTGGCATCCCTGGAGGATTACCTCTGCTGGGCATCCCTGGTGGTCTGGTGGCGTCCCTGGTGGTCCAGTGTGGGCATCCTCGGGGGGGCTGTGCTGATAATCGATCAGCACAGACCCCCCCTGTCAGAGGAGCAGCCGATCGGCTCTCCTCTACTCGCGTCTGACAGACGCGAGTGAGGAAAAGGCGATCACCGGCTCTTCCCATTTACACTGTGATCAGCCGTGATTGGACACGGCTGATCACATGGTAAAGAGTCTCCGTCGGAGACTCTTTACCGAGATCGTAGTTGCCGGGTGTCAGACTGACACCCCGCAACAACGATCGCCGCAATGCGCGCCCCCGGGGGCGCGCAGCGGCTCATAATCCTGATCACGTCATATGACGTCCGGTTAGGATTATGAAACCACTTTGCCGCCGTCTATTTGTAATAGGGCGGGCGGCAAGTGGTTAAAACTGCAGTTTTTTCAGGAGCACTGATCTTAACCACTTCCCGACCAGCGCACGACGATGTACGTCGACAGAATGGCACAGGCAGGCATATTGGCGTACAGGTACGTCCAATATTCAATGCCGCCCTGCCATCCAATCACATGGAGCAGAGATCAGCGTCACTAGTTGCTAGGCAGAATGGAGAAATGTTGTTTATACAGCATTTCCTCCATTCGGCCGCTCCGTGAGACGATCGCGGGGATGCCCGCGGCGATCGAGTCCGCAGGACCCGCGACCGGACTCACGGGGGTCCCGACCAGCGCGGGAGCGCAGCGTGTAAACAACATTTCTCCATTCTGCCTAGCAACTAGTGACGCTGATCTCTGCTCCATATGATTGGAGCAGAGATCAGTGTTCACTAAATGAAAGCCCAACCCCCCCACAGTTAGTAACACGCCCCTAGGAACACTTAACCCCTACACTGCCACCCACTGGTTAACCCCTTCACTGCCAGTGTCATTTACACAGGAATCACTGCATTTGTATAGCACTGATTGCTGTATAAATGACAATGGTCCCAAAAATGTGTCAAAAATGTCCGATGTGTCCCCCACAATGTCGCAGTCACAATAAAAATCGCTGATCGCCGCCATTACTAGTAAAAAAAAAAATAATAAAAAATTATTAATAAAAATGCTATAAAATTATCCCTATTTTGTAAACGCTATAACTTTTGCGCAAACCAATCAATAATCGCTTATTGCGATTTTTTTTACCAAAAATATGTAGAAGAATACGTATCGACCTAAACTGAGGGAAAAAAATGTTTTTTTATATATTTTTGGGGGATATTTATTATAACAAAAAGTAAAAAATAATGCGTTTTTTTCAAAATTGACGCTCTATTTTTGTTTATAGCGCAAAAAATAAAAACCGCAGAGGTGACTAAATGCCACCAAAAGAAATCTCTATTTGTGGGAAAAAAAGGACGTCAATTTTGTTTGGGAGCCACGTCACATGTCTGCGCAATTGTCAGTTAAAGCGACGCAGTGCCGAATCGCAAAAAGTGATCTGGTCTTTGACCAGCAAAATGGTCCGGTCTGCAAGTGGTTAATGACGCTTAAAGTGAAAAAATAAAAGTGAAATATTCCTTTAAATTTCATACCTGAGGGGTGTCTACTATAGTATGCCTGTAAAGGGGCGCATGTTTCCCTTGCTTAGAACTGTCCCTGCACAAAATTAAATTTTTAAAGGAATAAAAGTAATTTAATACTGCTTGCGGGCTAGGGGTACGCGGTGCTGTCCTCTCTCTCCGGCCCTTTTTGCCATTGCCATGGAACCAGTGGCGGAGGCACTACGTTTCTTGCCTCACATTAAGGGTCTCCGTCTGGCTTGGCTGGAGCAGAGCTTAGTCCTGTACGCAGACGCTCACGCCCTGCCCACTTCAAACTACTCTAATGTGCCCTTGTTCGCAGGGGGCCTGGTGTTCCCAGACTGCCACAAGTACTACATTGCGGCTCTATTGGTACCTGCATTCTGGTGGCTTGTTCCCGGACAGATCCAACCCAGCCTGGGCTATGGAAGCTGTGGTGTTACGGTCTGTGGAGGCTTTGTCGAACCTCCTTTTGCGGGGTCTAAAGGCTCCGTACAGCCTGACCCCCTCCATGTGTACCACCCTTAGGGCCTGACGGGAGGGCTTGGTCTGTGAAAAATATCCTTCAATTGTGGTATCCCTGAAAGCCCCCCTCTGGAACAATCCTAACCTACATCACCTTTACAAAATTCCAGACTCTGTAGTGTAGACCAAGTACCATATCAAATTTCTCTCAGATGCCACCTCAGACCTCTCGATCTTCCCCTTCGATCATTTCATATCTCACCACAGTGTCCCGCCCTCACACAAATTTAGGTATCTTTAACTGTCCCATGCTTTCAGGGCCCAGTTTCCACCAGGCGAGGGACAGCTGGTGCAGTCTGACTTGGAACAATTTTTTTTGACTGCACCCAAAAGCCTACCTCCATGCTTTATGCACATCTCCTCCGGGTCTCATCTCCTGAGTTGTCCAGGCTCCATCAGCAATGGAGCCGGGATGTTCTGGAGCTGGACTCTGAGGACTGGGAGGATATATGGGACCTCCCATTTAAAATACTGGTTTCCTTGAGAGATCGCCTCATTCAATACAAGATTGTTCATAGAGCATATCTCACTCCTGCTGGGGTGCACAGGATGAGGTCTTCCCTCTCCCCGGAGTGTTGGCCGTGTGACCATGCTCTGACAAATCCTGATTGAGGTGAATGAACTGCTAAGTATCTCTATTGTCCCATCCCCAAGAATATGCCTGTTGGGACTGGTGGAGGACCTGGTGCCCAGGGTGGCAGAGAGAACCCTGTTGGGTCTCTTGCTGTTCTATGCCAGGAAATCCATCATCCTATGCTGGAAGCAGAAAACTCCTCCCTCTATAGGGCTATGGAAAACACTTGTCAATGATGTGATACCCCTATACAAAGATAACTATATTCATAGAGGCTGTCCGAAAAAATATGACAGGGTCTGGTCTAAGTGGTTGACGGTACCCTCCACTACTGCAGCAGACTAGGAGGTCTCTCGCTATCTGTTCACCTCCCTAGAAGTCTTGATAAACCAACCCTTGCCAGCACAGTAACCTAGGTGTGCTAGTCAACTATCAACCTATCCCTGGAGCGGGAGCCAGGCTAACACATGGATAATGGTATATTATGGAAGTCAAAAATAACATAACATATCTTGGTTCCGTTATGCTGACTTGCGACCTCTGCGCGGTTCGCACCCCTGTACTGTTTTATGTTTGTCTTGTCCATGTGTTTGCTAAAAACAAAATAAAAAGATTTAAAAAAAAAACTGCTTGCGGCTTTAATGTAATGTCTGGTCCCGGCAATATGGATGAAAATCATTGAGAAAAAGGCCCCTCCAGTCCATTACCAGGTCCTTTGGGTCTTGTATGGATATGAAGGGGAACCCCGCACCCAAATTAAAAAAAGGAAAGACGTGGGGCAATGACAAATGTTTTTTGGGTTTTTTTTTGTGAAACAAGGATTGGGATAAAGCATCAATGGAGAGGAGACATGTTTTTCCCATATATCAACTCTTACAGGAGAGCATTTCATCTCAGGAGTAGATTTCATCTCACTTCCTGTTGTCTCCTTCCGTTTGCAAGTAGAAGACATTTGTAAGTTGGATGTTTGAAAGTAGGGGCCTGCCCTATATGCTCTGCAGAAATTTGGGCCTAAGGTGCTGGTGTTGCCACAACACTGCGACCTTAGGGATCCGGACTAAAAAATTGTCTGAACGTATCAGTCAGATGGCCACCTTTTCCACCGCTCCTTCTGTGACTGACCGAAGCCTCAGCAACACGTTGTCCAGGACCAGGAGTTTGCAACCTCCCAGTCTCTGGGAACGCGTTGCACAGACCTTTCTCCCGGAGATGTCTCATCCTCTGCTCCCTCTGCGACGGCAAGATAAGGTTGACAACCTTACCCTTGTAACGTGGATCAAGGAGCGTGACCAGCCAGTAATGATCCCTCTCCTTGATCCGAAGAATACAAGGATCCTTCTGCAGGCTTTGCAGGATCAGGGAGGCCATGCAGCGTAGGTTAGCTGAGGCATTTGGTCCGGAGTCCTCTGGGTCACTAAGGACAACATGATCCACAGCCACTTCCTCCCAGCCATGTACAAGTCCACGGGTTTCTTGGGACTGTAAATTATCCCTTAAAGACTGCTGCGGCTGATGCTGAGTGCCAGGCTCCACCTCCAGGCTCCACCTCCATGATGACACAATCCTCCTCCTGCTCCTCGTCCTCCTCGTCCTCTTCCTCTATCTGGATAAAGGGGGCCTTGAGAGCAGTGGTGGAACTACCACCATCGCGACCCGTGCAGGGAAATTTGCCTGGTAAATCGGACATTGGTGTACAGATAGCAGAGTGCCCGCAAGTACTCGGCTGTGACACACCTTCATTCCTCTCAGATGGGTTTCAGAGAGGACTGAAGGTCTAGTGGGGTTGGAGATGCCAGCTGATGAGGAGCAAGGAGAGGTCCGCTTTGTTCTTTGGTGTGGGTCTTTTAGGTACGCTTGCCAACGAACTGCATGGCAGGTCGACATATGTCTGGTCAAGCATGTGGTGCCCAAGCGGGTGATGTTTTGGCCACGCGAGATACGCTTGAGACATATGTTGCAAATAGCAGCGGTGCGATCTGATGCACTCGTCTCAAAAAAGGCCCACACCAAAGAACTTTTAGAATAACGCGCAGAGGCAGCGCCCTGCAGAGGTGGAGATCTTCGGTGTGATGCTGTCAGTTGGCTGCCCTTAAGCTGGCCCCCGAAGGGCATCCTGCCTCATTGGAGATGTGCCTCCTCCTCTTCTCTCCCATCAGGCACCCACGTGGAGTCAGTGACCTCATCCCTCCCTCCCTCCTCGTCACTGGAGCAAACCTGGCTGTATGCTGCAGCTGGGGGAACATGACTGCCAGTTTGCTGTTCTTCTTGGGCACCCCCCCTCTCTGGGCTCACGTTACTGCCTTCCTCAAGGTGGGTACCATCTTCGGAGCCCTCAAAACTCTGCGCATTCTCCTGCAGCATGTGGTCAAAGAGTTCGGGGGACTCCTCAGGACATGGTGAGGCTAGGGAAGGAGTCACTGATGCCATTGAGCCGAGGGACGAGGCCTCTTTGGCAGACAAAGTACCCTGAGGCTGGGTGAGAGAGGATGCGGAGGATGAGGACGGCTTGGTCATCCACTCTACCAACTCTTCTGCATGTTGTGGCTCAACACGGCCAGCTCCCGAAAAAAAGGACAATCATTCCCCCATGGCCATGTGCTGATGAGGATGCACTGTGTACATGGCCAGCACTGTTTGCTGTAGACACAGAGCCCGCTTGCCTTCTTTTAGTGGCCTGTGAGCGTCTGCCTCTCCTTGGTGGCCTTCCAGACATGCTGTACAATTAGATTAGCAAAACAACGCCTGAAGTTTACTAAAAACAGTACACCAGGAATGGCCTACAGTAAGGTATAGGCTTGACAGCTCAGCAAGTCAGCTGCCTGGCTGAAAGTGTCTTTGAACACACACTCAGGCAATGGCCTAGTAAGGTATAGGCTTGGCTAGAATATATATATAAAAGCTTGTATATATATATATACAGGCCCGGACTGGGACAAGAAATAGGCCCGGGCATTTTAAACTGGGCAGCCCAGTCCCTGGGGGGAGTAGGTCGGAGATGTGGAGCAGGCGTTCGCGGGGGTGGTTGGTGATCAGATATTCATCCCAAGAACCATCCCCAATTCTACAAAGAGACATCCCCAGCAAAGATGACTCCAGACCAGCAAAGAGACAGCCCCCGACCAGTAAAGAGACAGCCCCCGACCAGCAAAGAAACAGCCTCAAAGCAGCAAAGAGACAGCCTCAAAGCAGCAAAGAGACAGCTTCAAAGCAGCAAAGAGACAGCTTCAAAGCAGCAAAGAGACAGCCTCAAAGCAGCAAAGAGACAGCCTCAAAGCAGCAAAGAGACAGCTTCAAAGCAGCAAAGAGACAGCCTCAAAGCAGCAAAGAGACGGCCCAAACCAGCAAAGAGACGGCCCAAACCAGCAAAGAGACGGCCCAAAACCAGCAAAGAGACGGCCCCTGACCAGCAAAGAGACGGCCCCCGACCAGCAAAGAGACAGCCTTAAACCAGCAAAGAGACAGCCTCAAACCAGCAAAGAGACAGCCTCAAACCAGCAAAGAGACAGCCCCCGACCAGCAAAGAGACGGCCCCCGACCAGCAAAGAGACAGCCCCCGACCAGCAAAGAGACGGCCCCCGACCAGCAAAGAGACGGTCCCCGACCAGCAAAGAGACAGCCTCAAACCAGCAAAGAGACAGCCTCAAACCAGCAAAGAGACGGCCTCAAACCAGCAAAGAGACGGCCTCAAACCAGCAAAGAGACAGCCCCCGACCAGCAAAGAGACGGTCCCAAATCAGTAAAGAGACGGCCCCAGACCAGCAAAGAGACGGCCCTAGACCAGCAAAGAGACGACCCCAGACCAGCAAAGAGACAGCCCCCGACCAGCAAAGAGACAGCCCCTGACCAGCAAAGAGACAGCCTCAAACCAGCAAAGAGACAGCCTCAAACCAGCAAAGAGACAGCCCAAACCAGCAAAAGAGACGGCCCCAAACCAGCAAAGAGACGGCCCCAGACCAGCGAAGAGGCGGCCCCAGACCAGCAAAGAGACGGCCCCAAACCAGTAAAGAGACGGCCCCAAACCAGCAAAGAGACGGCCCCAAACCAGCAAAGAGACGGCCCCAGACCAGCAAAGAGACGGCCCCAGACCAGCAAAGAGACGGCCCCAGACCAGCAAAGAGACAGCCTCAAACCAGCAAAGAGACAGCCTCAAACCAGCAAAGAGACAGCCCAAACCAGCAAAAGAGACGGCCCCAAACCAGCAAAGAGACGGCCCCAGACCAGCGAAGAGGCGGCCCCAGACCAGCAAAGAGACGGCCCCAAACCAGTAAAGAGACGGCCCCAAACCAGCAAAGAGACGGCCCCAAACCAGCAAAGAGACGGCCCCAGACCAGCAAAGAGACGGCCCCAGACCAGCAAAGAGACGGCCCCAGACCAGCAAAGAGACGGCCCCAAACCAGCAAAGAGACAGCCCCAAACCAGCAAAGCGACGGCCCCAAACCAGCAAAGAGACGGCCCCAGACCAGTAAAGAGACGGCCCCATACAGACAGCCCCATACTAGTAAAGAGTCAGCCCCATACCAGTGACGAGACAGCCCCATACCAGTGACGAGACAGCCCCATACCAGTGACGAAACAGCCTCAGCCCAGTGACGAGACAGCCACATGCCAGTGACGAGACAGCCACATGCCAGTGACGAGACAGCCACATGCCAGTGACGAGACAGCCACATGCCAGTGACGAGACAGCCCCATGCCAATGACGAGACAGCCCCATGCCAGTGACGAGACAGCCCCATGCCAGTGACGAGACAGCCCCATGCCAGTGACGAGACAGCCCCATGCCAGTGACGAGACAGCCCCATGCTAGTAAACAGACAGCCCCAAACAGACATCCCCATACCAGTAAAGAGGCAGCCCCAATCTACTCCATTTCACCACCACTCACCCCGCTCCTCCCTGTGCAGCCATCACAGTGTCCAGGCTGGTGTTAGGAGAGAGGCTGCTGCTGTAGCTACAACTCCAGCACGGCCGGCCCGCGTGGTGTCTGTCCCCTGCAGGCACTTCCTGGATGTCACAGGACAGGAGCCTTCTCTTCCGCCTTTAGGAATGTCCGTATAGCGTGAGGTGGGCGGCGGCCGCGGTCTGTGTTAACCCCGTCCTGACCGCGGTCGCTGCTTACCTCCCGCCGTGCCGCCCAGTCATCAAGAGGCCACTCTTGCTCCAACATGCAGCCCAGGGACCGCGGCCCACTGGGCAAATGCCCGGTATGCCCTATGGCCAGTCCGGGCCTGTATATATATATATAAAATGCACTGAGCTCAGTGAGTCACCTGCTTGGCTGAAGTATATTAGCGACAGTACACAAGGAACGGTCTACAGTGAGATGAAGCTAAACTGTATACAGCATATATATATATATATATATGTACTTACACACATATATATGCACACAAAGCCGGGATGTATATATACACAATACACTGCAGCTATCTGTCTCGCCTGCCTGCCTGAAGTATATTAGCAACAGTACACCAAGAAGGAATTGCCTGCCTTCTGAAACAAAATGAAATGACAGTCTCTCTGTCTCTCTCTTTCACAAACGCCACCAACACACTACACACGGCCCACGTGCTGGCGGCCTTATATAGTGTGGGGCGTGTACTTAACCCCCTGAGCCATAATTGGCCACAGGCATCTTGCCTATGGTCAATTATGTCTCTCTACGCTGACGGCGCTGTGATTGGCCAAAGCATGTGGGTCATAGTGCATGCTTGGCCAATCATCAGCCAGCAATGCACTGCGATGACGCAGTGCATTATGGGCCGTGACGTGACGCTCGAATTTGGCGCGAATGGCCCATAATGTTTCATCTTCGTCGAACGATCGAACAGCCGATGTTTGAGTCAAACTTATGTTTAACTCGAAACTCGAAGCTCATCCCTAATGAGCAGTAATAATGAAATGCTAAGTGGTCCTTATATCTAGAAAACACTCATATACTTTGGTACTAAAGGTAATTGGAAACAGGCAATCCTTGAGGTGCACAAACACTGTATCAAAGGGATCCAATAATTCAAAATAGTTATTGTAGTGCTGTAGTTTCAAAGTTCAAATTCTTTTCCCTCATGTTTTTAAAAGGAAGCATTTAGTATGTCAACATCTTTCATTAGCATAGCAAGGCCAAAACTTTGAAAGGTTTTGGAAAGACACCGGCATTGTGGATATCCCTCTGTTGGGGATACTACAAATATAAGGCGAGAGTGGAACCGGGGACAACTAGATTGTAAGGCGGTGTTATACAGTTCATTTCATATGGGAATTATCCATACGTTACCACCCAGCTGGTTGGAAACTTAATTCAATCGTCTCCGTCGATTGGTATGGCGGCAGATTTAACTCACAGATCACTCCTTGTCACCAAAATGTAGACTGGGAGAGGATATTCACCATTTTATACATCTGTATCCAAGTTCATGAAACTCGTGGCTATGCCACCTTATACCTTTGTGTCCCGCTATCGTTGTTGCGGCCATCGCTCACAGAAGCCGGTCTGCGATCATTCTCAGCACAGCCCACACAAGCAACGTCATAGGACGAGGCAGCGTTGTGTAGGACATCAACGCTTTTCGCTGGGTCTAATGGCGTAGCTTCATCTTGGACGATACTTGGACTGGTAACCACACTCCCTTTTATCTTAACGTTTGCGTGTGGTTACCACCAGAGAGAGTTTTCAATTTAAAGGGACCAGTGTCTCATTTGAAGAAAAAGTTTATATTGGCAATTCTTCAGGGCTAATCATTTTAGCAAATACAGATCTTGGTACATAAGGGGAACCATAACTAAGAATGAAATAGATACCCATAATCTCTTTAATATAGAATATGTATTTGTAGGACCTTTGTGTGAACTCCATAATTTTACATTGAGAGGCAGTGGGGAGGAAAGGGAAAGAAAAGAGAACAGGGGGAGAATCGACAACTTACATAACAGGAAGGACAAGCATCAGATTTAATATTATATGAAAAATACACTTTATTAAGGTAATTAAATAAATATATAGATAAGTGGCAGCAGGCTGGTCATTCAAAATATGTACCACTACTATGTCTGTTACCTTATAGATTTTTGAGATATATATATATATATATATATATATATATATATATATATATATATATATATATATATATATAAGGTTTTTTTTTTCCTAGGCCTCAAGTAGGGATGAGCTCGGTGTTCGTTCGACTCGAACACCGGCTGTTCGCCCATTCGGCGAAGCCAGAACTCTGTGGGCCGTTTGCGCCACATTCGTGTGGCGCTCACAGCCCACAATGCACTGCGTCTTAATTGGCCACAGGCAGGAGAGCCATAATTGGCCACAGACAGGATGCCTGTGGCCAATTATAGCTCAAGGGGTTTAGTACACGCCCCACACTATATAAGGCCGCCAGCGCGGCAGCCTTGTGTAGTGTGTTGCGGCGTTCAGGGAGAGAGCAGGATAGGCAGGGACAGTGTGTTCTTTTCTTGTGAACCTAGCGCTGTTAAAATGGGTGTTGTGTGCCTCCAGCACAGTATACACCTGACGATACCCTTTATTGCTGGTGTTCTGTAATACAACAATCTGCAGCAGTTAAAGTGGGTGTTGTGTGCCTCCAGCACAGTATACACCTGTATCTCCCCTTTATTGCTGGTGTTCTCTAATACAGGCATCTGCAGGAGTTAGTGGGTGTTGTGTGCCTCCAGCACAGTATACACCTGAAGATAGCCCTTATTGCTGGTGAGAGGCCCCATGCAGGGGTAAGCACATCTCCGTCATCTATGATAATATTTTACTTTCTATTTGTACACACACCTTATGATCGTTGTATCTGTATTTCCAAACACTTTGATAAACCAAAAGGACATTCTTGTCCATACTAATCTTACTGCCTTTTCCCCTTTTCTTTATTTTCCCCTCTTTTACTCTCTTTATTTATACCTTTGCTCTCGCTCCACCTTGCATCCTTGTCCATATTCTCATTGACTCCACTACACAACAGCAATACTTTACCTTCACCTGTAGGTTATTATTGAGTGTACTACCTAATTTACATACATATTGTCAGGTCACCTAGAGCCCAGGTGACAGATGCACACTGTAGGGATTAGGAGTGCACCGCAAGGTTGTGGACCCTACGGCTGACTGCTGCTGACAGAGGTCAAGGTGATAGGAAGGCAGGGCCGCCAGAACAACAAGATGGATCGCACTGGGGTTAGAGCGTAAGATTCCCTGGGGCGTGGAGTCTAAGGCCGCGTACACACGCGCGGACTGTTGGCCCAACTTTGTCCGTCCAACAGTTTGAGCGAACAGTCCGCTCAAACTTAGCATGGACGGACATGGCCACACACGACGAACGAACAGTTTGCTAAAACCGTGCGCGATGACGTGAACGGCACGTACGACGGGACGCAAAATACGACGTCCTATACACTGCATTATAACTTTCGGCTTGAAAATCCTTTCTGAGCATGCGCGGAACTTAGTTTGACGAACAAGCCTACACACGGGCGGACTGTTCGTTGAAACAAGGTTTCAGCGGACAGTTTTTCGGAATTTCCGTAAAACCTTGTCCGTCCAACTGTCCGCTGAAACTGTCCGCTGAAAGCCCACACACGAGCGGACTGTCCGCCCAAACACTGTTCAGCGGACAAGGTTGGGCCAACAGTCCGCGCGTGTGTACGCGGCCTAAGAGCCAGCAGGTGTTCACCAGAGCCTCGAGTGGTGAGGATGGACTTGGCTGCAACTGGCTCAAGGGTCGCGACCCCCAGGGTCCCCCAGCTCACACCCACAGTAGGCAACAGGAGGAAGCCCAAGGTCGGGGCCACAAGCAGACAGGAATAGTCGGGGACACGCCAAAAGGTCAGGATCATAGGCAAACAGGGATAGTCAGGACACGCCAAAGTCGGAAACGGAATAACAGCAGAGCACACGGCAGGTAACAGGAAGCTAACACACAAGGGTTGATCAGCAGGGCTGGCCTGCAGTGCACAGGTTAATATAGAGTTCTCTGATAGGAGCTAGGGTGGAGCCATGCCAGAGGATGGATTATAAAAGCAGTCAGGTGAGGGTCGGCTGGTCTCTAGATATGAACACATGGAGACAGGTAAGCAGATGAACTCTATTGCATAACCATGACACATATATACTTTTATTATAGTTGTCATGATGTATATGGCCAATGGGGCAATTCAGAACACACATGCTATCTTCACCTCTTCTTTCGCCATGGTCGACCCCCCACTGAGTTCCCGACTGGTTGCTGCGGGTCATGCCTCTCCAGCTCCCGGTTGGATCATTTTCCGTGGTCACCATTTGGAATCAGCTTTCTTGGATCAATCAACCATAATGTAAGTATGGAGTACCTCATTGAGGTCACATGCTTTTTTTTCCAACTTCAAGCATCATTGAATGTTATGTCTTACTGATATTTACTATTTTTTAGATAATTATGCATACATCCAGTCCTGAGGAAGCGAGCATAGCTGGCAAGACGCTTCGAGTACAAAAGATGTTTATGTATATTATGTATTTTCCAAAATTGTATCAAACATATTATGATTCATGATGATTTTATGCTCCTTTATAAATATGTCTTTGGAATTACAATCAATTCCAATTCATTTACTCTACTCATTTGTTATGACCTCTGTGATCTACTCATTTAAAGTCCCATGGGCAAACTTTTCCTTTTCTATATATAGTTTGGGATGGAGTTGCATCACTTTAGGAGGCAGTATCCAGACCATCCTCTTTTTTTATTACTGGTGTTCTTTAACCACTTTCAGACCGGACCAATTTGCTGGTCAAAGACCAGACCACTTTTTGCGATTCGGCACTGCGTCGCTTTAACTGACAATTGCGCGGTCGTGTGACTTGGCTACCAAACAAAATTGACGTCCTTTTTTCCCACAAATAGAGCTTTCTTTTGGTGGTATTTGATCACCCCTGCGGTTTTTATTTTTTGCGCTATAAACAAAAATAGAGCGACAATTTTGAAAAAAACGCATTATTTTTTACTTTTTGTTATAATAAATATCCCCCAAAAATATATAAAAAAACATTTTTTTCCCTCAATTTAGGCCGATACGTATTCTTCTACATATTTTTGGTAAAAAAAATCGCAATAAGCGATTATTGATTGGTTTGCGCAAAAGTTATAGCGTTTACAAAATAGGGATAGTTTTATAGCATTTTTATTAATAATTTTTTATTTATTTTTTTACTAGTAATGGCGGCGATCAGCGATTTTTATTGTGACTGCGACATTGTGGGGGACCCATCGGACATTTTTGACACATTTTTGGGACCATTGTCATTTATACAGTAATCACTGCTATATAAATGCAGTGATTCCTGTGTAAATGACACTGGCAGTGAAAGGGTTAACCAGTGGGTGGCAGTGTAGGGGTTAAGTGTTCCTAGGGGTGTGTTACTAACTGTGGGGGGGTTGGGCTTTCATTTAGTGTACACTGATCTCTGCTCCAATCACATGGAGCAGAGATCAGCGTCACTAGTTGCTAGGCAGAATGGGAAAATGTTGTTTATACAGCATTTCCTCCATTCGGCCGCTCCGTGAGACGATCGCGGGGATGCCCGCGGCGATCGAGTCCGCGGGTCCCACGACCGGACTCACGGGGTCCCGACCAGCGCGGGAGCGCGCCGCCGGCGGTGCGCTCCCAATGGCACGGCGGCAAGAATATTGGACGTACATGTACGCCAATATGCCTGCCCGTGCCATTCTGTCGACGTACATCGTCGTGTGCTGGTCGGGAAGTGGTTAATACAGGCATCTGCAGCATTTACAGTGGGTGTTGTGTGCCTCCTGCACATTATACACCTGAAGCTACCCCTTATTGGTGGTGTTGTTCTGTTTCTGTAACACAGGCAGCTGCAGTAATTACAGTCGGTGTACTGTGTCATCTGCTCAGTGTGCACCTAAAGCTACCCAATTGCTGGTTTTCCCATCTCCTTGCAGGCCATTACCATGTCTGGAAGGCCAACAAGGAGGGGCAGACAGTCACGAGCCAATAAAAGAGGGAAAGCAGGCTCTGTGTCTAGAGACAACAGTGCTGGTCGTGGATGCGGTGCATCATCATCAGCGCGTGGCCATGGGACACGCTTGTCCTTATTTTTGGCAGCTGGATGTGTTGAGCCGCATCATCCCGAAGACTAGGTAGAGTGGATGACCAAGCCCATCCTCCTCATCCTCTCTTACCCAGGTTCAGGGTACTAGCAAAGCAGCTGCCAACACGTCCTCTTCCCTCGTCTCAATGTCATCAGTCACTCCTTCCCTAGACCCACCACGTCCTCCTGAGGAGCCCCCCGAACAGTTTGAGCACAGTGTTGGGTACATGCTCCAGGAGGATGCCCAGTGTTTTGTAGGCTCTGATGATGACACTCAGCTAGAGGAAGGCAGTAGCGTGAGCGCAGAGAGAGGGGATGCTCAAGAAGGACAGCAATCTGGCAGTCATGTTCCACAAGCTGCAGCATACTGCCAGGTTTGCTCCAGCGATGAAGAGGGAGGGGATGATGAGGGCACTGACTCCACGTGGGTGCCTGGTAGGAGAGAGGAGGAGGAGGGGGCACATGTCCAACGAGGCAGGATGCCCTCTGGGGGCCAGCTTAGGGGCAGCACACTGACTGAATCACACCACAGAGCTCCGCCTGTGCAGGGCGCTGCCTCTGCGCGTTATTCTAAAAGTTCTTTGGTGTGGGCCTTTTTTGAGACGAGTGCATCAGATCGCACCGCTGCTATCTGCAACATATGTCTCAAGCGTATCTCGTGTGGCCAAAACATCAGCCGTTTGGGCACCACATGCTTGACCAGACATATGTTGACCTGCCATGCAGCTCGTTGGCAAGCGTACCTCAAAGACCCACACCAAAGAACAAAGCGGACCCCTCCTTGCTCCTCATCAGCTGGGATCTCCAACCCCACTAGACCTTCAGTCCTCTCTGAAACCTGCTCTGAGAGGAATGAAGGTATAGAATTAGGTGTGTCACAGCCAAGTACTTGCGGGCAATCTGCTAGCAGTACACCCACGTCCGATTATAGCAGGCAAATTTCCCTGCCCCAGCTGCTGGACCGTAGAAAGAAGTTCGCTCCCAGCCATCCAACATGCCCAGCGGTTGAATGCTAGCTTGACTAAATTTCTAGCACTTCAGCTGCTGCCTTTTCAGTTGGTAGACTCGGCCCCCTTCCGTGAGTTTGTACAATGTGCGGTTCCTCAGTGGCAGGTCCCCAAACGCCACTTTTTCTCACGGAAGGCGATTGCGGCTATCTACCGGCATGTGGAAGGCAATGTCCTTGCCTCGCTGGACAGGGTGGTCAGCGGTAAGGTGCATATTACCGCTGACTCATGGTCCAGCAGGCATGGACAGGGACGTAACCTATCTTTCATGGCCCGTTGGATCACTCTTCTGGCAGCTGGGAAGGATGCAGGACAAGGTGCAGTAGTGTTGGAGGTTGTTCCGCCACCACGCCTCCAAAATGCTACTGCCGATTGTGACACACCTCTCTCCTCCACTCCTCCTCTTCTTCTTCCTCCATGGCCTCTTCCAGTGCTCTGTCCTCAGAACCAGCGGTGCTCCGTAGGCGTTCAAGGAGCTAAGCAAGTACGCAGGCAAAAAGATGCCATGCCGTGCTTGCGCTGGTTTGTTTGGGGGACAGGAGCCACACTTGGGCAGATATTTTGTCAGATCTGCAGGGGCAGGCCGAGAGGTGGTTGATGCCATGCCAGCTTAAGCCAGGATTGGTGGTTTGCGACAATGGCACCAACCTCCTCTCCGCCCTCCGACAGGAACAACTGACCTATGTGCCCTGTGTGGCTCACGTCCTTAACCTGGTAGTGCAGCTGTTCTTGGGCAGGTACCCAGACTTAGAGGATGTCCTGAGGTAGGCCAGGAAAGTCTGTGTGCATTTCCACCGATCATTTAAAGGGATTGTAAAGTAAATTATTTATTTTTTTAAAATAACAAACATGTTATACTTACCTCCACTGTGCAGCTCATTTTACACAGAGTGGCCCTGAACCTGCTCTTCTGGGGTCCCTCGGCGGCTGTCTAGGCTTCCTCCCGCAGGTACTTCTCAAGTTCATGTGAGCTCCCTCACATGGTGAGAAGGACCTGCTGGTGCGCTCCCGTGATACAGCTGGCGGCTATAGTCACTCACTGTATCACACGGCTCCACCCCCCGGCACTCCGCGTCATTGGATGTGATTGACATCAGCACGAGCCAATGGCTGCGCTGCTTTCAATCCATCCACTCCAACCAGGCTGAGCGGCGAAGAGGACGGCGGGGGGCGAGCGCGGGACTTTCGAGGGGTCAGGTAAGTAAAACGGGGGGGGGGGCTGGGGAGCCAGCAGTTTGAAATGTTTTGCATTCTATGCATTAAGGTGAAAAAACATTTACCTTTACAACCCCATTAATGCCTGTGCTCGGCTGGCTGAGCTCCAAAAGGAGTTGAACCTGCCCAAGAACCGCTTTATATGTGACATGCCCACCAGATGCAACTCAATGTTGGCCATGCTGCAGCAGCTTCACATGCAGCAGAGGGCCATCAATGAGTACCTGGGCGACTACGGCACCAGGACAGGGTCAGGGGAGCTTGTTTTTCTCAAAATGCCAGTGGGGCATGATTAGGGATGCATGCACTGTCCTGTCACCATTTGAGGAGGCCACGAGAATGGTGAGCAGTGACAGTGCATGCATCAGTGACACTGTACCTCTTGTCCACCTGTTGGAGCATACGCTGCGTGGAATAATGGACAGGGCACTTGAGGCAGAACTAAGGTAGGAAGAGGAGGACTTCCTTGCCTCCCAAGGCCCCCTTTATCCAGACAGTGTTCCTGCTGTCCCACCCATCACACAGGAAGAGGACGAGGAGGAGGATTGTGTCAGCATGGAGGTGGAGCCTGGCACTCAGCATTAGCAGCATTAGTCTTTTAGGGATGTCCCTAGAAACCCGTGGACTTGTATGTGGCTGGAAGGAGGTGGCTGCGGATCATGTTGTCATTAGTGACCCAGAGGACTCCAGACCAAATGCCTCAGCTAACCTACGCTGCATGGCCTCCCTGATCCTGCAAAGCCTGCAGAAGGATCCTTGTATTCTTCGGATCAAGGAGAGGGACCATCACTGGCTGGCCACTCTCCTTGATCCACAGTACAAGGGTAAGGTTGCGGATGCTTCAGTCAGTCACAGAAGGAGCGGACTAATGCGTTCAGACAATTTTTTATTCCGCAGCCCCAAGGTATGATTGGATCCAGCAACCATCGCCAGCATCTGATTTACATGGTGCAGGAATACCTAGGGGCAAGGTCAGACATGGACACCTTTCCCACCGAAAATCCTCTGGCTTACTGGGTCTTGAGGATGGATCACTGGCCAGAGCTTACACAGTATGTAATTGAGCTACTGGCCTGTCCTGCATCCAGAACGCACCTTCAGAACGCACCTTCAGTGCTGCTGGAGGCTTTGTAACTGATCACAGGGAGCACCTGTCCACCGACTCAGTTGATCGCCTGACTTTCATAAAGATGAATCAGACTTGGATCACCACCATCTACCAAGCCCCTAAAGCTGATGTAACCGAATATTTTCTTTTTTTTAAATGTCACATCCCTTCAAGACTGCCTATGCTGTTGCCGAGTGACTGTCCTGTTATGTTGACTGACTATCCTCTTCCTCCTCAATGATCCTGCTGATAGCTTGGAAGAACATTTTTGGTTCTGGGTGACGCCACCAGTTGCTAAGGCCCAATTTTTCAGCCCCTGTTTAACAGGGGCATGTAATACAATCTTTGATGCAATGCTTTGCAGCAGGGCTCATTCCTGCACTCCAACTAGAGTATCTGGGAGAGGTTGCAGTGTCGTGGCACCAGCAAGCAGTGCCTAAGGCCCATTTTTACAGCCCCTGTTTAACAGGGGCATGTAATTACAATTCTTGATATAATATTTCACAGCAGGGCCTGTTCCTGCGCCCACCAAGAGTAACTGTGAGGACTTATAGTGTTGTGGCACCAGCACCACAACCACCAAAGGCCCAATTTTTTTACCACTGTTCAACAATGGCATGTAATTACAATTCTCGATATAATCGTTCACAGCAGGGCGCTTCAGCACCCACCAAAAGTCACTTTGAGGGCCTACAGTGTTGTGGCAACACCAACACCTTGTTCCGCCATTTCTGCAGAGCATATAGGGCAGGCCCCTACTTTCAAACATCCAACTTACAAACATCTCCTACTTGTAAATGGAAGGAGACAACAGGAAGGGAGATGAAAAAAGACGGACGGCAAAACAAATTATACAGGGGTGATAACCCTTCCCTATGTTTTCCAAAAAGCTGAAAAATAAATTTTTTGACTGGAGCTACACTTTAAAAATGTACCAGTTCAAAATTACAAACAGATTCTACTTAACACAACAAACCTGCACAGTCCCTGTCTTGTTTGCACCGCCTGTATACTGTTGTTCTGAGTATATAGGGCCTGGGGGCCCCACGTCTCTCCTTTTTCAATTTGGGTATGGGGTTCCCCTTAATATCCGTACAAGACCCAAAGGGGTTGGTAATGGGCGGGGTGGCTACCCATGCCATTTTCTCAATGATTTTCATCCGTATTGCCGGAACCAGATATTACATTAAAACCGCAAGCAGTTTTAAATGACTTTTTTTCTGTTAAATGTCATTTTGTGCAGGGACTGTTCTAAACACGGGAAACACGTGGCACTTCACAGGCATACTATAGGCACCCCCCTGGCACCATATTTAAAGGAATATTTCACTTTTTCTTCACTTTAATCGTCAATAAAATCAGTGCTCCCGAAAAAACGTCAGTTTTAAAAAAAAAATTGCCATTGATCCATGTCCTCTGGGGCAGGAGCACAAACCCTTTTTAGGACAATATCTTAGCCATTAAAATTAGCACTTTTTATTTCGAACGTTCGAGTCCCATAGACTTCAATGGGGTTCTAAAGTTCATACGAATTTTCGGTCCATTCGAAAGTTCTGGTGCGAACCGAACCGGGGAGGGGGTGTTCGGCTCGTCCCTAGTCTGAAGAAAGGCCTGGGACGAGGGTCTTCAATCAATACACCTACCATTTCTCTTTTTGCAGAAGTATACGATCGAATTCGCCTTGTCTGGTGGGTAATTTTAGGGCATAAATTCCCTTTACCTTCATGCCCTGAGAGCTCCCTCTATGGCAGAGTGTGAAGTGTTTTGCCAGAGGCTTTTCTGGAATTTTTCCTTTTTCATTGATTTCTCGTAAATGCTCACCGATTCGTACCTTTAGATGTCTTTTTGTTTTTCCCACATAGATTTTAGGACAGGGACAAGTCAGCATGTAAATGACTTGCGATATGGAGCAATTGGTTAAGTCTTGAATTTCATAAGTTTCTTTAGCGAGGGCATCCATAAATGTAGAGGTTCTATGTACTAATGGACAGATCTGGCATTTATTGCAAGGAAACATGCCCAAAGTTTGTGGATAGTTTGCTAGCCAGGTAAGGTCTTGTTCTTTAGTCAATTCTGACTAGATCAACATGTCAGCCAAGTTCTTGGCTCGACATGCCACTAGCTTGAGGGAAGTGCTCACAATTTCGGCTAACTGTGGAGAATTAGTTAAAATCCCCCAGTGGTTCTCCAAAATGGATTGAACGGTGTTCCACTGAGATCCAAAAACTGTTATGATCCGGATTGGATCATTCGTTTTTTGAGAGGATTCGTTCACCAATTTTGGTGGCTCTATAATAAGTAGGCTTTCACTGCCTCTAATTGCTGCTTTATTTTTCACTCTCTTGATTTGTCTATGTGAGTAACCGCATTTGCGGAATCTCTCATAGAGGTGCCCATGCTCCCCCCATAGAGGTGCCACTAATCTGTTGATAATAGGTTGTTAAAAACTGGAAAAAGTTATTGACTAATGTAAACTCCAGCAACACAACCAGAAATTCATTTTGTGGCCCTAATTCTGGGTACGAGGTGTTTAAGAAGGTCTCAACTGCTTGTATACCACACAAATGGGGTCAAAGTGTACCTACTAGCCAAACTTCCTCAAGCTCATCAGGTTCATCAAGTTCCGAAATTTTAGCCAAAACGTGCTGGGTGTCCTGCAGATATGACTTTAAATTCCTGACCATGTCTTTCAAGAGGGAGTCCAAGTACCTACCTATTTTCTCAAGAGGGCCTTGGCAGGCCGAAACAATCGGCCTGCCAGGTGGATTTTATAGGTTTTTGTGTATCTTGGGAATTATGTAAAAAGGTAGGTACATTGACCTCCTGGACATTAAGATAATGAAATTCACGGATAGTTAATATACCCTCATCCTTATCCTCCCGCAATTTTCGGTTTAGTTCCTGAACTACAATAGGAAAAGGATTGTGGTCCAATTTCCTATAAGTGGTCCGATCATTTAACAAGCATTTTGCCTCTTTTTCGTAATGTTGTTGATTCAACAAAACTACATTGCCACCATTGTCACTCTTTTTAATGACAATGTTTTTCCTTCTCTTAAGATCATTGAAAGCTTGCCTTTCACCAGCGTTTAAGTTGTCACTGGCCTTTTGAGTCCAGTCAACTTTCAAGGTCCGTCTGGACCATTTCTAAAAAAGAGGTTCAGCCATTTATTCTTAGATAATGGGGGCATTTTTAGAGATCGAATTCTTATATTGGCTTGTCTCCTTATCGAGGTTACTTTTTCAGGGAGCCCTTCATTCTCCTCCAGTACTCTATGGGGGGCAGCATGGGCACCGGCCTATGCTTGCCTCCATTTAGGTCTTAAGAAAAGAGAAGGATGTTTACTCTTCATCGATGTACTGTGACCATGTACATACGTGGTTACGGTACATCGACGATGTCCTCATGATCTGGAAGGGTACCCCAGAAACGTTACATGAGTTCATGAAATAACTAAATATGAATCAATGTAATATATACAATTGGCATATACCTTTAATCAGAAGAGATTACCCTTTCTTGATCTGCAGATAACTCTGGAAAATGGTCAATAATGCACTTGTACATTCCGAAAAGAAACATCAGCGAACACTCTTGTGTGCTACAAGTCCTCATCCCCATTGGTTAAAAAAATTGTATGCCAGTGGGGCAGTTTCGATGCATTAAGAAGAATTATACAAAGGCAGGTGACTATAGACGTGAGGGCCTTGACCTCTATGAGAGATTCCGCAAACGCGGTTACTCACATAGACAAATCAAGAGAGCTAAAAAGAAAGCAGTGACTAGAGGCCGTGAAAGCCTACTTACTATAGATCCACCAAAATTGGTGGATGAATCCTCTCAAAAAAAAAGAATGATCCCATCCGGATCATAACAGCTTTTGGATCTCAGTGGAACACCGTTCAATCCATTTTAAAGAAACACTGGAGGATTTTAACTAATTCTCCACAGTTAGCCGAAATTGTGGGCACTTTCCCCTAAGCTAGTGGCATGTTGAGCCAAGAACTTGGGTGACATGTTGATCCAGTTGGAATTTACTAAAGAACAAGACCCTACCTGGCTAGCAAACTATCCACAAACTTTGGGCATGTTTCCTTGCAATAAATGCCAGATCTGTCCATTAGTACATAGAACCTCTACATTTATGGATGCCCTCGCTAAAGAAACTTATGAAATTCAAGACTTAACCAATTGCTCCATATCGCAAGTCATTTACATGCTAACTTGTCCCTGTCCTAAAATCTATGTGGGAAAAACAAAAAGACATCTAAAGGTACGAATCGGTGAGCATTTACGAGAAATCAATGAAAAAAGGAAAAATTCCAGAAAAGCCTCTGGCAAAACACTTCACACTCTGCCATAGAGGGAGCTCTCAGGGCATGAAGGTAAAGGAATTTATGCCCTAAAATTACCCACCAGAGGAGGCGACTTTGATCGTATACTTCTGCAAAAAGAAAAATGGTGGGTGTATTGATTGAAGTCCCTCGTCCCAGTGGGGTTAAATATGGAATTCAACTTAGAGGCCTTTCTTGAGACCTAGGGAAAAAAACCTTATATATATCTCAAAAATCTTTAAGGTAACAGACATAGTAGTGGTACATATTTTGAATGACCAGCTAGCTGCCACTTATCTATCTAATTACCTTAATAAAGTGTATTTTTCATATACTATTAAATCTGATGTTTGTATACATGCTTTTCCTTCCTGTTATGCAATTTGTCGATTCTCCCCCTGTCCTCCTTTCTTCTTTTCTTTCCCTTTCCTCCCCACTGCCTCTCAATGTAAAATTATGGAGTTCACACAAAGGTCCTACAAATACATATTCTATATTAAAGAGATTGTGGGTATCTATTTCATTCTTAGTTATGGTTCCCCTTATGTACCAAGATGTGTATTTACTAAAATGATTAGCCCTGAAGAATCGCCAATATAAACTTTTTCTTCAAATGAGACACTGGTCCCTTTAAATTGAAAACTCTCTCTGGTGGTAACCACACGCAAACGTTAAGATAAAAGGGAGTGTGGTTAACAGTCCAAGTATCGTCCAAGATGAAGCTGCGCCATTAGACCCAGCGAAAAGCGTAGATGTCCTACACAACGCTGCCTCATCCTATAATGCTGCGGGCAATCTGCTAGTGGTACACCTAAATCCGATTGTAGCAGGCAAATTTCCCTACCTCAGTTGCTAAACCGTCTAAAGAAATTCAGTTCCAGCTATCCACATGCTCAGTGGCTGAATGTTAGTTTGGCTAAATTGCTAGCACTCCAACTGCTGCCTTTTTAACTGGTAGACTCTGCCCCTTTCGAGAATTTGTGGAATATGCGGTACCTCAGTGGCAGGTTCCCAAACGCCATTTTTTTCTCTGAAGGCCATTCCAGCTCTCTACCAGCATGTGGAAGGCAATGTCTTGGCCTCATTGGACAGGGCGGTTAGCGGTAAGGTGCATATTACCGCTGACTCATGGTCCAGCAGGCATGGACAGGGACATTAAGTTTCTTTAACGGCGCACTGGGTAACCCTGCTGGCAGTTGGGAAGGATGTAGGACAGGGTGCAGAATTGTTGGAGCTTGTTCCACCACCACACCTCCAAAATGCTGGTAGTGGTGATTCTGCCACACCTCTCTCCTCCACCCCCTCTTCCTCCTCTTCTTTTATGGCCTCTTCCTGTGCAGATTTGTCCTCGGAACCAGCAGTGCTCCATAGGCGGTCTAGGGGCTAAACAAGCACTCAGGCAAAAAGATGCCATGCGGTGCTTGAGTTAGTCTGCTTAGGGGACAGGAGCCACACTGGGGCAGAGATTCTGGCAGCTCTGCAGGTGCAGGTTCAGAGGTGGTTGATGCCACGCCAGCTTCAGCCAGGAATGGTGGTTTGAGACAATGGCACCAACCTCCTCTCTGCCCTCCGACAGGGACACTTGACCCATGTTCCCTGTTTGGCTCACGTCCTTAATTTGGTGGCGCAGAGGTTCTTGTGCAGGTACCTGGGCTTACAGGATCTCTTGAGGCAGGCCAGGAAAGTCTGTGGGCATTTCCGACTCTCATATAATGCCAGTACTTGGCTGGCTGACCTTCAAAAGGAATGCAACCTGCGCAAGAACTGCCTCATCTGTGACATGCCCACCAGGTGGAACTCAACGTTGGCAATGCTGCAGTGGCTGCACATGCAGCAGAGGGCCATCAATGAGTACCTGTGCAACTATGGCACCAGGACACGGTCAGGGGAGCTTGGCTTTTTTTCGCCACGCCAGTGGCTAATGATCAAGGATGCATGCACTGTCCTGTCACCATTTGAGGAGGCCACGAGGATGGTGAGCAGTGACAGTGCATGCATCAGTGATACTGTCCCTCTCGTCTTTCTGTTGGAGCACACGCTGCATGGAATAATGGACAGAGCACTTGAGGCAGAACAGAGGGAGGAATAGGAGGACTTCCTTACCTCTCAAGGCCCCCTTTATCCAGACAGTATTCCTGCAGGCCTGCCTATCACACAGGAAGAGGAGGAGGATTGTGTCAGCATGGAGGTGGAGCCTGGCACTCAGCATCAGCAGCAGTCTTCAAGGGATCATTTTCAGTCCCCAGAAACCCATGGACTTGTACGTGGCTGGGAGGAGGTGTCTGCAGATCATGTCGTCCTTAGTGACCCAGAGGACTCTGGACCGAATGCCTCAGCAAACCTATGCTGCATGGCCTCCCTGATCCTGCAAAGGACCCTCGGATTTGTGGGAATCAAGGAGAGGGATCAGTACTGGCTGACAAACCTTCTTGATCCACGTTACAAGGGTAAAGTTGCGGAACTTATCCAGCCTTCATAGAGGGAGCAGAGGATGAAACATCTTCGGGAGGCCTTGCAGAAAGGTCTGTGCAATGCATTTCCAGAGTCTGGGAGGTTGGAATTTCCTGGTCCTCCTGGACAACATGTTGCTGAGGCTTCGGTCAGTCACAGAAGGAGTGGTGGAGAAGGTGGCCATCTGACCGATGCGTTCAGACAATTTTTTAGTCCAAAGGTTTGATCAGTTCCAGCAACCATCACCAGCGTCTGATTTACATGGTGCAGGAATATCTAGGGGCAAGATCAGACTTGGAGACCTTTCCAACTGAAAATCCACTCGGTTACTGGGTCTTGAGGATGGATCACTGGCCAGAGCTTGCACAGAATGCAATTGAGCTACAGGCCTGCCTCCAGCGTTCTATCTGAACGCACATTCAGTGCTGCTGGAGGCTTTGTAACCGATCGTAGAGTGCGCCTGTCCACAGACTCGGTTGATGGGCTCACCTTCATAAAAATGAATCAGTCTCGGGTCACTAGCTACCAAGCACCTGATGCTGATGTAACCAATAAATTTTTTTATGAATGTGAGATCCCTTGAAGACTGCCTATGCTGAGTGACTATCCTGTTATGCTGAGTGACTATCCTATTCCTCCTCAATGTTCATGTTGATAGCTTATAAGAACATTTTTGGTTCTGGGCACCACCACCAGTGCCTAAAGCCCAATTTTTCTGCCCATGTTTAACAGGGGCGTGTAATTACAATTTTTGCTGTAATGTTTTGCAGCAGGGCTCATTCCTGCGCTCAACTAGAGTATCTGTGAGGGGTTGCAGTGTTGTGGCACCACCAACACCTAAGGCCCAAATTTCTGCAGAGTATATAGGGCAGGCCGTATAGTATATACAGGCAGTCCCCTACTTTAAAACATCCGACTTACAAACGACTCCTACTTACAAATGGAGGGAGACAACAGGAAGTGAGAGGAAATCTATCCCTGGGAAGGGAAACTCTCTCCTGTAAGAGTTAATATGGGAAAAAGGTGTCCCCACTGATGCTTTATTATCACCAATCCTTGGTTCCCTAAAAATCCCAAATTTTCAAAATCCAATTGTCATTGGGACAGAAAGTGAGGTGAAATCTTCTGAAGAGGTACACAGACAGCAAATTTTACAGGGGTGATAACCCTTCCCTATGTTATCCAAAAAGCTTAAAAAACTGAAAATTGTACCATACTTACCGTAATTTTCTTTTCCTGGTGCCTATCCATGGCAGCATACCTGTGACAAGCTCCGCCTTGGCTCCTCCCTCAGGACTAGTGAATATTATAAAAGAAAAGGTTAGTACAGCCCCCGCATTCTCGTTAATATAGAATACCGAGGGTGGGAATGTATGCTGCCATGGATAGGCACCAGGAAAAGAAAATTACGGTAAGTATGGTACAATTTTCTGTTTTCCTGGTGCCTCCATGGCAGCATACCTGTGACAAATAACTAGCTGAGACGGGTGGGATAATGCTTAGAGGTTTATTTAAAGAATTTATTATTTAGAAGAGGCGAAGGCCGAAGTGACTGCCTGTCTGCCAAATTCCACTGAGGAGAGAGCTCCTGGGTCCACCCTGTAATGTTTCAGGAATGTGTGTTGGGACGACCAGGTCGCTGCCTGACAAATAGTTTCGATCGACACATTCGCTCTTGCCGCCCAAGAGGCAGAAACCGCTCTTGTGGAGTGCGCCCTGACCGCCGAAGGGGTCTCTAGTCCCTTTGTCCTGTACACCTTGTGGATGAGTTTGACGATCCATGAAGCGATCGTTCTGGCTGATGCCTCCTTTCCTTTGTATTTTCCCCAGGGAATTATGAACAGTCTGATGGAAGCCCGGAATGAAGCTGTGGCTTGAAGATAGCATTTCAGAGTGGAGGCGATGTCTAATTCATGAAGAGCAACAGAGTCCTGTTCAGAAAATGTTGGGAGTGCCCAGGGTTCTGACATGCTCAAAGATGAAGCGACCTTGGGAATGAACCCTCGTACTGTTCTGAGTTCCACTCTATCTGGGTAAAATATAATGTGATCATGATCTGCTCCCAAAGCTTGGAGCTCTGACACCCGTCTGCCGGAGGTTATGGCTATCAGAAAGGCTAATTTTAAAGTTAGATTCCAGAGTGATATTGAGTTCGAAGGGGCAAAGGGTGGATTGGCTAAGGACTCCAGGATGACCGTAAGGTCCCAAGTGGGAAAAGATTGTTTGGTTGGTGGTCTGATCTTCCTGACGGCCTTAAAGAATTGGATTAACAATGGATCCTCCGCCCATCTTCTACTGGTTGCTGCCGAGATCGCTGACACCTGTACCTTCAATGTACCTAATGCAAGCCCTAGGTCCAGGCCTGCCTGCAAGAACTCAAGAATTTGAGATGACAAAGGGGAACCTGGATCACAGTTTCTATCAAGCATGAAGGTCCTGAACTTGTTCCATACTTTATCATATATGTTGTTTGTGGATGGTTTTCTCGCTTTGAGCAGGGTTGCGATCACTTTGTCGGAGCACCCCAAGGATTGGAACCTTTTCCTTTCAGTTGCCAGATGTGAAGGTCCAGCCTGCGGGGATCTGGGTGGGTGTGACATCCTTGCGACAGGAGGAGGGGTACTATTGGAACCTTGACTGGAGGACTGGTGCTCAGATCCATTGCCGTAGGGAACCAAGGCCTTCTTGGCCAGTATGGTAGAACGGCTATCACCGTCGATGTCTCCCTCACGAGTCTTGACAGGAACCTCGGTATGAGGGGCCGTGGAGGAAAAGCGTAGGCCCGATCGCATGCCCAAGGGGCTGAGAGGGCATCGGTTGCCTCCGCCTGGGGGTGCGGAAACCTCGAGATAAACCTTGGAAGTTTGGTGTTGGATGCTGTCGCAAAGAGGTCTAGCTCGAGGGGCCCCCACTGGATCATTATCCAGTTGAAGATTTCCGGGTGTAAGGACCACTCGTTGGTGTCTGCGAACCTGCGGGAAAGGCCGTCTGCCCTTGAGTTGAGATGGCCGGGCAGATAGACTGCCCTCAGGTCCTTCAGATTCCTTTCGGCCCAGAGGAATATGGGCTCCACCTCGTTCAGGAGAGATCTGCTGCGCGTTCCCCCTTGACGGTGCACATAAGATACCGCGGCCCTGTTGTCCATCCTGAGGAGAACTGGTTTGCCCGAAATCTCGAACTCCGGGGCTAGCAGTGCAAGATAGGCCGCTCTGAGCTCCAGGACATTGGACACCATGCCGGCTGCATTGAAGGACCATCTTCCTTGTACTGAGGTCTTGTTGGAATGTGCTCCCCAACCAGCTGCGCTGGCATCGGTAGTAATTATGATCCAGTCGACATGCCCTAGCGGGCGAGACTTCAGAAGCGACTGTCTCTTCATCCACCAATGTAGACTCCTGAGCATCCGGGTCGTCAGGTGTATGGGTTGGGATAGATATCGTTTGTTCCACATTCTTAAGAACTCCAGCTGAAAATATCTCAAATGCCAGTGGGCCCAGGGGACCATAGGGATGCATGATGACATCCGACCTATCAGGCTCAAACAATTTGAGGCTGTCAGGTAGGATCTCGAGCTCACCTTCTTCATCTGTTGGACAATGGAAGATACCTTCTGAGGTGGGAGAGACACCGATCCGTTCATTGTATTGAACAGGGCTCCCAGATAGACCATCTCTTGAGTCGGAGAGAGAAGACTTTTCTCGTAGTTTATCTTCCATCCAAAATCCACTAGTGTTGTTAACAGGATATTCCTGTGTTCTAATAACTGGGTTGGGTCCTTCGCCAGGAGTAGAAGGTCGTCCAGATAGTGATACACCCGGAGCCCCAATTCTCTCAGAGGTGCTATGATGGCGATCAGGGTTTTTGTAAAGACTCTGGGTGACGTGCAGAGGCCAAATGGAAGGCTCCGAAATTGGAGATGTACTTGCCCCACCGCGAATCTCAGGTATTTCTGGAACGTAGGGAGTATGGGTATGTGTAAGTAAGCGTCTTGCAGGTCTATTGACAACATCCAATCCCCTGGTTGGACTACGCGAATAATCGTCTGAAGAGACTCCATCTTGAACTTTTCCAGAAAGATATAGCGATTTAGCCTCTTTAGGTCTATCACGGGTCTCCACCCTCCGTTTCTTTTGGGGACTAGAAACAGGGTGGAATAGAAACCTAAAAATCTCTCGGATGGAGGCACTGGAACTACTGCTCGTTGTTCCTGTAGGGAAAGAAGAAATTGCTTCAGAGCTTCCGCTTTTTGAGGAGATCTTGATACCCTTGTCGGAGAAAAAAAGTCTTTGGGTGGTTTGTTTAGGAAGGACCAGAAATGACCGTGTTTGACTGTTGCAACAACCCAAGGATCCCTGCATTTTTGTTCCCAAATCTTTGAGAACTGTTTCAACCTGGCCCCCACAGGGATCACTTGGGCTGGCCTGGCGTCAAAAGGATTTTGATGGATCCTGTGGGGTAGGTACTGGCCTCTGCCTCCTGGACTTGAGAAATGCAGACTGTGTGCTTTTCCAGTTTTGCCTGAAGCCTTTCCCTTGTCTGGATTGTCGGTAGTCCCTATTTTTGGAAAATTGGAACCTTGGTGCAGATGATCTGAAACGTCTGGAGCGCCTGTCTTGAGGAAGTAGGCCTGACTTTCCGCCAGTGACCCGAGAGATGGCTTTGTCAAGTTTTTCCCCGAACAAGGCTTTACCGTCAAAAGGTATCTTGCACCAATTTTGCTTTGAGGCAACGTCCGCTGCCCATGGTTTTAGCCACAGTGCCCTTTTGGCCATTACTGTGTGAAGCATTGCCCTTGCGGAGCAACGAATCAAATCGATCGTGGCCTCCCCAATGAAGTCGGCTGAGAGCTTCAGCTCATCCAATGCCCTGATTATATCTTCTTTAGGGACATCTTGTTGGATTGCCGACTCTATATTATCTGTCCAGACGCGTAATGCGTTGGACACTGATGTCAGAGCTATTGCAGGTTTACAGGCATATCCTGCCATCTGATAGGCCTTCTTAAGGTCGAGGTCCATCCTCCTGTCCAGAGGGTCCTTGAAGGAGGTTGAATCATCTAGGGGCAAAGTGACATTCTTGGCCAGCCTTACCACTGCGGCATCTACCACCGGAGGGCCGTCCAGCATTTTGGAATCTGCCTCGGAGAAAGGGTATAATTTTCCCAATCGATTGATGGAAAGTCTTTTGTCTGTCCTCCCCCATTCTTCCTCGATCACTTCCCTGATTTCCTCCATAAGAGGGAAGAAGGAGATCTGGCGCTTAAGGAAGGGGAAGTATGATTTGGACTTCCTGACCTCCGTGTTGGAATCCTCCCAACCGATTGCTTGTTTAACAGCCTGCACATAGGGCTGGACCATGGCGAAGGCAAAGCCAGAGGCATCTGTGTCATCTGAAGAATCCTCTGAAATGGCCATTTCGTCCTGATGCTTAGAGGAGGAGGGAGGGAACGGACGACCACTTCCACTCGTGGATGGAACGGGAATGGAGGCCTCAGCCATCTGTTCCTGAGGAGGGGATGCCGGTTGTTGCGTCGGCATTGTAGCGACCAATTCCGCAAGGGAGTCTTTTACTGCCTTTTTAAGGAGATCTGCCACCTGTAGGCCCTCAGACTCTCTGTCTGCTGCATAGTCTCTAAGGCAATCTCGACAAATTAGTTTGTCCGGAAGTGGGGTGCCTCCGCAGGCCTGACATTTATTAGGTCTAGGTCTCGGGGAGCGCGAATGACGGCGCCTCTTGGCTGAAGCTTTCCTGCCACTTCTGTAATGCCCATGTCTGGGCGACCTGTCCCTGCTGTGACAGGAATCATCATCGTCATCTTCATATCGCCTTGAGGTCTTCTTAGACGTCTTCTGGCGTACAGGACTGAAATACAAAAAGTATCGTCCTTAGTGCACTCTTTTTTTTTTTTTTTTTTTTTTTTTTTTAAACTTACCTGGGCGTAGGTCCTTACCTTGGGAGTAGAGTAGGATCTTGAGCGGGCGGCGAAAGGCTCATGTTTAGGCGGCTTAGCAGAGGTAACGGCTAGGAAAGAGTCAGAGGAAAAAGGCGTCAACCAGTCGTGCGCTGATTCACGGAAAAAAGGGAATTTGCCTACATAAGTAACGACTTCCCCCCACTGTTACTGTGTGCTGTGTTTTTTTTTTTTTTTTTTTTTTTAAACATCCATTTTTTTTTTTTTTTTTTCTTTTTTTTTGGAGGCTCCGATGAAAAGAGAAATTTTTAAATAATTTAATAAATTAATAAATCAATTAATAAATTAATACACTTTTAATGAACGAGTTGTTCCATCAGAGCTATACATATAT
Source organism: Lithobates pipiens (assembly GCF_037356315.1). Classification (NCBI taxonomy): domain Eukaryota; kingdom Metazoa; phylum Chordata; class Amphibia; order Anura; family Ranidae; genus Lithobates; species Lithobates pipiens. The sequence goes on from NW_027507764.1 coordinate 528,792, forward strand.
ATATTCGCATGCTCACATGTATAAGAAGACAAATGCATTAAAACATGCCTTACCTTAACAGGGGTGGGAATAGCCTGGAACTTTAGAGTGTAATTCTCTTGTTGACCACAGGCATTTCACTTGTGCTGCTGGGGAAATAAATAGGAGGAGGGGAAGTGATGTCACGCTTGAGCTCCTCCCCTGACACTCTGAGGGCAAAAAGAACCATTCGCCCTCAGTAAAAATGGCCGTCGAATCCTCCGACGCTACCGCGCATGCGCCGAACGTCGAGACTGGCCGTCGAAACATACGACCCGCCGGCGCATGCGCAGACGACGGCGGGAACGCTGATCTATTATAAAATGACACAGACTCGCCGCGCGCGGCCCCTAGTGAGTCTGAGGATGACAAACGCACGTGGGAAGGGAAGGGGGGGTCTCCTAAAACTATGGGGACCAGGGGAACAGAGCGCAAGAGAGAGAGAGAGAAAGGACAGATGAGACAGGAGGGGAACAACAAGTCTCAGGGACAGAGCAAAGCTGCCACCTCTGCTGCCATAGACTGGAGCCTGAATGCCCATACTGCAGGTAAAGCTCTTACTTAAGAGACAAACTGCTTGTCCCAAAAGATCCTACAGAAGGGACTTCCAACCTTATAAGCGCATTTAGCTGCCCAAGAGAAGGAACTGCGTCCGGGAGAGGCTTGAACCCGGACGGACGCTGCCGAATGCAGAAGGTAAGGACGCCGACCAGGATTCACTGCCATGAGGTATGAGGAAAAAAAGGAGAATGTGGGGGCTGTACTAACCTTTTCTTTTATAATATTCACTAGTCCTGAGGGAGGAGCCAAGGCGGAGCTTGTCACAGGTATGCTGCCATGGAGGCACCAGGAAATAGATTTTTTGACTGGAGCCACACTTAAAAAATGTACCAGTTCCAAATTACAAACAGATTCTACATAAGAACAAAAAAGTCCCTGTCTTGTTTGGACTGCCTGTATACTGCTGTTCAGAGTATATAGGGCCTGCGGGCTCCATGCCTTTTCTTTTTTTAATTTGGGTATGGGGTTCCCCTTAATATCCATGCAAGACCCAAAGGACCTGGTAATGGGTTGGAGTACCCATGGCGACCAGACAATACATTACAGCTACAAGCAGTTTTAAATGACTTATTCCTTTAGAAATGTCATTTTGTGCAGGGACAGTTCTAAACACGGGGAAACACATGCCACTTCACAGGCATACTACAGACACCCCCCGATATTTAAAGGAATATTTCACTTTTATTTTTTCACTTTAAAGGGGCTGTAAAGTTTTTTTTTTTTTTTTAAATAACAAACATGTTATACTTACCTCCACTGTGCAGCTCTTTTTGCTTTTTGGCCCCCAACCTGGTCTTCTGGGGTCCCTCGGCGCATGTCTCGGCTTCCACCCATAAGTACTTCTCACATTCATGCGAGCTCCCTCACATGGTGAGAAACACTTGCGGGCGCGCTCCCGTGATACAGCCGGCGGCTATGGCCACTCGCTGTATCACTTGGCCGCGCCATGTCATTGGATGTGATTGATAGCAGCGCGAGCCAATGGCTGTGCTGCTTTCAATCCATCCACTCCAGCCAATCAGCGGCCAGGCTGAGCGGCAAAGAGGACGTCGGGGGCGAGCGCGGGACTTTTGAGGGGTCAGGTAAGTAAAACGGGGGGGCTGGGGGCGCCAGCACTGTGAGATGTTTTTTCAGCTTAATGCAAAGAATTCATTAAGGTGAAAAAATATTTACCTTTACAACCCCTTTAAGTATCTTTAACCACTACAATACCGGGGGGCACTTTCACCCCCTTCCTTCCCAGCCCAATTTTCAGCTTTCATCGCTCTAGTGCTTTCAATAACAATTGCGCGGTCATGCTACACTGTACCCAAATGAAATCGTTATCATTTTGTTCACATAAATAGAGCTTTATTTTGGTGTTATTTATTCACAACTCCGTTTTTAATTTTTTGCGATATAAGTGCAAAAAAAGCGGAAATTTGGAAAAAAAAAAAAACAATATTTTCTTTTTTCTATTTGAAAAGAAATCCAATAAAATCAAATTTTGTCATAAATTTAAGCCAAAATGTATTCTGCTACATGTTTTTGGTAAAAAAAATTCCGTTAAGTGTATAATAATTGGTTTGTGTGATCACGGACATATGTACGCAAATGATCATGTACATATGTGTGCAGGTGATCACATACATATGTGTGCAGATAATCATTGGGACAAGTGATTTTAGTGGGACATATGTGGGGGACATGTTTTTATTATTAGGGACATGTGTTTTTATTTTTGGGGACATGTATGTTTTGGGGACATGTGTGTTATGGGGACATATGTGGGGACATGTGTGTTTACACAGTGTGGTGTGTTGTGTGTTTACACTAGACTGATGATCAGTGAGTAAAAAGCTGTAAAAAACATCTCATACTCACTGATCAACAGCCGGCTGCAGCGTTCTGCTCTCCTCTCCTCAGCGATGACTTCCGTGTGAGGAGAGGAGAGCCGATTGCCTAGCAACCGGCTGTTTGTTTACATCACATGACGGCCGTGATTGGACACGGCCGTCATGTGATCAGGAGGGCCAATCACAGAGCCCTCCTGCCGATCTGAGATGTGCTGTGCCCGGGTGACACGAGCACATCGGGATTGCGCCGCTGCGCGGGCATGTGCGCGCGCGATCCTGCTACTTCTGAAGGACGTTCCTGAACGGCCTATCAGGAGTAGACGGCTCCCACCCGGCCGTATATATGCATTGGCCGGGTGGGACATGGTTAAAATCAGTGCTCCCGAAAAATAGGCTGTTTAAAAAAAAAAAAATTGCATTGATACATGTGCCCTGGGGCAGGACCCGGGTCCCCAAACACTTTTTATGACAATAACTTGTATATTAGCCTTTAAAATAAGCATTTCTGTTTTCTGACGTTCGAGTCCCATAGACTTTAACGGGGTTTGAATGTTTGCACAAACCTTTGGTCCATTCGCATGTTCTGGATGCGAACTGAACCAGGGGGGGGGGGGGGGGGGGGTTCGGCTCATCCCTAGTTGTATATGGGGAGGGATGTATGTTGGGAGATTTGTATGTCGGAATTTTTGTATGTTGGAAAGGCTGCATGTTGGGTTGATCTTTAGGGGAGTTGCTTCTACATTCATGCTGACTTGTACATGGAACCAAAAGTGGCCTACATTCTCTGGGTACATGACACAGAAGGCTTGCTGGAGGGGTGGGCTGGGGTGATATGAAGGAGTGTCATCTATGTATCGTAGTTGCCTTGGATCAGATTGCTTTTGTTGTGGAGCTCCTCAGTGGTGGAGCCATTGGTGTTCCAGCCAGGAAGCTCCACCTGTACAGGATATGTCAGAGCTCCCCTACTTTGGTTCCATGGCTCAGTCTCTATTTGCCTTACTTTTCTGCTCTATTTCTCCTATCTAAGCACCACACCCACTTCATTAGGAAACAGGACCGTCTTTAACCACTTAAGCCCCGGACCAATTTGCAGCCAAAGGACCAGGCCCCTTTTTGCGATTCGGCACTGCGTCGCTTTACCTGACAATTGTACGGTCGGCTCCCAAACAAAATTGGCGTCCTTTTTTTCCCACAAATAGAGCTTTCTTTTGGTGGCATTTGATCACCTCTGTGGTTTTTATTTTTTGCGCTATAAAAAAAAATAGAGCGACAATTTTTAACCACTTGCTTACTGGGCACTTAAACCCCCCTCAGTCCCAGACCAATTTTCAGCTTTCAGCGCTGATGCACTTTGAGTGACAATTACGCGGTCATACAACACTGTACACAAATGAAATTTTTATCATTTTTTTCCCACAAATAGAGCTTTCTTTTGGTGGTATTTAGTTACAGCTCGGAGTTTTATTTTTTGCTAAACAAACAAAAAAAGATGCAAAAAAAAAAAAAATCATGTTTTAATAGTTTGTTATAAAATTTTGCAAACGGGTCATTTTTCTCCTTCATTGAAGTGCGCTGATTAGGCGGCACTGATGGCTGCATTGGTGGGCACTGATGGGCTGCATTGGTGGGCACTGATAGGCATAGTTAAGGCGGCACTAATAGGCACAGATAAGGCGGCACCGATGGGCACAGATAAGGCGGCACTGATGGGCAAAGATGGGCACAGATAAGATGGCATGGATGGGTGGCACGGATAAGTGGCACGGATGGGTGGCACGGATGGGCACTGATAGGTACCACTGATAGATGGGACTGATGGGCACTGATAGGTGGCACTGATAGGTGGCTCTGATAGGTGGCACTGCTGGGCACTGATGGGCGGCACTGCTGGGCACTGATGGGCGGCACTGCTGGGCACTGATGGGCGGCACTGCTGGGCACTGATGGGCGGCACTGGGTCGCAGCACCTTTGAGGCAGATTGTGGGCACTGTGGGTGGCACTGTTGGTGGCACTGCTGGATGGCACTGTGGGTGGCATTGTGGGTGGCACTGTAGGTGGCACTGTGGGCACTATGGGCACTGATGGGGGGCACTGATGGGGGGCACTTACTTTTATTCAGGATGGCACGGCGGTGGGCAGGTGGGCACTGGCAGGGGGCAGGTGGTCAGCTGTATTGCTGGCCGTGATCGGGACTGATGTCCCGATCACGGCCGCCGGTGATCGGCTTTTTTTTTCTCTCCTCGCGCTGTCAGCGCGAGGAGGAATAATAGCCGATTACCGGCTCCGTTCTATCACATGATCAGCTGTCATTGGCTGACAGCTGATCACGTGATAAGGGGTCGGGATCGACCCCTTGCACGGATCGGTGATCAGGCGAGTCTCACGGACTCGCCGATCACAGAGCGCGCCGCGCGCGCCCCTCAGGGGGCGCGCAGGCCGCTCGTATCCGGGACGACGTCAATAGACGTCGTCCCGGAAATGTAGGTCCGCGCTGATGCCGTCATTTGGCAATAGCGCGGATCTGTAGTGGTTAAAAAATACAATATTTTTTAATTTTTGCTATAATAAATACCCCCAAAAAATATCTTCAATTTTTTTTTTCTCATTTTAGGCCGATACGTATTTTTCTATATATTTTGGTAAAAAAAAAATCCCAATTAGCGAGTACTGATTGGTTTGCGCAAAAATTATAGCGTTTACAAAATAGGGGATAGTTTTATAGCATTTTTATTAATATTTTTGTTTTACTAGTAATGGCGGTGATCAGCAATTTTTATTGTGACTGCGACATTATGGCGGACACATCGGACATTTTTGACACATTTTTGGGACCATTGTCATTTATCCACTTGCCGACCGCCGCACGACGATGTACGTCCATTTTTTGAAGAGGGATATCTCGGTAACGGCAGCAGCTGCTGCCACAACCGAGATATCCATTTCTTCAGGCAGCGGTCGGCTGTACGATAACGGTGGTCTCCGCGGCGGATTCGCCGCGAGATCACCGCTATCGGCGGCGGGAGAGGTGCCACCCCCCTCCCGCCGCCCTCCCGTACCTTCCGCCGCTTACCGGAGCCGTCGGTAGCGGCGGAGGCGATCGGGTCCTTCAGTCAGCTGGGCATAGAGACAAGTGAGGCTAAGATGGCCCCCACTCGTCTCTATACCATAGGAGGGCGGAAGGGACGTCAAAACATCACCTCCGCCCATACCTCTTAAAGGTATATTTTTTTTTTAAATGTCAGATTTTTTTTTATTTATTTTTTTTTTGCATTTTAGCCCAAATATGAGATCTGAGGACTTTTTGACCCCCCGGATCTCATATTTAAGAGGACCTGTCATGCTTTTTTCTATTACAAGGGATGTTTACATTCCTTGTAATAGGAATAAAAGTGATCCATTTTTTTTTTTTTTTTTTTTAAAGTGTAAAAATAAATAAAATAAATTAAAATAAATAAGAAAAAAAAAATTTTTTTTTAAAAACACCCCGTTACGACGAGCTTGCGCACAGAAGCGAGCGCATACGTGAGTAGCGCCCGCATATGAAAACGGTGGTCAAACCACATATGTGAGGTATCGCCGCGATCGGTAGAGCGAGAGCAATAATTCTAGCCCTAGACCTCCTCTGTAACACAAAAAATGCAACCTGTAGAATTTTTTAAATGTCGCTTATGGAGATTTTTGAGGCTAAAAGTTTGACGCCATTCCACGAGCGGGCGCAATTTTGAAGCGTGACATGTTGGGTATCAATTTACTCGGCATACCATTATCTTTCACAGTATAAAAAAAAATTGGGCTAATTTTACTGTTGTCTTATTTTTTTATTCAAAAAAGTGAATTTTTTCCAAAAAAAGTGCGCTTCTAAGACCGCTGCGCAAATACGGTGTGAAAAAAAGTATTTCAATGACCGCCATTTTATTCTCTAGGGTGTTAGAAAAAAAACAATATAAAATGTTTGGGGGTTCTAAGTAATTTTCTAGCAAAAAAAACTGTTTTAAACATGGAAACACCAAGTCCGAAAAAGAGGCCTGGTCCTTAAGTGGTTATACAGCAATCGGTGCTATTTAAATGCACTGATTCCGTTGTAAATGACACTGGCAGTGAAGGAGTTAACCACTAGGGGCAGTGTAGGGGTTATGTGTGACGTGTTTTTTTACTGTTGGGGGGCTTGGCTTGGCATTTGACGTCACTGATCATCTTTCCCTATAACAGGGAAGAGACGATTGGTGACAGCCACACTAGGAAGCACGGGGAGAGGTTTGTTTACACAGACCTCTTCTCATTCTTCAGCTCTGTGACCTGATCGCGGGACACCAGCGGCGATCGGGTTGGTGGGTCCCGCGGCCACGGACACGGAACTCAGGACCGGGTCGTGAGTGCGCTGTTGGGCACTTAAAGAGCCACGTACAGGTATGTGATTGTGCCCAGCCATGCCATTCTGCCGACGTAAATGTGCAGGAGGCGGTCCTTACGCGGTTAATATTGATTGGACCCTGGGCAAACATTTTCTTCCCCCCCATCTTGCTCTCTACCTGCATAAATAGCAGCTAGACTCAAAATCAGTTTACAGAATCAGATCAGACAGCGATTGCGTTTGGTTGCCAGAGGTTACAGTGTATCATTACCACTCACTGACTGGCTGCTAGAGGTTATAGCACACATTATGGCTCATTTATTATTTGCTAGAGGTTACAACACATGACTTCTGCTTGTTGATTGGTTGCTAGAGATTACTGTACATCAATACTGCTCACTTATTAGTTGCTAGAGGTTACTGCGCATTATTACTGCTTACTGATTGGTTGCTAGAGGTTACTGCATATCCTTACCGCTCAATGATTGGTTGCAAGAGGTTAGTGCACGTCAATACTGCTCACTGATTGGTTGCTAATGGTTACAGCACATCATCTCCTCACTGCTTGCACACCATGGGCTGGGTAGGTGAGGGGACCCATCAATAGACAGAAAACTCCTAGGGATTCTAGGACTTCTTGGATCAGTGGCAATACTGGGGGAGGCAGGGTGTGATCAGGGGCAATGATGGGGGGTTGATGAGATCAGTGGTGGTGGTGGGGGATGGGATTAGTTAGGAGGCAGTACACTGTGGCAAATTCTGTATCATGTAGAGCAAAGCTGGAAATCTTTAGCAAGTATACAGTGGGGGATTCTACACTGACTAATGTAATGGGGAATTTACAATGACCACCAACGTGAGTAGGAATTTGCACTGACCACCATGTAATGGGGGAATTCTATGTCACCCACCAATATAAAGAGGGATTTCTACACTGACACTAATGTAATAGGAGCATTTACATCAACCACCAGTGTAAGGGGGGATATGCAATGATCTCCATTTAAAGCGGTCCTCCACCCTGAAGTGGAAGTTCCGCTCATCTGATCCCTCCCCCCCTCCGGTGCCACAATCGGTACCTTTCAGGGAGGAGAGGGGTGCAGTTACCTGGATAATCCAGGTATCTGCACCCACTTCTGGGACAGACCGCCGCAGACCGCCGCAGATGCCCCCCCCGTTGTGTTCTGGGAAACACACAGTTCCCAGGACACAGTGGGGACCAGCAGAGATGCGCAGCGCGACTCGCGCATGCGCAGTAGGGAACCGGGCATTGAAGCCGCAATGCTTCACTTCCCGATTCCCTGACAGAGGATGGCGGTGGGGGCAGCAGAGAGATGAGCGATTGCTCGTCATCTGCCGCCGACAATGCTGGACCCCGGGACAGGTAAGTGTCAATTTATTAAAAGTCAGCAGCTGCAATATTTGTAGCTGCTGGCTTTTAATATTTTTTTTGAAAGGTGCAGAACCGCTTTAAGGGGGAAGTTACACTGACAACCATGGTCAAGGAGATTTGTACTGACCACTAGGGATGAGCTTGGTGTTCGACTCGAACACAGGCTGTTCACCGTTCGGCAAAGCCAGAACTCTGTGGGCCGTTCGCACCATATTCGTGTGGCGCTCACGGCCCACAATGCACTGCGCCATCGCAGTGCATTGCTGGCTGATGATTGGCCAAGCATGCACTGTGACCCCGCATGCTTGGCCAATCACAGCGCTGGCAGCGAGGAGAGAGAATTGGCCACAGGCAGAATGCCTGTGGCCAATTATAGCTCAGGGGGTTTAGTACCCTTTATTGCTGGTGTTCTCTAATACAGGCATCTGCAGGAGTTAAAGTGGGTGTTGTGTGCCCCCTGCACAGTATACACCTGAATCTACCCCTTAAATGTACCAGTTCAAAATTACAAACAGATTCTACTTAACACAACAAACCTACACAGTCCCTGTCTTGTTTGCACCGCCTGTATACTCCTGTTCTGAGTATATAGGGCCTGGGGGCCCCACGTCTTTCCTTTTTTTTTTATTTGGGTACGGGGTTCCCCTTAATATCCGTACAAGACCCAAAGGGGCTGGTAATGGGCAGGGGGGGGGCTATCCATGACATTTTTCTCAATGATTTTCATCTATATTGCAGGAACCAGATATAACATTAAAACTGCAAGCAGTTTTAAATGACTTTTTTTCCATTAAATGTCATTTTGTGCAGGGACTGTTCTAAACACGGGAAACACGTGGCACTTCACAGGCATACTACAGACACCCCCCAGGCACCATATTTAGAGAAATATTTTTTTTCCACTTTAATCGGCATTAAAATCAGTGCTCCTGAAAAAACTTTAGTTTAAAAAAAAAAAAAAATGGCATTGACCCATGTCCCCTTTTAGGACAATATCTTGCATATTGGCCATTAAAATTAGCACTTTTTATTTCAAACGTTCGAGTCCCATAGACTTCAATGGGGTTCTAACGTTCACTAATTTTCGGTCCGTTCTAAAGTTCTGGTGCGAACCAAACTGGGGGTGTTCGGCTCATCCCTACTGACCACCAATGTAAAGGGGGTGTCATGGTTATGCAGTGATCTTCCTGCTTGCTTACCTCTCCTCATGTGTTCAGACTAAGAGGCCAGCCACTTCCACCTGGTGGTTTTTATAACCTCTTCTCTAAGCAGGGGCATTGCTAGGTGGCAAAAGGACCAGGGGACTTTTGTTTGGCTGGGCCATGACACTGACGGTAGTGACTTACATACACTAACCTACCTACACTGATGGTAGTGACCTACCTACACCGACGATAGTGACCTACCTACTCTCACCTGCCTGACCTACATACACTGGACATATACATACACTGACCTACATACACTAACTGTAGTGACCTACCTACACTGACTTGCCTGACCTACCTACACTGACTGACCTACACATACACTGACCTACCTACACTGACATTACCACACACACTGACCTACCTACACTGACATTACCACACACACTGACCTACCTACACTGACATTAACACACTGACATTGACGGTAGTGACCTACCTACACTGACGATAGTGACCTACCTACACTCACCTGCCTGACCTACATACACTGGACATATACATACACTGACCTACATACACTAACGGTAGTGACCTACCTACACTGACTGACCTACACTGACATTATCACACACACTGACATTACCAGACACTGACATTACCACACACACACTGACCTACCTACACTGACATTAAAGCCGCGTACACACGGGCGGACTGTCTGGCCAACTTAGTCCGTCGAAACACATTTCAGCGGACAATCCGCTCGTGTGTGGGCTTCAGCTGACTTTTTCAGCGGACAGTCTGGCGGACTAAGTATTTCGGAATTTCCGTAATATTGTCCGTCGTACTTTGGTTTCAGCGGACAATCCGCTCGTGAGTAGGCTAGTTGGACGGACTAAGAATGGCGCATGCTCAGAAAGGATTTACACGGCGAAAGGTTGCATTGCAGTGTATTGGACTTCCTATTTCTAGTCCCGTCGTACGTGCTGTACACGTCATCGCGCAAGCTTTCGACGGACTGTTTGTGCATCCGTGTGTGGTCAAGTCCGTTCATTCGAAAGTAGGACGGACTGTCCGTCGGATTGTCTGACGGACTAAGTTGGCCATACAGTCCGCCCGTGTGTATGCGGCTTAACACACTGACCTACCTACACTGGCATTACCACACACTGACCTACCTACACTGACATTACCACACACTGACCTACCTACATTGACCTTATTACACACTGACCTGTCACAGCAGCCAGTCTGAGGAGGAGAGGATAGCGGCTCGCCCGAGCGCCAAGCGGGTATGTGGCGCGGCAGCTGCTTTATAATTCCCGCCTTCTTGAGCCAACAGCCCAGCATTGGACCAGTGGGACGTCCATCATAGACGTGCAGGCTCCAGAAGGCGGGGCCTGCTCTGGCACTCGGCCGCACTCGACGGCGCTCGGGATCAGATTGGCATCGGCGCTCGCTGCAGCGCTCGGGGCTGACAATGAAGATCCAGCGGAGCTGACACTGGGGGCTTGAGGGGGTCTCATTCAGGGCTTCAGCCCCCCTAGCCACCCCCTCCCGACGCCCCTGCCTCTAAGCATGGCTCCACCCCAGGCCCTATCAGGGAACCCTATATTAACCTGTGCACTGCAAGCCAGCAGTGCTGATCAACCATTGTGTATCCATTGTGTGTTTGACTTCCTGTTTCCTGCTTGCCGTGTGCTCTAGGTTTGTTTCTTTTACCGACATTGGCATGTTCGACTATTCCTGTCTGCACGTGACCTTGACCTTTTGGCGTGTCCCCGACTATCCCTGTCTGCCTGTGACCCTGAACCTTTAGCGTGCACTCTGTTGTTCCTGTCTGCTAGTTGCCCTGACCTCTGCCTAATTCCTTTACTATCCTTGTTGTTCCAGCCTGCTGTTTCCTTCTACTGTAGTGTAATGTGAGTGTGAGCTGTGAGACCCTAGGGGCCACGAGCTGGAGCCAGACTGCAGCGAAGTCCATCCTCAACACTGGAGGCTCTGGAGAACACCCGCTGGCTCTCAGACTTCGCGCCCTGGGGAATCTATGCTCCAGCTCCCATTGGGATCTGTGTTAGTGATCCAGTAGACCTGTGTCCTGAATCTCTCTGGGTATAATCCGCAGCAGTCAGTCCTAGGGTCCACTACCTAGCTGTGCACTTCTGACTCCTACGGAGTGCATTTGTCACCTGGTCTCAGGTGACCTGACAGTTTGATCAGGATGGACCCGGCTGATGTGCCGCTATCCGCAGATGATCCATTGCAGAGCTTAGTTCGCAGACTTGAGACCCAAGGTGATGCAATTCCTTCAGGATTTGGCATCCCGTTTTGAACAGGTTCAGGCCTCATTAGGACCCCCGGTTCAACAACCGCTATCTGCTGTTGCACCTATCGCATCAGTCGCAGCCACACATTCATTACAACTACCAGCTCCGGCCCGTTTCTCTGGGGACTCCAAGGCTTGCAAGGGGGTTCCTTAGCCAGTGCACAATTCATTTTGAACTCCAGCCCCAAAACTTCCTGTCCAATCGAGCGAAGGTAGCATATATCATATCCCTCCTGTCCGGCGAGGCGTTAGCCTGGGCCGCCCCTCTGTGGGAACTGAATGATCCAGTGGTTTCTAGCCTGTCTGATTTCTTGAAACCTTTTCGGAATATTTTCGAGGAACCGGGTCGTGTCTCCTCGGCGGCTAGCGCTCTTTTACGTCTCCGTCAAGAGTCCGCGTCTGTGGGACAGTATGCTCTTCAGTCTGTGGGACAGTATGCTCTTCAGTCTGTGGGACAGTATGCTCCTCAGTCTGTGGGACAGTATGCTCTTCAGTTCCGTATCCTCACAGCTGAATTGAGCTGGAATAATGAGGCCCTAGTTGCAACCTTTTAACATGGCCTCTCTGATAGAGTGAAGGATGAATTAGCAGGAAGATCCCTTCCTGCTGATCTGGACAGTGTCATCACCTTGTGTAACCAGATCGATATTCGCTTTCAGGAGAGGGCCCTGGAAAAAAGACGCCAGCACTCCCGTTCTTTAGGCAGCCTGAGCCCCCAGTCCCTTCTCTGCGATCCGAGGAGCGCCCCCTGCCTACCGAGGAACCTATGCAGTTGGGCTGGACTAAATTATCTCCCGAAGAACGTGCTAGGCGCAGAACTCTGGGCCTATGCTTCTATTGTGGGGTCAAAGGTCATTTTCTTGATACTTGTTCTCTTCGTCTGGAAAAACGCTCAGGGCTAATACATCTGGAAGGTGGAGTATTAGACCCTGAGATTTCACCTTCTCATCTTCTTTCTGTATTCCTTCATGTTGACGATTCCTCTCGTTCGGTCTCGGCACATCTGGATTCCGGAGCCGCTGGCAATTTGATGGATTGGGAAACTGCATCCTCCATGAGACTTACCCTTTTGCCCCTTACAACGCCATTGGTGGTCTTGGCGATTGATGGCACTGTTCTCCCAGGGGGCCCTATCCGCTTCCAGACTCTTCCTGTTAAGATGTCAGTAGGGACACTCCACCAGGAGTGGATATCCTTCCTTGTCTTACCTAAGGCCTCATCTCCTATCATATTAGGTCTTCCTTGGTTATGGCTCCATTCTCCACACGTTGACTGGTCTGCTGGACAGATCCTGGCTTGGGGTTCCTCCTGTTCCTCTTCCTGCCAACTCAAGGTTACCCCAAAAGAGAAACTTCCTGTTGCCACAATCCCAGTATCTTCTGCTCTTTCCGCCATATATAGCTGTGACGGACCTAGCCGGGACACAGGCTTTTGGAGAGCACTGAATGCGAGCCTCTTGCCGCCTGATTATGGGCCCTGGATTTTAAGGGGCACAGGGTGAATGAGAACTCCATTATAATCTGTGCTAGTCAGATTCAATGCGGTATATATGTACATATAATGCGTGTTGTCTCATGCTGTTGGGACACACACATGTTAGATGCTAATACCATCAACTCCAGCCACCTGTCTGTTGTCTTGAATAATGTAAATGAGTCTAGTCTGGCTTGACACAGATTCTAAAGAATATTTCACCTATTATTATTTATGCTAATTAACCCTGTAATTGTATGAAGGAGTCCAGTGTTGATTTAGATAATTAGCTCAGGTTAATTCTGTTTCTGGCTACAGTTGTATTGTTAGAATAATATGAGCAGGAGGGGGGACCTCCTCTTCTACTGTATTATAAATACTTGTCATTTTGGTTCTAAATAATCAGTCTATGTTGAGCAGCTAAGCAAGTGTCGTCTTGTTTTGTGCTTGTGAGCGGTGGCAATATCTGATATCTATATTCAGACTTGGAGGAAGTGGTATATGATGAAAGCACTGAAGCGGAGTGTGGGGGATCGGTTTCATCACATTGTTGGCATCAGCAGGAAGCTTCCTGCAGTCTGGGACATCCAAACCTCCACCTGGATCCAAGGTCCGGATAGCAGGAGAGGAGGAGAGGTACAGATAGCAGCCGCCATAGAAGAGGAATTCAGAAGGAGGTTGCGAGAGATGCAGCTACAGCACAGAGGACCGGTATCAGAGCAGGTCCTGCTGGGATGGTTTGATTCTATTCGCTGCAAACTCTGGAAGGAAGCGCTAGCCCGTGAGCAGCGTCACCAGGGAAAAGTTCTCCCCTCCAACCAGGAAAGGTCCTGGTCACAGTATGGATTTCGGGTGCTGTTTTTGGGAGAAAAAACACACAAGGAGCAGACAGCTGAATTAAGCAGGCTGGTTTGGGCAGAGATGAAGCTAGATGAGAGTTACAGCGCCCTCCGGTGGCATGTATCCCAAGCATGTCCCTGGATAGCGGATGACAGCCCAATGGAAGGCTTAAACTACGGCGGCCTGGGACTGTTGTATGTGAAGCTGACAGGGGACTCTAACTTTGGGAGTGATTTGGATTGGCGGTTGGATGAAATCATGGATTTCAGAAAAGGGCTACTGAACGTCTTGGAAGTGCACTGGGCACTGGAAGATTTGGAGTTTCTGGCCGTTCAGGAATGGGAGCTGGAGATCGCCTACAGACGGCTGCTAGACTCTGCTCAGTGCCAGGGCTGGGCTCCCTTTGCCTGGGACTATAAGGAAATACCTGTAGACAACTCTGAAATCCTGGCTGAAGTGTCGGCAATGTGGCAGAGTAACAGAGTGCTTTGCCAACCTGCCCCCGCAGCTATGGACGCGGAGGTCTTATGGCGGATGCAGCAAGTGCTGACTGACTTTGATGATCCTGTTTCTGCATGGGATGATCTTGGGTGGAGGAATGTCCCTGTCCAGCAGCATGCCGGAGAACCGGCAGTGGAAAATCTGGAGATTGCCATCCCCAAAGCTGAAGTGCTGACAACAGGGCAGAGCTCTGCTAACCCCTGCCCATCACTGATAGGATCTTCTGGGTTCCACGGACAGGAGATTGTGAAACTCTATCCTCAGTAGGGATGAGCCGAACACCCCCGGTTTGGTTCGCATCCAGAACTTTCGAATGGACCGAAAATTTGTGTGAACTTTAGAACCCCATTGAAGTCTATGGGACTCGAACGTTCTAAATAAAAAGTGCTAATTTTAATGGCTAATATGCAAGATACTGTCCTAAAAAGGGTTTGGGGCCCTGGCTCCTGCCCCAGGGGACATGGGTCAATGCCTAAAATGTTTTTAAAAATGGCAATTTTTGCGGGAGCACTGATTTTAATAACAATAAAAGTGAAAAAAATATGGTGCCTGGGGGGTGTCTGTAGTATGCCTGTGAAGTGCCACGTGTTTCCCGTGTTTAGAACAGTCCCTGCGCAAAATGACATTTAACGCAAAAAATGTCATTTAAAACTGATTGCGGTTTTAATGTAATATCTGGTTCCGGCAATATGGATGAAAATCATTGAGAAAAATGTCATGGATAGCCCCCCCCCCCGCCCATTACCAACCCCTTTGGGTCTTGTACGGATATTAAGGGGAACCCCGTACCCATATTAAAAAAAGGAAATGCGTGTGGCCCCCAGGCCCTATATACTCAGAACAGCAGTATACAGGCGGTGCAAACAAGACAGGGACTGTGTAGGTTTGTTGTGTTAAGTTGAATCTGTTTGTAATTTTCAACTGGTACATTTTTAAAGTGTAGCTCCAGTCAAAAAAACGATTTTTAAGCTTTTTGGAAAACATAGGGAAGGGTTATCACCCCTGTATAATTTGTTTTGTCGTCCATCTTTTTTCATCTCACTTGCTGTTGTCTCCTTGCATTTGCAAGTAGGAGATGTTTGTAAGCTGGATGTTTGAAAGTAGGGGCCTGCCCTATATACTCTGCAGAAATGGCGGAACAAGGTGTTGGTTTTGCCACAACATTGGAAGCCCTCAAAGTGACTCTTGGTGGGCGCTGGAGCACCCTGCTGTGAACGATTATATCGAGAATTGTAATTACATGTCATTGTTGAACAGTGGTAGAAAAATTGCCCTTTGGTGGTTGTGGTGCTGGTGCCACAACACTATAAGTCCTCACAGTTACTCTGGGTGGGCACAGGAAGGGGCCCTCCTGTGAAATATTATATCAAGAATTGTAATTACATGCCCCTGTTAAACAGGGGCTGAAAAATTGGACCTTAGGCACTGGTGCTGGTGCCACCACACTGCAACCTCTCCCAGATACTCTAGTTTTAGTGCAGGAATTAGCCCTGCTGCAAAGCATTGCATCAAAAATTGTAATTAAACGCCCCTGTTAAACAGGGGCTGAAAAATTAGGCTGGTGGCATCACCCAGAACCAAAAATGCTCTTCCAAGATATCAGCGGAGGAGGAAGAGGATAGACAATCAACATAACAGGACAGTCACTCAGCATAGGCAGTCTTGAAGGGATGTGATATTTCAAAAAAAATTATTCGGTTACATCAGCTTTAGGTGCTTGGTAGCTGGTGGTGATCCAAGACTGATTCATCTTTATGAAGGTCAGTCGATCAACCGAGTCGGTGGACAGGCGCACCCTGTGATCGGTAACAAAGCCACCAGCAGCACTGAAGGTGCGTTCCGAAAGAACGCTGGATGCAGGACAGGCCAGTAGCTCAATTGCATAATGTGCAAGCTCTGGCCAGTGATCCATCCTCAAGACCCAGTAACCCAGAGGATTTTCGGTGGGAAAGGTGTCCAATTCTGGCCTTGCCCCTAGGTATTCCTGCACCATGTAAATCAGACGCTGGCGATGGTTGCTGGAACCGATCATACCTTGGGGCTGTGGACTAAAAAAATTGTCTGAACGCATCGGTCAGACAGCCACCTTCTCCACCGCTCCTTCTGACCGATGCCTCAGCAACACGTTGTCCAGGACCAGGAGTTTGTAACCTCCCAGTCTCTGGGAACACGTTGCACAGACCTTTCTGCAAGGCCTCCCGGAGCTGTCTCATCCTCTGCAACGGCAAAATAAGGTCGGCAACCTTACCCTTGTACCGTGGATCAAGGAGTGTGGCCAGCCAGTAATGGTCCCTCTCCTTGACCTGAAGAAAACGAGGATCCTTCCGCAGGCTTTGCAGGATCAGGGAGGCCATGCAGCGTAGGTTAGCTGAGGCATTCGGTCCGGAGTCCTCTGGGTCACTAAGGACAACATGATCCACAGCTACCTCCTCCCAACCACATACAAGTCCACAGGTTTCTTGGGACTGTAAATCATCCCTACAAGACTGCTGCTGATACTATGTGCCAGCCTCCACCTCCATGCTGACACAATCATCCTCCTCCTCCTCCTCCTCCTCCTCCTCCTCTTCCTATGTGATGGGTGGGACAGCAGGAAGACTGTCTGGATAAAGGGGGCCTTGAGAGGCAAGGAAGTCCTCCTCTTCCTGCCTCTGTTCTGCCTCAAGTGCCCTGTCTATTATTCCACGCAGCGTATGCTCCAACAGGTGGACAAGAGGTACAGTGTCACTGTTGCATGCACTGTCACTGCTCACCATCCTTGTGGCCTCCTCAAACGGTGACGGGACAGTGCATGCATTGCTGATCATGCCCCACTGGCGTGGGGAGAAAAAACCGAGCTCCCCTGATCCTGTCCTGGTGCTGTAGTCGCACAGGAACTCATTGCTGGCCCTCTACTGCGTGTGCAGCCGCTGCAGCATGGCCAACGTTGAGTTCCACCTGGTGGGCATGTCACATATAAGGCGGTTCTTGGGCAGGTTCAACTCCTTCTGGAGATCAGCCAGCCGAGCACAGGAATTAAATGGTCAGTGGAAATGCACACAGACTTTCCTGGCCTGCTTCAGGACATCCTGAAAGCCGGGGTACCTGCCCAAGAACCGCTGCACCACCAGGTTAAGGACGTGAGCCACACAGGGCACATGGGTCAGTTGTCCCTGTCGGAGGGCGGAGAGGAGGTTGGTGCCATCGTCGCAAACCACCATTCCTGGCTTAAGCTGGCGTGGCGTCAATCACCTCTCGGCTTGCCCCTGCAGAGCTGACAAAATATCTGCCCCAGTGTGGCTCCTGTCCCCCAAAAAAAAACAGCGCAAGCACGGCATGGCATCGTTTTGCCTGCGTACTTGCTTAGCCCCTTGAACGCCTATGGAGCGCCACTGGTTCTGAGGACAGAGCACTGGAAGAGGCCATGGAGGAAGAAGAAGAGGAGGGGGTGGAGGAGAGAGGTGTGTCACAACCAATAGTAGCATTTTGGAGGCGCGGTGGCGGAACAACCTCCAACACTACTGCACCTTGTCCTGCATCCTTCCCAGCAGCCAGAAGAGTAACCCAATGGGCCATGAAAGACAGGTAACGTCCCTGTCCATGCCTGCTGGACCATGAGTCAGCGGTAATATGCACCTTACCGCTGACCGCCCTGTCCAGCGAGGCAAGGACATTGCCTTTCACATGCTGGTAGAGAGCCGGAATCATCTTCCGTGAGAAAAAGTGGCGTTTGGGGACCTGCCACTGAGGAAGCGCACATTGTACAAACTCACGGAAGGGGGCCGAGTCTACCAACTGAAAAGGCAGCAGTTGAAGTGCTAGCAATTTAGCCAAACTAGCATTCAACCGCTGGGCATGTGGATGGCTGGGAGTGAACTTCTTTCGCCGGTCCAGCAGCTGGGGCAGGGACATTTGCCTGCTATAATCGGACGTGGGTGTACCGCTAGCAGAGTGCCCGGAAGCACTTGGCTGTGACACACCTAATTCTACACCTTCATTCCTCTCAGAGCAGGTTTCGGAGAGGACTGAAGGTCTAGTGGGGTTGGAGATCCCAGCTGATGAGGAGCAAGGAGAGGTCCGCTTTGTTCTTTGGTGTAAGTCTTTGAGGTACGCTTGCCAACGAGCTGCATGGCAGGTCATCATATGTCTGGTCAAGCATGTGGTGCCCAAGCGGCTGATGTTTTGGCCACGCGAGATACGCATGAGACATATGTTGCAAATAGCAGCGGTGCGATCTGATGCACTCGTCTCAAAAAAGGCCCACACCAAAGAACTTTTAGAATAACACGCAGAGGCAGCGCCCTGCACAGGCGGAGCTCTGCGGTGTGATTCAGTCGGTGTGCTGCCCCTAAGCTGGCCCCCGGAGGGCATCCTGTCCCGTTGGACATGTGCCTCCTCCTCCTCCTCCTCTCTCCTACCAGGCACCCACGTGGAGTCAGTGCCCTCATCATCCCCTCCCTCTTCATCGCTGGAGCAAACCTGGCAGTATGCTGCAGCTTGTGGAACATGACTGCCAGATTGCTGTCCTTCTTGAGCATCCCCTCTCTCTGTGCTCACGCTACTGCCTTCCTCTAGCTGAGTGTCATCATCAGAGCCCACCAAACACTGGGCATCCTCCTGGAGCATGTACCCAACACTGTGCTCAAAGAGTTCAGGAGACTCCTCAGGAGGACGTGGTGGGTCTAGGGAAGGAGTCACTGATGATGACATTGAGAGGAGGGAAGAGGATGCGTTGGCAGCTGCTTTGCTAGTACCCTGAGCCTGGGTGAGAGAGGATGAGGAGGATGAAGAGGGCTTGGTCATCCACTCTACCAAGTCTTTGGCATGATGGGGCTCAACACGTCCAGCTGCCAAAAATAAGGACAAGCGCGTACCATGGCCACGTGCTGATGATGACGATGCACCGCGTCCACGACCAGCACTGTTGTCTCTAGACACAGAGCCTGCTTGCCCTCTTTTATCGGCTTGTGCCTGTCTGCCTCTCCTTGTTGGCCTTCCAGACATGGTAATGGCCTGAAGGGAGATGGGAAAATCAGCAATTGGGTAGTGTATATTGTGCTGGAGGCACACAACACCCACTAACTCCTGCAGATGCCTTTATTATAGAACAGGAATTAAAGGGTAGATACCGGTGTATACTGTGCTGTGCTGGAGGCACACAACACCAACTAACTCCTGCAGATGGCTCAATTAGATAAGAGCTATATAGGTGGATAATGGTGTATACTGCGGTCAGGGCACACAGACAACACCCACAAACTCCTGCAGATTGCTAAAAGCTCAATTACAGAAGAGCAAGAACGCTAAATCGGGCCGATAACGAGCAGTGTATATTGTGTTGAAGGTACACAGAACACCCACTAACTCCTACAGACGCCAACACACTACACAAGGCCGCCGCGCTGGCAGCCTTATATTGTGTGGGGCGTGTACTACACAGCCTGAGCTATGATTGGCCACAGGCATCCTGCCTGTGGCCAATCATGGCTCTCCTCGCTGCCGGCGCTGTGATTGGCCAAGCATGTGGGGTCACAGTGCATGCTTGGCCAATCATGAGCCAGCAATGCACTGCGATGGCGCAGTGCATTGTGGGCTGTGAGCGCCACACGAATTTGGCGCGAATGGCCCATAACGTTCGGTATTCGCCAAACGTGCGAACAGCCAATGTTCGAGTCGAACGTATGTTCGACTCGAACATCAAGCTCATCCCTAATCCCCAGACACCAGTTGCAGAGACAGGGGATTTGATAGACTTTTCTGCTGAGGAAGAAGAACCTGATGAGCCTCCAGCAGAAGAGCTGGTATTAGGGCCAAACTTCACTGTGCTCTGCCCAGCACCAACAGCAGTATCTGTGGAATTACAAGGAACTTCCCCAGCTGAAGCGCTGGTCACCGGACAGAGGGTCCAAGACCTCTGCCCCACACCTGTGACAGTTCCGGAGGCGCAGGGTGAGAAGGTAGCGATCACTTCCCAGCAGCAGATACAGGGGGAGAAGAGAGAGGAGCTGTTGGTTGTCCCTCCTCAACCGTCGGCCAGGGTGGAGAAAGCGGTCTTTCCTCCCCAGCAAGGATCCGTATCTGGGAGACAGTACCACAGACATGTCACCCCAGCAGCCAGATGAGGGAATGGAAAGGGAAGCAGCCGGCTCACCTCTCCAATGGCAGTTTCACAGTTTGGGAGGGGAGGAATCCAGCCTCCTGCCGCAACAGTTATCTGAAGCCGATGATGTGGAGCCCCCAGCAGAAGTGCTGGCAACAGGCCAGAGTGCTACCAACCTCTGCCCAACACCGGCAGCAACTGTGCAGTTCCAGGGAGCTGGGGCAGTCGGCTCATCTCTCCAGCCACAGATTACAGAATTTATAGAGTTAATGGACTGCTCATCAGAGGATGTCATAGATTACACATCATCTGCTCAAGTACTTGCAGCAGGACAGAGTACTGCAGACCCCTGCTCCACACCCGTGGCAGCTTTGGTAGCCCAAGGTGAGAAGGTGATGGTCCCTCTCTCCAGTGGATTTCAGATGCGGGGAGGAGAAGCAGCCATTTTCCCTCCCCAGCAAAGATCCGTGCACCTGGGAGACAATACCAGTGAAAGGGAGTTCCAACAGCAGAAGGTGCCCCAGAATGATGACACCAACCCAGCTGAAGCGCTGGCAACCAGGCAGAGTGCTACCAACCTCTGCCCAGCACTGGTAATGGCTGCAGAGTTCCAGGGAGCCGGGGCGGCCGGCCTCACCCCCCAAAAGTCAGCTGGAGTGGATGATGTGGGGTCCTCAGCTGAAGTGCTAGCAGGACAGAATGCTACTGGCCCCTACACACAACTGCAGCTTGAGCTGATATCAGTGGATGGGACTTCAGTCTCCACTGGTATAGCCCAGGGATGGTGGGTGGTCGGCCAAGATCCCCAACAACTTGATGGAGTGAGCCCAGTCACCCTGTCTTCTCTCCAGTGGCTGAAAAGACTCCAGGGAGAAGGGCCAGTCCAGGCCTCTCCCCAGCGGCGGATGTGTTCTCTGAGAGAGGCAGAGGTTGGCTGGGTGAGGAATACTCTGTTTGGAACAATTTGTTTGGGGTACTGTGTTGATACCGGCATTGGGGGACTGGAACCCCTGACTAACTTCGGAGTCAACCCGTCTGGGGTCTCCTCCTGTGTTGGTCTCCTGCCGAAAGGGAAGATGTGTGACGGACCGAGCCGGGACACAGGCTTTTGGAGAGCACTGAATGCGAGCCTCTTGCCGCCTGATTATGGGCCCTGGATTTTAAGGGGCACAGGGTGAATGAGAACCCCACTATAATCTGTGCTAGTCAGATTCAATGCTGTATATATAATGTGTGTTGTCTCATGCTGTTGGGACACACACATGTTAGATGCCAATGTCATCACCTCCAGCCACCTGTCTGTTGTCTTGTATAATGTAGATGAGTCTAGTCTGGCTTGACACAGATTCTAAAGAGTATTTCACCTATTGTTGTTTGTGCTAATTAACCCTGTAATTGTATGAAGGAGTCCAGTGTTGATTTAGATAATTAGCTCAGGTTAATTCTGTTTCTGGCTACAGTTGTATTGTTAGAATAATATGAGCAGGAGGGGGACCTCCTCTTCTACTGTATTATAAATACTTCTAATTTTGGTTCTAAATAATCAGTCTATGTTGAGCAGCTAAGCAAGTGTCGTCTTGTTTTGTGCTTGTGAGCGGTTGGAATATCTGATATCTACATTCAGGCTGGGAGGAAGTGGTATATGACGAAAGCACTCAAATGGGGTGTAGGGACGTTTCGTCACAATAGCGATTTCTGGGACGCGTCCTGCAATAGTTGGACTGATGCACTCTCTAGGTCATGTGGTACTCTGGATGAGGGGCCCACCTATGAACCTGAGTCGATCATTCACTCCAGTTTGCATAACCATTTACCTTTACCTGTCCCTAATCTCCCTTGGACGCACAGCAGGCTAACCTGTCCACAAGTTCCACAGTCGCTACGCCCTGTGATGCGATTGAGATGGTCGCTACACCTGGCGATACTATTCAGGCAGCCTCTGCACCAGTTATGCCAGTCCAGTCCATGCCCAGTGAGCTTCCAGCTTCTTGTTCAGGACCTTCTGTAACCTGGACTCACCCTACTGCTACTATGTCCGTTCAAACCCGTTTAAGAGGCTCAACCCATCCTTTGGATAGAATACCTCATTCGGCCAGGTGGGGTTTTCAATCTTTTTCTCAAAGCTCTCTGCATTCTGTTTATGTTTCAGCTATCCAGATTGACTCTTGTGACACGTCACCTTCTAATAGGGCTGTTTTTAAAGCAGGGCAAATGGGGCAGCTGCCCTAGGCCATGTCATTGTTGTGGGGCCCAAAGCAGCTGCCTCATACTTGTCAACTATCCTGGTTTAAATTCCCTCATCCCTTGAGGTTTTAGTCCTGTGCTGTGTCCCGATATCTCAGTGTGAAGTGCTGCTACTAATGTTGCCCAGCTCTGCTCTATTGTTGTGTACATATGACTCACCTGCAGACCCTGTTTTTACATGTAAATTACCGGCATTCATATGTAAATAGCGGTGGCATTGATATGTAAATAAAGGTGGCATTTATACATAAATAGTGGCGGCCAGTGGCATTGATATGTATATCATGCCCCCTGAGATCATATCCACAGTAATCTCTAGCAACCAGTCAACAAGCAGAAATCATGTGCTGTAACCTCTAGCAACGAATCAGTGAGCCGTAATATGTGCTGTAGCCTCTATCAACCAGTTAGTGAGCGGTAATGATACACTATAACCTCTGGTAACCAATCGCAATAGCTGCTTGATCTGATTCAGTAAACTGATTTTGAGACTAGCTGCTATTTATCTCAGAGGTGGAGAGCGAAGCTGCATGGGGGGGCCCCGAGAAAAGTTTTGCCCAGGGTCCAATCAATATTAAAGATGGCCTTGCCTTCTAACCAACCTGACCTCAGGGATCCACTGACCTCTGCTCAGTCTGGTGGTCCTGTGCTGGATGTCCAGCTCATCTTTAAGGGACCCTTCTCAGACTCCTGATGGTCTTCTCATGCCCTTACCCATTCCTAAAAAGCCTTTAGTCCTCAACAAGTCCTCTCATCCTCTCCCTACCTTGGTTCCGGTCTCTGAGGATAATCTAAAATACGAGGTTAGTCAAGTTTTGGATTCCCGGCTCTGTAAAGGCATTCTTAAAGAGGAAGTAAACCCTGATGGGTGTTACTTCCTCTTTCATTCCCTGCAAAGGCAAAGCATAATGGACTACTATGCATCGCATCGCATCGCATCGCATCGCATCGCATAGTAGCCCATTATGTGTCACTTACCTGACACAGGAGCCAGCGAAGTCACCGCTGTCCCCTGTAGTCCGGCGCATCCATCTTCTCGGTGGGGTCTTGCAGCTCCGCCGCTGTCATTCGGTGGAGCCGCGATGACGTCACTCCCGCGCATGCGCACAGGAGCCGACACGCGCGGCAGCTCCGTTCTTGGAAATGCCGCGCTCAGTGCGCCTGCGCGCCGCTGTCTACGTCGCATGCGCCGTAGACAGCGGTGCCTGTCTTCGGGCAAATATCTCCTAAACCATGTAGGTTTAGGAGATATTTCTTGGACCTACAGGTAAGCCTTAATCTAGGCCTTAATCTAGGCTCACCTGTAGGTCAAAGTGTGTTGTAAGGGTTTACACCTACTTTCAGTACCTCGTACATTGGAAAGGGTTTTGCCCTGAGGAGAGGTCTTGGATCACTGCATCTGAGGTCTTTGCTCCTCATCTGTTGAGGAGGTTCCATCTGGAGTTTCACTTTAAGTCTGGACCCAGGCGGGGGAGGCCTCGGAAGGGGGGGGGGGGGGTACTGTCATGGTTATGCAGTAATCTTCCTCTGTCTGCTTACATCTAATGTGTTCAGACTAAGAGGCCAGCCACTTCCACCTGGTGGAATATAACCTCTCCTCTAAGCATGGCTCCACCCCAGGCCCTATCAGGGAACCCTATATTAACCTGTGCACTGCAAGCCAGCGGTGCTGATCAACCTTTGTCTGCCTGTCACCCTGAACCTTTGCTGTGTACTCTGTTCCTGTCTGCTATTTGCCCTGACCTCTGCCTAATCCCGTTGCTATCCTTGTTGTTCCAGCCTGCTGCTTCCTTCTCCTGTAGTCTACTGTGAGAGTGAGCTGTGAGACCCTAGGGGCCATGACCTGGAGCCAGACTGCAGCGAAGTCCATCCTCACCACTGGAGGCTCTGGCGAACACCCGCTGGCTCTTAGACTTCGCGCCCTGGGGAATCTATGCTCCAGCTCCCATTGGGATCTGTGTTAGTGATCCAGTAGACCTGTGTCCTGTATCTCCCTGGGTACAATCCGCAGCAGTCAGTCCTAGGGTCCACTATTTTAGCAGTGCACTTCCGATTCCTACAGAGGGCATCTGTTACCTGGTCTCAGGTGATGTGACAGAGGGATTTACACTGACCACCAGTGTAAGGGCAACTCTGCGTTTACCACAAATGTAAAGGGAAATGTACACAATGTAATGAAGAATTTACACTGACAACCAATGTAATGGGGGGATTTTACATCAACAACCAATAAAGGGGGATTTCTTCACAGCCCATCAATGTAAGGGGGGATTTACACTTACCACCAATTTAAAGATGGTTTCTACTTGGACTACAAATGTAAGGGAGGATTTGATACTGACCACAAATGAAAGTTTGGATTTTTTACCGATTACCAATATAAAGAGGAGTTTCTACATTGACCACCAGGGATGAGCTGACCACCCCCCCCCCCCCCCCCCCCCCCGGTTCGGTTCGCATCCAGAACATGCAAAAAATTCATTCGAACATGCGAACACTGTTAAAGTCTACGGAACACGAACATGAATAATCAAAAGTGCTTATTTTAAAGGCTTATATCCATGGTATTGTCATAAAAAAGGTCTTTTTTTTTTCGGGAGCAGTGATTTTAATGATGATTAAAGTGAAACAATAAAAGTATAATATACCTTTAAATTTTGTACCTGGGGGGTGTCTATAGTATGCCTGTAAAGGGGCGCACGTTTCCCATGTTTAGAACAGTTTGAGTGCAAAATTGCATTTCTAAAGGAAAAAAACTCATTTAAAAACGCGGCTATAATGAATTCTCAATCCCACAATACACATAAAAGTTCCTTGATAAAAATGGCATGGGGATTTCCCCTCATTATTGGAACCCCGAACTAAAATTGAAAAAAAATATATACTTTGGGGTTCTCCTAAATTCCATACCAGGTCCTTCAGGTCTGGTATGGATTTTAAGGGGAACTCCATGCCAAAATTAAAAAAATGGCATGGGGGTCTCCCCAAAAATCCATACCAGGCCCTTATTCGAGCATGCAACCTGATAGGCCACAGAAAAAGAGGGGGGGGATGAGAGAGTGCCCCCGCCCCTCCTGAACTGTACCAGGCCACATGACCTCAACATTGGGAGGGTGCTTTGTGGTAGCCCCCCAAAGCACCTTGTCCACATGTTGATGGGGAGAAGGGCCTCATCCCCACAACCCTTGCCCGGTGGTTGTGGGGGTCGGCAGGCGGGGGGGGGGGGCTTATTGGAATCTGGAAGCCCCCTTTAACAAGCGGACCTCCAGATCCCGCCCCCACCGTGTGAATTGGTAATGGGGTACCCCTACCATTTCACAAAAAAAAGTGACAAAAAGGTTAAAAAACACAAGAGACGGTTTTTGACAAGTCCTTTATTACTTTCTTCTTCTTTCCGCTTCTTCTTTCTTCTGGTCTTCCTTTGGTGTTCTTCTACTTCCTCCATCTTCTTCTTCATCTTCTACTTCCTCCGCTCTTCTCGTCCCGCATCTTGCTCCGGCTTCTTCTCCGCTCCGTCCGCACGATCCGCCTCTGTGGGAGTGTTCCTCCGTTCCATCGCTTTCCAGATACCACAGAAACGTGCTGCCCTTTAGCAGATACACAGCAGTCCCATTCATTGTTAATGACACCCTCCCCCATCTGCTGAGATGAGCGTATTCACATGCACCACAATTCAGGGTGCCGGAGCCCTGTGTTATTTTGTAAAAGGGTTCCACCTCTAATTTGCTTACCTTTGCAGAACAGGCTGATGTTGGGCTCAATGACTATAGTAGTAGGCAGGACTTTCAAGCGTTCCCCTTTACCTCCCCGGTGGGCAGCATTCAGCAGAAGTGATGGTGGAAATGACCTCAGGGGGGCGTGATATACATATGAATGCCATCTATTTACATATCAATGCAGCCGGTCTGCTGCTATTTACATAATAATATCGCCACTATTTACATATGACTGCAGGTGAGTCATCTGTACACTGCAATAGGGCAGAGCTGGACAGCATTAGTAACAGAACTTCACACTGAGATATCGGGACACCGCACTGGACTAAAACTTCATGGGACAAGGCAATTTGAACTGGGATAGCTGGCAAGATTGAGGCAGCTACTTTGGGCTCCACAACAATGATGAGGCCCAGGGCAGCTGATCCCTTTGCCCTGCCTTAACCACTTGCGGACCAGCCACCGCAGTTTTAATGCGGCAGGGTGGCTCCGCTGAGCGAAAATCACGTTATTGCATGTGATCTCGCTAGGGCTGTCTAGCAGGCGCGCGCACGCGCCATGAGCTCCGTGAGTCCGACCGTGGGTCTCGCGGACTCGATGTCTGTGGGGATACCCGAGATCCTTTCACGGAGAGGAAGAACGGGGAAATGCTGATGTAAACAAGCATCTCCCCGTTCTTCCCTAGTGACAGGACATCGATCACCGCTCCCTGTAATCGGGAGAGCTGATCAGTGTCGTGTCACACATAGCCCCTCCCCCCCCCACAGTTAGAATCACTCCCTAGGACACATTTAACCCCTGCAGCGCCCCCTCCTGATTAATCCCTTCACTGTCAGTCACATTTACACAGTAATCAATGCATTTTTTTTTTTTTGTATAATTTTTATTTTCATTTTCAAGTTTTAAACAAAAAGAGAACATCACAGGAAATCAACATACATGAGGGAAATAAGGGGAGGGAGGGGGGGGGGTGGGGTAGACCGCAGGGGAGGGGGGCGGGGTGGAGCGGGAAATACATACAAGTGGTCCATGTACAGGTGAACTTACATAGCATTTCAATACAAAATACCCAGAACAACACCCCTCCCGCCCCAGATAGCGGTCCACATGGGCAGGCCCTTCCCCCATACTGGAGGTGGGTGGGGTGCACAACCGCGCAATTGTCAGTTAAACCGACGCAGTGCCGAATCGCAAAAAGGGGCTCTGGTCTTAAGCCAGCAAAATGGTCCGGGGGCTGAAGTGGTTAAAGACGGTGCTGTCAGGAAAAGAATAAAGATGGATTTATTGCCCAGCGGGAGGAACAATAATGGAGGCTCCGGGTGGTTTTGGGACAACACTGAAAGGCATAAAGAAGAAGACACAGTGAATTAGACTCAGGAATAATACATTATTAAGTGTATTTTTATTAATACAAGCAGATGAAGCACCTCAGTGTGACCTGGTATCAGCCTCTTACAGTCCCTGTACAGCAGGGCTGGAGTGTGAGACGGAGAAGCAGCAAAAGCACTAATCAGTTCA
The DNA here is from genome assembly GCF_037356315.1 of Lithobates pipiens. NCBI lineage: Eukaryota > Metazoa > Chordata > Amphibia > Anura > Ranidae > Lithobates > Lithobates pipiens. Next base: position 556,799 of record NW_027507764.1, read on the forward strand.
AGAAGCATGCTGATAGGTGGAGAGAGCAGAGTGACAGCAAGATGGGCCCATCAATGTGCTACTTTTCCTTTCATTGTCCAATCAAAGCCTGGGGGGTGGGTCCAGGCTAACCTGGGCTCAGAAGAAGTGGGTTTGCATAAAGCTTGCCATCAGACTAAGGACTTCTAGTGGCAGAAACAAGTACTGCAGGGAATGTTTCTGGGCTGAAGGGGAATTCTACAGCAAAAGCATGATTTTTTTTACATGATCTTTAAATGAGTCGTTGGTATTCATGTGGTTGTTTGTTTTTTGCTGCAGTTTTGTTTGAATGTTTTGTAATTTGTGGAATGTCATCCGGCAGCTTCTCTTCCTGGAGACGGGAAGTTCCCGCTGACATAGAACATGTTGTCACACTGGATGTGGCAGGAAATTCACAGAGTCCTTGTTATAAAAATAGAAAATCGCAGGTGAAAAATGACAATTTATTAACTGGTAATGACAATGCGGTCAGACCGGATTCCTCTCACTGCAACAACTTATTAAAGCCCAACTTCTCCCAATACACCTTCATCTTCATTACATAACATATGTATCATCACCGGGTCTCTGTGCTTCTCTATGCATTTATTAAACTAAAGTGTAGCGCTATAAAAGAAAAGTGACCTTATTTATAACCACATAATGATATGACAATATTATGTAAATGTCAGGATTATATAACATTCATAAATGATGCTTCTCAAAGCACACCACACGTGCACCGTTTGAATTTGTGAAAAAGTAAAAAATAGATAGAAAATAAATAAAAAGCATCAATTATTGCAAAACAGTCCAGAAAGAGATATACAAAAAAGTCTCTTAGATCCAATCCACACGTGAAGGGAAAAGAACCGTCCACCTTCTTTCTATGAAGATTTATGAATGTTATATAATCCTGACATTTACATAATATTGTCATATCACTATGTGGTTATAAATAAGGTCACTTTTCTTTTATAGCGCTACACTTTAGTTTAATATTTGCAATTTGTTCACGTTTCTATATCCTTGTGATCGTGTTAGCAGCTTTTTTCTTTGTTGGTGTTTTTTTGGAGATAGCGCAGTGTTGACTGGTATTGACAGTTTTTGGATACACTTCTCTATGCATTGCAGGCAGATCATGGCTGGTGGGAGGGGCCGGCAGGGGGCGGTACATAACTTCCTGAAAACATCCCAGCTCCCCTCTTCCTTGCAGAGCCCTCAGCCCTGAGGCAAGTAGTAGGAGGAGCTATGCAAATATAAAAATGTCCTCCAGTCAGGAAATGAGGCACCTGTGTCGTTGGGGGGGGGGGGGGCTGACCCCAGCTATAGCCCCGTGTGGGCCCCCAAAAAGCCCTGGGTCTCATGTTGCTCATTGACAATTATTAGCCCAGAGTCCCAAGGCCTGGGGTTGGCCAGGAACTCGGGGCTATACTGGACCGGACTGACCTACAGGGATAGCGGGAGATCTCCCGGTATACCACCTCCCCTGGAGCCGCTTTGCAGGGGGGATCCTGGGCTGGTGCATGGGCTGCCTCTGAAGGGAAGGGGGGGTGATCGCCGCCGGATTAAACAGAGCGGGGATCTCCCCAGCATGGCCGCTGTGTCATACGAAGCATACGAAGTCCAATGCCAGGACATGTGATGTCCATCATAGGAGCCAGTCCAGGAGGCGGGACTTAATGAGACAGGGTCCACGCCGGGTAAGGGTGAAATCCCTGCTCTGTTTAAACCAGTGGCTCTCCTCTCCCGACTGGCAAGGCTACGCTGATGGCCACTGGCAAGGCTTTGCTGACGGTCACTGGTGAGGCTGAGTTGATGGGCACTGATCAGGCTGCATTGATGGGCACTGATCAGGCTACATTGATGAGCACTGATCAGGCTACATTGATGAGCACTGATCAGGCTACATTGATGAGCACTGATCAGGCTACATTGATGAGCACTGATCAGGCTACATTGATGAGCACTGATCAGGCTACATTGATGAGCACTGATCAGGCTACATTGATGGGCACTGATCAGGCTACATTGATGGGCACTGATCAGGCTGCATTGATGGGCACTGATCAGGCTACATTGATGGGCACTGATCAGGCTGCATTGATGGGCACTGATCAGGCTACATTGATGGGCACTGATCAGGCTACATTGATGAGCACTGATCAGGCTGCATTGATGAGCACTGATCAGGCTACATTGATGAGCACTGATCAGGCTACATTGATGAGCACTGATCAGGCTGCATTGATGGGCACTGATCAGGCTACATTGATGGGCACTGATCAGGCTGCATTGATGGGCACTGATCAGGCTGCATTGATGGGCACTGATCAGGCTACATTGATGGGCACTGATCAGGCTACATTGATGAGCACTGATCAGGCTGCATTGATGGGCACTGATCAGGCTACATTGATGGGCACTGATCAGGCTACATTGATGAGCACTGATCAGGCTGCATTGATGGGCACCAGATTCCCTTCAACATTGAATATGGTAACAATATGATCTGACCTCCCCTACTATTTATGTACTTAAAGAATTTCTTTAGATTTTTCTTACTCTCCTACGCTATGTGTCTTTCGTGTTCTATCTTAGCCGCCCTGATTACACCCTTATATTTCTTGTTGCATTCTTTGTAACGTCTGAATGCTTATGATGATCCTATAGCCTTGCATTTTTTGAAGGCCTTCTCCTTTGCTGTTATATGCATTTTATAAAGCCTTGGTGGCTGAGGGGGGGTTGAGGGTGGCTGAGGGAGTTTGAGGGTTTCTGGGGGGTTGAGGGTGGCTAAAGAGGGTTGGAGGTTTCTGGGGGGTTGAGGGTGGTTGATGGTGGCTGAGGGAGTTTGAGGGTTTCTGGGGGGTTGAGGGAGGTTGAGGGTGGTTGATGGTGGCTGGGGGAGTTTGAGGGTTTCTGGGGGGTTGAGGGAGGTTGAGGGTGGTTGATGGTGGCTGAGGGAGTTTGAGGGTTTCTGGGGGGTTGAGGGAGGTTGAGGGTGGTTGATGGTGACTGGGGGAGTTTGAGGGTTTCTGGGGGGTTGAGGGTGGCTGGGGGAGTTTGAGGGTTTCTGGGGGGTTGAGGGGGGTTGATGGTGGCTGAGGGAGTTTGAGGGTTTCTGGGGGGTTGAGGGTGGCTAAAGAGGGTTGGAGGTTTCTGGGGGGTTGAGGGTGGTTGATGGTGGCTGAGGGAGTTTGAGGGTTTCTGGGGGGTTGAGGGAGGTTGAGGGTGGTTGATGGTGACTGGGGGAGTTTGAGGGTTTCTGGGGGGTTGAGGGTGGCTGGGGGAGTTTGAGGGTTTCTGGGGGGTTGAGGGGGGTTGATGGTGGCTGAGGGAGTTTGAGGGTTTCTGGGGGGTTGAGGGTGGCTAAAGAGGGTTGGAGGTTTCTGGGGGGTTGAGGGTGGTTGATGGTGGCTGAGGGAGTTTGAGGGTTTCTGGGGGGTTGAGGGAGGTTGAGGGTGGTTGATGGTGGCTGAGGGAGTTTGAGGGTTTCTGGGGGGTTGAGGGAGGTTGAGGGTGGTTGATGGTGGCTGAGGGAGTTTGAGGGTTTCTGGGGGGTTGAGGGAGGTTGAGGGTGGTTGATGGTGGCTGGGGGAGTTTGAGGGTTTCTGGGGGGTTGAGGGTGGCTGGGGGAGTTTGAGGGTTTCTGGGGGGTTGAGGGGGGTTGATGGTGGCTGAGGGAGTTTGAGGGTTTCTGGGGGGTTGAGGATTTCTGGGGGGTTGAGGGTGGCTGATGGGGGTTGAGGGGGCAGTTATTATTTTTCCCTCTAAAGCTCCATACACACTATCAGTTTTTCTGCTGAGTTTTTCCCTCAGATTTACCAATATGAGGTCAGACCTTAGGAGTTCCAATGTGTATGCAATCAGGCCGGCCCTTCCCTACATGGTTTTGGTAAATCTGAAGGAAAAACTCAGCAGAAAAACTGACAGTGTGTATGGGGTATTATAAAGCCTTGGCAATAAGAAATCTGCAGATAGTGATGATGGGATTGGATACATTTGTAACATTATGAATTCCTGAGAATATACTTGTACAGATTGATACGATTGGCCGGATTCTTGGATCGGATCGCTCTCCCTGCAGACAGATGTGGATGTAGAAGTGACATGTCATCGATTTTGCTGTCAATGACTGACTGTTCCTTATCTCTCCCCAGCACACCAAAGTTGCCTTGACCTGGAGGAAAGAGTTAACGTGTCACTGGGTGGCACACGGACTGAAGGGCGTCTGGGCACGGGGCGGAGGAGCGTCTCCTCAGGTAAATGAGAGAAGGGGAGGGAGGGGGATGATAATGACAACCTGCACTATGCACACTATCACAGCCTCTCAGCCAATCACAGGCCACTGCCAGCAACATGGAGAGTCAGCATTGCATCTCTCCTAGGTCACTTTGTGTCTGGGTACAGGTGGTACTGGAAGGTACTGGTCTCTTCCCCCCCATACCCCTCATCCATACAGAGCCATGACCCCATCCCTGCTCTGGCCATGCCTGGCTGTGCTGCCCCTCCTGTGCCCGGCTGTGCTGGGGACCCCTTTCCAGAGGGTGTTGGACCTGCTCGCTCCCGGAGACTCTTCTCTCAATCTCACCTCTGTGACGGCTCTTATAGAGCGGCTGGAGGAGCGTGTGCAGTGCGGAAATGTGTCGTGTGAAAAGGTTAGTGATGGGGATCAGTGGAGGAACCGGGTGCAAAAAGAGAAAAAACCTGAGCGACAGGTAGAGCAAAGTACAGGAGAGGGCCATAAAATGATTCACCGTCCCGAAATCCCAGATAAGAGCACAGAAATCACCACCGAGCCGGCGTAATCATAGGGACCGGGGTCCAGAATTATTATAGCGCCCGGGGTCCAGAATTATTATAGGGTGAGGGGTCTGTAGTAGGATTATTATAGGGTGAGGGGTCTGTAGTAGGATTATTATAGGGTGAGGGGTCTGTGGTAGAATATTATAGGATGAGGGGTCTGTGGTAGAATTATTATAGGGTGAGGGGTCTGTGGTAGAATTATTATAGGGTGAGGGGTCTGTGGTAGAATTATTCTGGGGTGAGGGGTCTGGGATATAATTATTATAGGGTGAGGGGTCTGGGGTAGAATTATTATAGTGTGAGGGGTTTGGGATATAATTATTATAGGGTGAGGGGTCTGGGGTAGGATTATTATAGGGTGAGGGGTCTGTGGTAGGATTATTATAGGGTGAGGGGTCTGTGGTAGGATTATTATAGGGTGAGGGGTCTGGGGTAGAATTATTATAGGGTGAGGGGTTTGGGATATAATTATTATAGGGTGAGGGGTCTGGGGTAGAATTATTATAGGGTCAGGGATTTGGGATATAATTATTATAGGGTGAGGGGTCTGTGGTAGGATTATTATAGGGTGAGGGGTCTGGGGTAGAATTATTTTAGGGTGAGGGGTCTGGGGTAGGAATATTATAGGGTGAGGGGTTTGGGATATAATTATTATAGGGTGAGTGGTCTGGGATAGGATTATTATAGGGTGAGGGGTCTGGGGTAGAATTATTTTAGGGTGAGGGGTCTGTGATAGGATTATTTTAGGGTGAGGGGTCTGTGATAGGATTATTATAGGGTGAGGGGTCTGGGATATGGATATTATAGGGTGAGGGGTCTGGGATATGGATATTATGGGGTGAGGGGTCTGGGATATGGATATTATGGGGTGAGGGGTCTGGGATATGGATATTATGGGGTGAGGGGTCTGGGATATGAATATTATGGGGTGAGGGGTCTGGGATATGAATAGTATGGGGTGAGGGGTCTGGGATATGAATATTATGGGGTGAGGGGTCTGGGATATGAATATTATGGGGTGAGGGGTCTGGGATATGGATATTATGGGGTGAGGGGTCTGGGATATGAATATTATGGGGTGAGGGGTCTGGGATATGAATATTATGGGGTGAGGGGTCTGGGATAGGAATATTATGGGGTGAGGGGTCTGGGATATGAATATTATGGGGTGAGGGGTCTGGGATAGGAATATTATGGGGTGAGGGGTCTGGGATATGAATATTATGGGGTGAGGGGTCTGGGATAGGAATATTATGGGGTGAGGGGTCTGGGATATGAATATTATGGGGTGAGGGGTCTGGGATATGAATATTATGGGGTGAGGGGTCTGGGATATGACTATTATGGGGTGAGGGGTCTGGGATATGAATATTATGGGGTGAGGGGTCTGGGATAGGAATATTATGGGGTGAGAATTATTATGAGTTGGGAAGTTCTCTGATATCTCATGTATTATATGTTGTATGTTATTCTTGTTCTCTGATTTGTCTCCTCCCTTGTAATTAATCACAACCTATTTTCTCGGGAACGTTTTTTCTCTTATATTGTTCCTCCTCGTTGTCTCAGGGATTAGGGGTCATTACACAACGATCGCTCGGATTAGGGGATTAGGGGTCATTACACAACGATCGCTCGGATTAGGGGATTGGGAGTCATTACACAACGATCGCTCGGATTAGGGGATTAGGGGTCATTACACAACGATCGCTCAGATTAGGGGATTAGGGGTCATTACACAACGATCGCTCGGATTAGGGGATTAGGGGTCATTACACAACGATCGCTCGGATTAGGGGATTAGGGGTCATTACACAACGATCGCTCGGATTAGGGGATTGGGAGTCATTACACAACGATCGCTCGGATTAGGGGATTAGGGGTCATTACACAACGATCGCTCAGATTAGGGGATTAGGGGTCATTACACAACGATCGCTCGGATTAGGGGATTAGGGGTCATTACACAACGATCGCTCGGATTAGGGGATTAGGGGTCATTACACAACGATCGCTCGGATTAGGGGGTTTGGGGTCATTACACAACGATCGCTTGGATTAGGGGATTAGGGGTCATTACACAACGATCGCTCAGATTAGGGGATTAGGGGTCATTACACAACGATCGCTTGGATTAGGGGATTAGGGGTCATTACACAACGATCGCTCGGATTAGGGGATTAGGGGTCATTACACAACGATCGCTCGGATTAGGGGATTAGAGGTCATTACACAACGATCGCTCGGATTCAGAGATTACGGGTTTTGTGTCATTTATAGATTATGTAAATCTTTGGATGGGGTCATTTGAGCGGAGACACATCTCCGACCTCTGATGTATACGGAATATTTCGGTAGGTGTGGTGAGTCTTCCGGGACAAGATATGGGAAGGAAGCTCCTGCTGGCGGTTGTGGTCCCTGATTTTGGACCCCTGCTTATCGTGTCCCTGAAGTGGTCTGGGGGGGTGGGGGGGGGGGTATCTCCGCAATAGTTGTCTTATGCCGTGTACCCACGACCGGACTTTCCGTCGGAATGAACTCTGACGGACTTTGACAGAGTTGCGCTTAAACAGATTTGCCTACACACAATCACACCGAAGTCCGATTGTTTAACGCTGTGACGTGCGACGGGACTAGAAAAAGGAAGTTCAATAGCCAGTAGCCAATAGCTGCCCTCGCATCGTTGTTGGTCCGTCGGACCTGCATACAGACCAGCGGTTTTCTCGATAGGAATTGGTTCCGGCGGAAAGATTCGAAACATGTTCTATTTCTAAAGTCCGTCAGATTTTTCGACAGAAAAGGTCTGATAAATCCCCACACACGATTGAATTGTCCGACGGATTCGTTCCATCTGAACTTTGCTGTCGAAAAGTCCGGTCGTGTGCACACGCCATTACTGGGCTGATCCTATAATAGGACAATATAGAAAATAAAAGTCAGCACCTTCTCCCATTACAGAGGATTATGGGTAGAATTTCCGGCTTCTCTGGCACTGCCGTCTCTCCATTATGTCAGTCTGCGGTTGTGTGAAATATTGTGTGATTATCTGTCTATGTGGGGGCCCCATGATTATCATAATTACGGTACTTACATAATAACATATGCGTGTGACCGATGGTATAATTCTCCGGTTTTTACCCGTCAGCTCTTCTTCCATTCTATCATACAACCGCACACGGGTTGCAAAGGTCACCGCCGTCACGACGGTTCTTCCTCCTCCTCGGTGTCTGTTCATTTCACCTTCATTAACTAATGACTTCCAGTCTCCACCTTCATACGAGTTCCTCTCCACAGCCTCCAACAATGAGACTCCACAATTATACGGCAAAAAGCCTTCTCCTCAAAGGCCCAGGAGAAGAAAGTGCCAGCTCTCACATGGCCAGGTGCTGGTGTCCAGAATTCAGGATTTGGGGATAAACTCACATGGTCAGGTGCAGTGAGGATCATCTCACATGGTCAGGTGCAGTGAGGATCATCTCACATGGTCAGGTGCTGTGATCCAGAATGTGAGGTTTGAGGGTCATCCCACATGGTCCAGTGTAGTGATTCAGATTTTAAATTTTTGGAGGATCATCTCACATGGCCAGGTGCTGGTGTCCAGAATTCAGGATTTGGGGATAAACTCATATGGTCAGGTGCTGTGAGGATCATCTCACATGGTCAGGTGCTGTGAGGATCATCTCACATGGTCAGGTGCAGTAATCCAGAATTTGAGGTTTGGGGATCATCCCGCTTGGTCAGCTGCAGTGATCCAGAATCCAAGTTTTAAGGACCATCTCACATGGTCAGGTGTTGTGATCTAGAATTTGAGGTCTGGGGATCAGGGCCCCCAGTGCCTCCAAGCATTCCCAGTCATCCTCTGTGTTCCTCTGTGTTGCTGTTCTCTCCTGTGTCCATTCTGCTCCGGTGTCCTTCTCTCAGTGACTTTCTGTGTCTCCCTCCTGCCTACAACCCGAGTCTCAGCGCCTGTGCTATCTTCTGACCACTCCTGTGTAACTGTGACTTTTTCATTTAACCCATCCAGCACCCAGCCTTCTTGCACCCCTTTTGTGGTACTCCAGCCACTCGTTACCAGCACCTGTGCACTCTGAGTCTGCAGCCTACTTCAGTGTTTCCCCATGCACTCCCAGTCTGCTTCCCCCTCTCCATGTCCATGTACATACCAGCTGTGTTCCACTGATCCTGTGTGACCCTGTGCACACCTACCTGCTTCCAGTATCTCTATGTGATTCAGTAAACCCCTGTCAGCCTTGACTGTACTCCCTATTGACCTACAATCTCAGCAGCACTGCAAGGGACTCTTCCTGTCGGACTAATCCTGTCCTAGGCAGCTGCCTGCACTGGTATGTCAGAGGGCTGCAACCTAGCAGTGAAACCCGTCAACCCTTGCAGGGCACTCTGAAGAAGACCAGACAGCTTCTTAGACTCTGCTCTTCACTCTCACCTAAGTGGAACAAGCGGGCATGCTGAGCTCTCACTCATCGGTGCCAGTTGGTATCTTGCCTCTGCACTATTGCTGATTCCTCAAAGCCCTCTTTGTCTCCTCCATGGCTTATGCCACTTCCAGCTAATATGATCAAATCCTAGTTAGCCAGTCAGCCCCCTTCTACAGATGGGCTCCTGTCTGCGGCACATGGATAACCAGAGACAAACCAGAGGTCAGGACAGACAACAGACACAAATAACCAGGAACAAATCAGAGGTCAGGGCAGGCAGCAGACATGACTAAAGCCATGAAGGAGCCAGGGATCAGGGCATGCGACACAAATAACCAGGAACAAGTCAGAGGTCAGGGCAGGCAGCGGACATGAATAAAGTCCAGAACAAACCAGAAATTAGGTCAGGCAGCAGACATAAATAACCAGGAAAAAGCCAGAATAAAGCCAGGAACAAGCCAGAGATCAGGGCAGGCAGCAGAAACAAATAACCAGGAACAAGTCAGAGATCAGGGCAGGCAGCAGAAAAAAATAACCAGGAACAAGTCAGAGATCAGGGCAGGCAGGGGACATGAATAAAGTCCAGAACAAGACAGAAATTAGGTCAGGCAGCAGACACAAATAACCAGGAAAAAGCCAGAATAAAGCCAGGAACAAGCCAGGGATTAGGGCAGGCAGCAGAAACAAATAACCAGGAACAAGTCAGATCAGGGCAGGCAGGGGACATGAATAAAGCCAGGGACAAGCCAGGGATCAGTGCATGCAGCAGACACAAATAATCGGGAACAAGGCAGAAGTCAAGACAGGCAGCAGACATTAATAAAGCCAGTGATCAGGGCAAGCAGGGGACATAAATAACCAGGAACAAGCCAGATAAGTCAGAACCCATGAATCAGACTGAGACAGAAGTACAGTTAAATCACACTTGTTTAATAATACAAAAAAAAAGGTAAACAGAGTAAACGTAGTCAAAACATAGCCAGAGTTCAGGAACTGGAAGGGATAGTCAGACAAGCCAAAATGTCAGGGAGCCAGAGATGAGTGTAGTAGAACAGCAAGCAGGATCTGGAGCCAGAAGGAATGTCAGCCAAGCAAGTCTTAAACAGGAACACAGGAGAGCGTCTCTAGAAATGTGAACAAAGTGAAGGCAGAGTGTCATGAACAGGTGCGACCAGTACTGTGTGGACTGCAACAGAGGAAACCAAACACATGTAAAGTGAATAATGTCGTTTGTTAAAGATAAGTGAATACAGATTAAACGCACCTCCAATACCAAACCGTGTACAGCAATCAACCAACCAGTGACCCACAAATAATAACACTCTAATCTAAATATATTTACAGCAAATAAGGAATACCCAAATCGTAAACATAGCCAGGCCCATACATGGGAGATCCAACAGATGGGGGTAAGGCGCAAGACAGGACAAGGAGAAGGTGGACAGGATCAGACTGCAGGGCAAGGGTACAGGATAATGGGATCACAGGAGGGACAGGGACAGGGTTCAAGGACAATACCAAAGCAAGTGTGTGAGTGCTTGCCGGGTATAAGTACACATCTCCTGCAATTGGCCTCAGGTGACGCCTAATTGCAGGAGATTACATCGGCTCCACACTGGCAGGAGACACCTGCTGGGGGACACCAGTACTGTGGCCCAAAGAACCGTCAGCGCCACCAGCAGGTAAAACCTTTGACAGCTCCAGACTGCTAGGAGACACCCGCTGACAGACACTGGTACTGCGATCCAAAGAACCAACAGCGCCACCAGCAGGTGAAACCTTTCCTGACACAGATCATCTGGACTGGACGGCTTTAGTAGGCAGGACTGACGAGCAGGATATCAACAGATGAGTCACTGTGGAAAGATAGGAGCTGGCAATTGATACCGACAGCTGAGCGTCCAGCTTTGAGAAGGAAGGGCTGAGCCCAGCCCTGACAGTACCCCCTCCTCAATGACCCCTCCCCCTCGGAGGACCACCAGGCTTGAGGGGAAAACATCTATGGAAATCACGATGGACGGGGGGTATGTTCGTCCGAGGATGAGACCCAAAAGCGTTCCGCCGGACCGTACCCTTTCCAATGCACCAGGTACTGTATGCACCCAAGGAACCTACATTCAGAACCCCATAAGGATAACAGTGTTGCCCTGGGAGTTGGGTAACTCCACAATGAAATCCATAAATGGGCAGCTATGAAGGCAGTTATATCAGCACATAGACTTGGCCATCAGAATTTTTGAGAGTTGGCCCATTCTTCCCAGGGTGGCCAGCAGCCTTGGGATAATGGCAAGTCTGGAGCATGGCAGTACGGAGACTCTCTGGGACAAAAGCAGCGGTCATAAGGTTTCTCATGAGGAGCATGGACCTGAGCAGCAAGAATGTTGTCACCAGAACCGACTCTGGAAGTGGAGGAAAATTGTCATGACAAAGCATCAGCCCTTACATTCTTAGTACTGAGTAAGGAGACAATGCAATTCAAACTTGGACAAGATAAGAGCCCACTGCGCACTTCAAGGACAGAGGCGTTTAGCCACAGAAAAGAATGTGAGATTCTTCTGCTCAGTAAGAATGAGAATCGGCACTAGAGTTGCCACCGCATCCATTAAAACCTGAACACCTTTGAATTACACAGGTTCTGAGGCTAATTAAATGCATCTAAGGCACCAAGTGAGTTTAATTACCACCTTAATCAGCCACAGAACCTGTGTAATTAATATGTGTTAGGGTTAACTGGGGACGACGACACCTAAGGTCTGTCCATGACAGGACCTCAAGGTCCGGCCTTTCCCTGGACGGGTAGGACAAGACTTCAAAAAGTGACCTCCCTGGCCACAATAAAAGGCACAATCTCTCCCTCCTCCTAAAAGTTCTCTCATCTGCAGAGAGATGCGTGAAACCCAAGTGCATGGGTTCAACTTCACTGACCAACTCGGTACCAGGAGGCATGGGAGGTGAGGGAGGCATGGGAGGTGAGGGGAGGCATGGGAGGTGAGGGAGGCATGGGAGGTGAGGGAGGCATGGGAGGTGAGGGGAGGCATGGGAGGTGAGGGGAGGCATGGGAGGTGAGGGGAGGCAAGGGGAGGACTGCAAAGTTCAGAGATGAATGTACAGGAGACTTCCGCAAGCGCTCCTTAAAAAGGAGAGTCTTTCTGAGTCTGGAGTCAATGAGGATGGCAAACGTGATCAAGCTCAGTGGGTACTGTATTTATCGGCGTATAACACGCGTTATACGCTGATAAATACAGTATATCTTGGGCTGCTATCAGACATGGACTGGCCATCGGGACTACCGGGAGATTCCCGGTGGGCCAATGGCTCTGTGGGCCAGTCTTGTGCAGTCCTGGAGCCACTCCTCTTTGACAGTAAGTGATCGCGATTTCACTCCTGTCAGGAGGAGCAGCTCCGTCACTTGCTGGAGAGAGCATTAGACGTTATGCTCCCTCCAGCCTGCAGGGGGAGATAGACAGCCGGCAGACCTTCCCGTCTCCCCTTATCACTTGTCATTACATGACTGGGGAGAGGAACAAAAAGCTGCCTTCCAAACTGTGAGTACATGTGGGAGGGGGAGGACACTCTGATGTGAAGGGGGCTGCTGGTGGGGACTCTCTGATGTGAAGGTGGCTGCTGGTGGGGACTCTCGTGTGAAGGGGGCTGCTGGTGGGGACTCTGATGTGAAGGGGGCTGCTGGTCTGGACTCTCGTGTGATGGGGCTGCTGGTGGGGACTCTGATGTGAAGCGGCCTTCTGGTGGGGACTCTGATGTGAAGCGGCCTTCTGGTGGGGACTCTGATGTGAAGCGGCCTTCTGGTGGGGACTCTGATGTGCAGGGGGCTTCTGGTGGGGACTCTGATGTGAAGCGGGCTTCTGGTGGGGACTCTGATGTGAAGCGGGCTTCTGGTGGGGACTCTCTGATGTGAAGCGGGCTTCTGGTGGGGACTCTGATGTGAAGCGGGCTTCTGGTGGGGACTCTGATGTGAAGCGGGCTTCTGGTGGGGACTCTGATGTGAAGGGGGCTGCTGATGGGGACTCTGATGTGAAGCGGGCTTCTGGTGGGGACTCTCTGATGTGAAGCGGGCTTCTGGTGGGGACTCTGATGTGAAGGGGGCTGCTGATGGGGACTCTGATGTGAAGCGGGCTTCTGGTGGGGACTCTGATGTGAAGCGGGCTTCTGGTGGGGACTCTGATGTGAAGGGGGCTGCTGATGGGGACTCTGATGTGAAGCGGGCTTCTGGTGGGGACTCTCTGATGTGAAGCGGGCTTCTGGTGGGGACTCTGATGTGAAGGGGGCTGCTGATGGGGACTCTGATGTGAAGCGGGCTTCTGGTGGGGACTCTCTGATGTGAAGCGGGCTTCTGGTGGGGACTCTGATGTGAAGCGGGCTTCTGGTGGGGACTCTCTGATGTGAAGCGGGCTTCTGGTGGGGACTCTGATGTGAAGGGGGCTGCTGATGGGGACTCTGATGTGAAGCGGGCTTCTGGTGGGGACTCTGATGTGAAGCGGGCTTCTGGTGGGGACTCTGATGTGAAGCGGGCTTCTGGTGGGGACTCTGATGTGAAGCGGGCTTCTGGTGGGGACTCTGATGTGAAGGTGGCTTCTGGTGGGGACTCTGATGTGAAGGGGGCTGCTGGTGGGGACTCTGATGTGAAGGGGGCTGCTGGTGGGGACTCCTGATGTGAAGGGGGCTTCTGGTGGGGACTCCTGATGTGAAGGGGGCTGCTGGTGGGGACTCTCTGATGTGAAGGGGGCTGCTGGTGGGGACTCTGATGTGAAGCGGGCTTCTGGTGGGGACTCTGATGTGAAGCGGGCTTCTGGTGGGGACTCTGATGTGAAGGGGGCTTCTGGTGGGGACTCTGATGTGAAGCGGGCTTCTGGTGGGGACTCTGATGTGAAGCGGGCTTCTGGTGGGGACTCTGATGTGAAGCGGGCTTCTGGTGGGGACTCTCTGATGTGAAGCGGGCTTCTGGTGGGGACTCTGATGTGAAGCGGGCTTCTGGTGGGGACTCTGATGTGAAGCGGGCTTCTGGTGGGGACTCTGATGTGAAGCGGGCTTCTGGTGGGGACTCTGATGTGAAGGGGGCTGCTGGTGGGGACTCTGATGTGAAGCGGGCTTCTGGTGGGGACTCTGATGTGAAGCGGGCTTCTGGTGGGGACTCTGATGTGAAGCGGGCTTCTGGTGGGGACTCTGATGTGAAGGGGGCTTCTGGTGGGGACTCTGATGTGAAGGTGGCTTCTGGTGGGGACTCTGATGTGAAGGGGGCTGCTGGTGGGGACTCTGATGTGAAGGGGGCTGCTGGTGGGGACTCTGATGTGAAGGGGGCTGCTGGTGGGGACTCTCGTGTGAAGGGGGCTGCTGGTGGGGACTCTGATGTGAAGGGGGCTGCTGGTGGGGACTCTCGTGTGATGGGGCTGCTGGTGGGGACTCTGATGTGAAGCGGCCTTCTGGTGGGGACTCTGATGTGAAGCGGCCTTCTGGTGGGGACTCTGATGTGAAGCGGCCTTCTGGTGGGGACTCTGATGTGCAGGGGGCTTCTGGTGGGGACTCTGATGTGAAGCGGGCTTCTGGTGGGGACTCTGATGTGAAGCGGGCTTCTGGTGGGGACTCTGATGTGAAGCGGGCTTCTGGTGGGGACTCTGATGTGAAGCGGGCTTCTGGTGGGGACTCTGATGTGAAGGGGGCTGCTGATGGGGACTCTGATGTGAAGCGGGCTTCTGGTGGGGACTCTGATGTGAAGCGGGCTTCTGGTGGGGACTCTGATGTGAAGCGGGCTTCTGGTGGGGACTCTGATGTGAAGCGGGCTTCTGGTGGGGACTCTGATGTGAAGCGGGCTTCTGGTGGGGACTCTGATGTGAAGGGGGCTTCTGGTGGGGACTCTGATGTGAAGGGGGCTTCTGGTGGGGACTCTGATGTGAAGGTGGCTTCTGGTGGGGACTCTGATGTGAAGGGGGCTTCTGGTGGGGACTCTGATGTGAAGGGGGCTGCTGGTGGGGACTCTCTGATGTGAAGGGGGCTGCTGGTGGGGACTCTGATGTGAAGCGGGCTTCTGGTGGGGACTCTGATGTGAAGGGGGCTTCTGGTGGGGACTCTGATGTGAAGGGGGCTGCTGGTGGGGACTCTGATGTGAAGGTGGCTTCTGGTGGGGACTCTGATGTGAAGGGGGCTGCTGGTGGGGACTCTGATGTGAAGGGGGCTGCTGGTGGGGACTCTGATGTGAAGGGGGCTGCTGGTGGGGACTCTCTGATGTGAAGGGGGCTGCTGGTGGGGACTCCTGATGGGGACTCTGATGTGAAGGGGCTTCTGGTGGGAACTCTCTGATGTGAAGGGGGCTGCTTGTGGGGACTCTGATGTGAAGGGGGCTTCTGGTGGGGACTCCTAATGGGGACTCTGATGTGAAGGGGGCTTCTGGTGGGGACTCCTGATGGGGACTCTGATGTGAAGGGGGCTGCTGGTGGGGACTCTCTGATGTGAAGGGGGCTGCTTGTGGGGACTCTGATGTGAAGGGGGCTGCTGATGGGGACTCTGATGTGAAGGAGGCTTCTGGTGGGGACTCTGATGTGAAGGGGGCTGCTGGTGGGGACTCTGATGTGAAGGGGGCTGCTGGTGGGGACTCTGATGTGAAGGGGGCTGCTGGTGGGGACTCTGATGTGAAGGGGGCTGCTGGTGGGGACTGTGATGTGAAGGGGGCTGCTTGTGGGGACTCTGATGTGAAGGGGGCTGCTGGTGGGGACTCTGATGTGAAGGGGGCTGCTGGTTGGGACTCTGATGTGAAGGGGGCTGCTGGTGGGGACTGTGATGTGAAGGGGGCTGCTGGTGGGGACTCTGATGTGAAGGGGGCTGCTGGTTGGGACTCTGATGTGAAGGGGGCTGCTGGTGGGGACTCTGATGTGAAGGGGGCTGCTGGTGGGGACTGTGATGTGAAGGGGGCTGCTGGTGGGGACTCTTTGATGTGAAGGGGGCTGCTGGTGGGGACTCTCTGATGTGAAGGGGGCTGCTGGTGGGGACTCCTGATGTGAAGGGGGCTGCTGGTGGGGACTCTCTGATGTGAAGGGGGCTGCTGGTGGGGACTCTCTGATGTGAAGGGGGCTGCTGATGGGGACTCTGATGTGAAGGGGGCTGCTGGTGGGGACTCTGATGTGAAGGGGGCTGCTGGTGGGGACTCTCTGATGTGAAGGGGGCTGCTGGTGGGGACTCCTGATGTGAAGGGGGCTGCTGGTGGGGACTCCTGATGTGAAGGGGGCTGCTGGTGGGGACTCTCTGATGTGAAGGGGGCTGCTGGTGGGGACTCTCTGATGTGAAGGGGGCTGCTGGTGGGGACTCCTGATGTGAAGGGGGCTGCTGGTGGGGTCTCTGATGTGAAGGGGGCTGCTGGTGGGGACTCTCTGATGTGAAGGGGGCTGCTGGTGGGGACTCTCTGATGTGAAGGGGGCTGCTGGTGGGGACTCTGATGTGAAGGGGGCTGCTGGTGGGGACTCTCTGATGTGAAGGGGGCTGCTGGTGGGGACTCCTGATGTGAAGGGGGCTGCTGGTGGGGACTCTCTGATGTGAAGGGGGCTGCTGGTGGGGACTCTCTGATGTGAAGGGGGCTGCTGGTGGGGACTCTGATGTGAAGGGGGCTGCTGGTGGGGACTCTGATGTGAAGGGGGCTGCTGGTGGGGACTCTCTGATGTGAAGGGGGCTGCTGGTGGGGACTCTGATGTGAAGGGGGCTGCTGGTGGGGACTCTCTGATGTGAAGGGGGCTGCTGGTGGGGACTCCTGATGTGAAGGGGGCTGCTGGTGGGGACTCTCTGATGTGAAGGGGGCTGCTGGTGGGGACTCTCTGATGTGAAGGGGGCTGCTGGTGGGGACTCTCTGATGTGAAGGGGGCTGCTGGTGGGGACTCCTGATGTGAAGGGGGCTGCTGGTGGGGACTCTCTGATGTGAAGGGGGCTGCTGGTGGGGACTCTCTGATGTGAAGGGGGCTGCTGGTGGGGACTCCTGATGTGAAGGGGGCTGCTGGTGGGGACTCCTGATGTGAAGGGGGCTGCTGGTGGGGACTCCTGATGTGAAGGGGGCTGCTGGTGGGGACTCTCTGATGTGAAGGGGGCTGCTGGTGGGGACTCCTGATGTGAAGGGGGCTGCTGGTGGGGACTCCTGATGTGAAGGGGGCTGCTGGTGGGGACTCTCTGATGTGAAGGGGGCTGCTGGTGGGGACTCTCTGATGTGAAGGGGGCTGCTGGTGGGGACTCCTGATGTGAAGGGGGCTTCTGGTGGGGACTCTCTGATGTGAAGGGGGCTGCTTGTGGGGACTCTGATGTGAAGGGGGCTGCTGGTGGGGACTCTCTAACCCCACAATATATAAATACCGGACTGGTGACACCACAATATATAAATACCGGACTGGTGACACCACAATATATAAATACCGGACTGGTGACCCCACAATATATAAATACCGGACTGGTGACCCCACAATATACAAATACCGGACTGGTGACCCCACAATATATAAATACCGGACTGGTGACCCCACAATATATAAATACCGGACTGATGACCCCACAATATACAAATTACGGACTGGTGACCCCACAATATATAAATACCGGACTGGTGACCCCACAATATATAAATACCGGACTGGTGACCCCACAATATACAAATACCGGACTGGTGACCCCACAATATATAAATACCGGACTGATGACCCCACAATATATAAATACCGGACTGGTGACCCCACAATATACAAATTACGGACTGGTGACCCCACAATATATAAATACCGGACTGATGACCCCACAATATATAAATACCGGACTGGTGACCCCACAATATATAAATACCGGACTGGTGACCCCACAATATATAAATACCGGACTGGTGACCCCACAATATATAAATACCGGACTGGTGACCCCACAATATATAAATACCAGACTGGTGACCCCACAATATATAAATACCAGACTGGTGACCCCACAATATATAAATACCAGACTGGTGACCCCACAATATATAAATACCGGACTGGAGACCCCACAATATATAAATACCAGACTGGTGACCCCACAATATATAAATACCGGACTGGTGACCCCACAATATATAAATACCGGACTGGTGACCCCACAATATATAAATACCGGACTGGTGACCCCACAATATATAAATACCGGACTGGTGACCCCACAATATATAAATACCGGACTGGTGACCCCACAATATATAAATACCGGACTGGTGACCCCACAATATATAAATACCGGACTGGTGACCCCACAATATATAAATACCGGACTGGTGACCCCACAATATATAAATACCGGACTGGTGACCCCACAATATATAAATACCGGACTGGTGACCCCACAATATATAAATACTGGACTGGTGACCCCACAATATATAAATACCACAATAGGGAGAAAATGTTTCCGTGGAAGGGAGTATAACAAGACTCGTGGCCACTCATTAAAATTAGAAGAAAAGAGGTTTAACCTTAAACTATGTAGAGGGTCCTTTACTGTAAGAGCGGCAAGGATGTGGAATTCCCTTCCACAGGCGGTGGTCTCAGTGGGGTCATCGATAGTTTCAAGAAACTATTAGATAATCACCTGAACGACCACAACATACATGATATACAATGTAACACTGACAAATAATCACGCAACATACATCTGTGTAACTATGTATCAGGTGATTCTGAGGGGTGGGGGGTTATACAGTGACTTTTGGGGGTATAAATTGATTTTAGGAGTATATGGGTGATTCTGGGGGGCAGTATATAGTGATTATAGGGGTATATAGTGACCTCTGTGGAGGATTCAGTGACTATGGGGGTACATAGTACAGAGACTATGAGAGGAGTAAATGATGATTCTGGGGGAATATAAATACACACAATGACTCCAGGGGGACTATATAGCGATCCTAAGGGACTAGGCTGTGACCCGGGGAACTATATGGTGACTCCGGGGGATTTTACGGTGACTCCGGGGATTATACGGTGACTCCGGGGGACTATACGATGACTCCGGGGGACTATACGGTGACTCCAGGGGACTATATGGTGACTCCGGGGGACTATACG
The DNA here is from genome assembly GCF_037356315.1 of Lithobates pipiens. NCBI lineage: Eukaryota > Metazoa > Chordata > Amphibia > Anura > Ranidae > Lithobates > Lithobates pipiens. The sequence goes on from NW_027507764.1 coordinate 576,102, forward strand.
GTGACTCCGGGGGACTATATGGTGACTCCGGGGGACTATACGGTGACACAAGGGGACTATATGGTAACTCCAGGGGACTATGCGGTGACCCCCGGGGACTATACGGTGACCCCCGGGGACTATAAGGTGACTCCGGGGGACTATACGGTGACTCCGGGGGACTATAGGGTGACCCCCGGGGACTATACGGTGACCCCCGGGGACTATAAGGTGACTCCGGGGGACTATACGGTGACTCCGGGGGACTATAGGGTGACCCCCAGGGACTATACGGTGACTCCGGGGGACTATACGGTGACTCCGGGGGACTATATGGTGACCCCCGGGGACTATACGGTGACTCCGGGGGACTATACGGTGACTCCGGGGGACTATAGGGTGACCCCCGGGGACTATACGGTGACTCCGGGGGACTATAGGGTGACCCCCAGGGACTATACGGTGACTCCGGGGGACTATACGGTGACTCCGGGGGACTATATGGTGACCCCCCGGGGACTATACGGTGACTCCGGGGGACTATAGGGTGACCCCCGGGGACTATACGGTGACTCCGGGGGACTATAGGGTGACCCCCAGGGACTATACGGTGACTCCGGGGGACTATACGGTGACTCCGGGGGACTATATGGTGACCCCCGGGGACTATACGGTGACTCCGGGGGACTATACGGTGACTCCGGGGGACTATAGGGTGACCCCCGGGGACTATACGGTGACTCCGGGGGACTATAGGGTGACCCCCAGGGACTATACGGTGACTCCGGGGGACTATACGGTGACTCCGGGGGACTATATGGTGACCCCCGGGGACTATACGGTGACTCCGGGGGACTATAGGGTGACCCCCGGGGACTATACGGTGACTCCGGGGGACTATAGGGTGACCCCCAGGGACTATACGGTGACTCCGGGGGACTATACGGTGACTCCGGGGGACTATATGGTGACCCCCGGGGACTATACGGTGACTCCGGGGGACTATACGGTGACTCCGGGGGACTATAGGGTGACCCCCGGGGACTATACGGTGACTCCGGGGGACTATAGGGTGACCCCCAGGGACTATACGGTGACTCCGGGGGACTATACGGTGACTCCGGGGGACTATATGGTGACCCCCGGGGACTATACGGTGACTCCGGGGGACTATAGGGTGACCCCCGGGGACTATACGGTGACTCCGGGGGACTATAGGGTGACCCCCAGGGACTATACGGTGACTCCGGGGGACTATACGGTGACTCCGGGGGACTATATGGTGACCCCCGGGGACTATACGGTGACTCCGGGGGACTATAGGGTGACCCCCGGGGACTATAGGGTGACCCCCGGGGACTATACGGTGACCCCCGGGGACTATACGGTGACCCCCGGGGACTATACGGTGACTCCGGGGACTATACGGTGACTGTGTGGTCACTGAGCTGTGTGGGAAGGGTGGAAATCATTTCTAGAAATGGAATCTGAGAACAGGGCGATCCCGACTGACTGGCCAGGTGAGTGTGAAATCTAATATATGTGCTGAAATCAGAAGGCCGGAAGTAGGGCGATCGTATATTTGTAATGCATAGCCAGACTACACCTGATATACTGTAATTATATCTTAACAACGTTACCACACAGCTCCAATTTATTCCTCTAAATACTGTGAGGATCCGGGGTGATTGGGTTCAAGTGGTGAATGCAGTTTTCCAGAAACGCGTCACTCCACGCGGCGTTTTAGGGCGCGGCGGCCCACTTTTATTTAAAGGTAACGAAAATGTTCAAACAAACAGTAATCTTCCCTCGAGGGGGTTCCACCATCGCTGTATAAACAAACGATTGCCTCCTGGTTACTCACTGTCAGCTTCCTGCCGTTTTGGTCGCGGGCCACATCTGCCACCTGCAGCCTTATGCCGCGTACACACGGTCGGATTTTCCGATGGAAAATGTGCGATCGGACCTTGTCGTCGGAAATTCCGACCGTGTGTGGACTCCATCGGACATTTTCCATCAGAATTTCCATCACACAAATTTGAGATCTGAATCTCAAGTTTTCCCGACAACAAAATGCGTTGTTGGAAATTCCGATGGTGTGTAGACAATTCCGACGCACACCGTTTCACGCACGCTCAGAATCAAGCAGAAGAGCCGCACTGGCTATCGAACTTTATTTTTCTTGGCTCGTTATACGTCTTGTAGGGCACCGCATTCTTGGCGTTTGGAATTTCCGACCAACTTTGTGTGACCCGTGTGTATGCAAGACAAGTCTGAGACAAAATCCGTCTGAAAAAATCCCATGGTTGTCAGAATGTCCGATCGCGTGCACAGGGCATAAGACTCCGAGACCTCCTGTCTCTTTTTCCTGGAGCCGTCGCCTACTGGGACCCTCCCGACCTCCCAGGCCAGACCTCCTGTCTGCCAGGCGGAGATGTCTCCAAGGACAAGCCCCGACCTCTATTTCTGGGAAGAGCCCCGACCTCTATTCCTGGGAAGAGCCCCGACCTCTATTCCTGGGAAGAGCCCCGACCTCTATTCCTGGGAAGAGTCCCGACCTCTATTCCTGGGAAGAGCCCCAACCTCTATTCCTGGGAAGAGCCCCAACCTCTATTGCATGGATGAGCCCCGACCTCTATTCCTGGGAAGAGCCCCGACCTCTATTCCAGGGATGAGCCCCGACCTCTATTCCTGGGATGAGCCCCGACCTCTATTCCAGGGATGAGCCCCGACCTCTATTCCAGGGATGAGCCCCGACCTCTATTCCAGGGATGAGCCCCGACCTCTATTCCTGGGATGAGCCCCGACCTCTATTCCTGGGATGAGCCCCGACCTCTATTCCAGGGATGAGCCCCGACCTCTATTCCAGGGATGAGCCCCGACCTCTATTCCTGGGAAGAGCCCCGACCTCTATTCCTGGGATGAGCCCCGACCTCTATTCCTGGGATGAGCCCCGACCTCTATTCCTGGGAAGAGCCCCGACCTCTATTCCTGGGAAGAGCCCCGACCTCTATTCCTGGGAAGAGCCCCGACCTCTATTCCTGGGATGAGCCCCGACCTCTATTCCTGGGAAGAGCCCCGACCTCTATTCCTGGGAAGAGCCCCGACCTCTATTCCTGGGAAGAGCCCCGACCTCTATTCCTGGGATGAGCCCCCGACCTCTATTCCTGGGAAGAGCCCCGACCTCTATTCCTGGGATGAGCCCCGACCTCTATTCCTGGGATGAGCCCCGACCTCTATTCCTGGGAAGAGCCCCGACCTCTATTCCTGGGATGAGCCCCGACCTCTATTCCTGGGATGAGCCCCGACCTCTATTCCTGGGAAGAGCCCCGACCTCTATTCCTGGGATGAGCCCCGACCTCTATTCCTGGGAAGAGCCCCGACCTCTATTTCTGGGAAGAGCCCCGACCTCTATTCCTGGGATGAGCCCCGACCTCTATTCCTGGGATGAGCCCCGACCTCTATTTCTGGGAAGAGCCCCGACCTCTATTCCTGGGATGAGCCCCGACCTCTATTCCTGGGAAGAGCCCCGACCTCTATTCCTGGGAAGAGCCCCGACCTCTATTCCTGGGATGAGCCCCGACCTCTATTCCTGGGATGAGCCCCGACCTCTATTCCTGGGAAGAGCCCCGACCTCTATTCCTGGGAAGAGCCCCGACCTCTATTCCTGGGAAGAGCCCCGACCTCTATTCCTGGGATGAGCCCCCGACCTCTATTCCTGGGAAGAGCCCCGACCTCTATTCCTGGGATGAGCCCCGACCTCTATTCCTGGGATGAGCCCCGACCTCTATTCCTGGGAAGAGCCCCGACCTCTATTCCTGGGATGAGCCCCGACCTCTATTCCTGGGATGAGCCCCGACCTCTATTCCTGGGAAGAGCCCCGACCTCTATTCCTGGGATGAGCCCCGACCTCTATTCCTGGGAAGAGCCCCGACCTCTATTTCTGGGAAGAGCCCCGACCTCTATTCCTGGAAAGAGCCCCGACCTCTATTCCAGAGATGAGCTCCGACCTCTATTCCTGGGAAGAGCCCCGACCTCTATTCCTGGGAAGAGCCCCGACCTCTATTCCTGGGAAGAGCCCCGACCTCTATTCCTGGGATGAGCCCCGACCTCTATTCCTGGGATGAGCCCCGACCTCTATTCCTGGGAAGAGCCCCGACCTCTATTCCTGGGAAGAGCCCCGACCTCTATTCCTGGGAAGAGCCCCGACCTCTATTCCTGGGAAGAGCCCCGACCTCTATTCCTGGGAAGAGCCCCGACCTCTATTCCTGGGAAGAGCCCCGACCTCTATTCCTGGGAAGAGCCCCGACCTCTATTCCTGGGAAGAGCCCCGACCTCTATTCCTGGGAAGAGCCCCGACCTCTATTCCTGGGATGAGCCCCGACCTCTATTCCTGGGAAGAGCCCCGACCTCTATTCCTGGGATGAGCCCCGACTGCTATGCCTCATGGGACTTGTAGTTCTGCAATAGCTGGAGGTCCACTAATTGCATATCCCTGCTCTATGGGACCTTCCCACAGTTTCACATCGCCCCCTGTTGTCCAACACTCCAACAGCACAACACTTTCTTCCACGCCAGTTTTTACCATCTCTGTTACCGCTGGTATTTACGCTACATCTGCCTTGTCTAACAGCGCTCCAGAGTGCTTGTCACGCACAACGTTTGTATGGCGCAATCCAGCGCACTGCGAGTTAACTTTCCACATTAACAACAAACATCGCATTAACCGCTTCCCGACCGCCTCACGCAGATATACGTCGGCAGAAGGGAGCGTACAGGCAGATTAATGTACCTGGCCCTTTAAGAGGCGGCGCCCGCCGGGAGCAACGTGACTGCGGGTCCCGCAGGGACACCTCGCGATCTTCTCACGGGCAGGAAGAACGGGGAGATGCCGTTGTAAACAAGCATCTCCCCGTCCTGCCTAGCAACAGGACACTGATCACAGATCCCTGTGATTGGGAGCGCTGATCAGTGTCGTGTCACACACAGCCCCTCCCCCCCCCCCAGACAGTTAGAATCACTCCCTAGGACACACTTAACCCCTACAGCGTCACCTAGTGGTTAACCCCATTCACTGCCGGTGTCATTTACACAGGAATCAATGCAATTTTTTTTAGCATCGATCGCTGTATTAATGCCAATGGTCCCAAAAAATGTGTCAAAATTGTCCCATCCATCCGCCATAATGTCGCAGTCACTGCAAAAATTGCAGGTTGCCGCCATTACTACAAAAATATATCGATACAAATGCCATAAATCTATCCCCTATTTTGTAGACGCTGCAACTTTTGCTCAAACCAATCAATGAACGCTTTTTGCAATTTTTTTTTCTTTTTTACCAAAAATATGTAGAAGAATACGTATCGGCCTAAACCGAGGGGGGGAAAAAAAAAATACGTTTTTTCTATATTTTTTGGGGGATATTTTTTCCAAAATTGCCGCCCCTTTTTTTTTATTTATAGCACAAAAAATAAAAAATAAAACGCAGAGGTGATGAAAAAAAAAAAAAGGAGGTCAATTTTGTTTTGGGAGTCGCGGGGCCGCGCCATTGTCAGTTAAAGCGGCGCAGCGCCGGATCGCAAAAAGTGCTCCGGTCCTTTGGCCAGCAAAATGGTTTTCGGAGGTTGAAGCGGTTAAACCATTCCACCATTTGCGATTTCTGCACAGTACAGCCTGCAATATCCGGCTCCAACCAGCCGTAACCCCCGTGGTACCGGGTCTCCAGACACAGGAGGGGGACGGCAGGATAGATATATATATATATATACTGCCTGTACACTCCATGATGCTAACATTTCATGAAGCATGCCTGTCACAAAATACACATTTTCTCCATTGTGGACGCCATTTCCGCTGTGCGTTTACACTCGCATGAGAGGACAACCCGTGCAGCTTGGCCTATAGGCTGTTCTGCGGACACCTCTCCTGGCACAGCGGCCACACCGCCCACTACTCGGTACTTTGAAGGATGATAGCTAGCTGCCATAACCCCCCCCCCCCCCCGGTATCCCCCTTTTCAGCGGGCGGATCGGTTTAAGATAGAATAAGATTGCGGAGTCGACGCAAGATCACTTTTATCGGTGGCGGGAGAGGCCCCCCCTTCCCCCCGCCGTGATCCGGTGTCCTCCGCTGCTTACCGGAGGCAATTGCGTCTGTACCCTGCGTGCAGAAGCGAACGCATACGTGAGCAGCGCCCGCTTGTGAAAACGGTGTTCAAACCGCACATGCGAGGTGTTGCCGCGATCGGTAGAGCGAGAGCGATAATTCTAGCCCCAGACCACCTCCGTAACTCAAAACATGCAACTTGTAGAATTTTGTAAACGTCGCCTAGGGAGATTTTTAAGGGTAAAAGTTTGTCGCCCTTCCACGAGTGGGGGGGGGGGGGGGGCGCAATTTTAAAGCGCGACATGTTGGGTATCAATTTACTCGCCGTAACATTATCTTTCGCAATATAAAAAAAACAATTAGGCTAACTTTACTGTTGTCTTATTTTTTTAATTCAAAAAAGTGTATAAAAAAAAAGCGCTTGTAAGACCGCTGCGCAAAGACGGTGTGACAGAAAGTATTGCAACGGCCGCCATTTTATTCTCTAAGGTGTTAGGAAAAACAAAAAAAGTATAATGTTTGGGAGTTCTAAGTAATTTTCTAGCAAAAAATTAAAAACCAAAACAGTTTTTTAACTTGTAAACAACAAATTTCAGAAAGAGATTCGGTCCTCAAAGCGGAGCTCCACCGTAAAGTGGAACTTCAGCTCATGGGAACCCTCCGGTGCCACAGTTGGCACCTTTCAGGGGGGAGGGGGGTGCAGATACCTGTATAGTACAGGTATTTGCACCCACTTCCGGGCATAGATAGCTGCAGATTCATTACGCCACTTCCCGCGGGGCCCCCCGCTGCCTGCTGGGAAACACACGGACCCCAGAGACAGCGGGGACCATCCTTATTGCACAGCGCGACTCGCGCAGTAGGGAACCGGGAAGTGAAGCCGCAAGGCTCCACATCCTAATTCCCATACTGAAGTTGGCGGCGGCCCGTAGCAAATTTTGTTGCTACGGGCAACAACATGCATCTTTGCAGCAACAGATGCAGAGTTCCTTCAAAAAAAAATGTTTTTTGCGTACTGTCTCCTTGCAGCTGAGACAAAGCACCCATCACTTTGCGTCACACAGCGACAGCGATACACACAGTCTCTGACACTCACGGTTTCTGGCATGCGAGGATCTTGACCAGCGCCATCCGTGCCCAATGCCAATTTCTCAAGCAACTGTGAGGATCCGGGGTGATTGGGTTCAAGTGGTGAATGCAGTTTTCCAGAAACGCGTCACTCCACACTGCGTTTTAGGGGCGCGGCGGCCCACTTTTATTTAAAGATTTAACGAAAAAGGTTCAAACAAACAGTAATCTTCCCTCGCAGGGGGTTCCACCATCGCTGTATAAACAAACGATTGCCTCCTGGTTACTCACTGTCAGCTTCCTGCCGTTTTGCTCATGGGCCACATCTGCCACCTGCAGTCTAAGGCTTGATTCGCACTAACGCGTTTTCTGATGCATTTTGCACAAATGCAGGAAATTTTTTTTTAACAATGATTCCTCTGGAACATGTTCACATCAATGCATTTTTGTGCCACTGTGGAAAGGGTCGGGGGACATTTTTCCTGCAAAATGCAGCGTTTTGCATGTAACAGAATACAATGGACCCGCATCCAAAATGCAAGTACCGCCTTTTTCCCCCGATTTTACAGCGATTTGCGTTTTTTTTATTTCTTTTTTTTTTTTACACTGTATATAGCTGGTTGCTAAGGAGAAGGCCGGGATGCCAGATGCCATGTCCTTAGTAACCAATGAGTCATCAGCTGTCAGCTGACTTCCCGCTGAATGCAAAAAAAACTAAAAAATGGCGGCTAAAAAATAAATAAAATAAATACCAGGCCCTTGGGTCTAGTATGGATTCAGAGAGGACCCCTACGCCAAAATTAAAAAAGGAAGGGGACGAGTGAGCGCCCCCCCCCCTCCTGAACCATACCAGGATGCATACCCTCAACATAGGGGGATGGGTGCTTTGGGACAGGGGGGTCTCTGGGTCCCCCACCCCAAAGCACTTTGTCCCCATCCTCTTCCCGACAACCCTGGCCGTTGGTTGTCGGGGTCTGCGGGTGGGGGACTTATCAGAATCTGGAAGCCCCCTTTAATAAGGGGGCCCCCAGATCCCGGCCCCCCACCCTATGTGAATGAGTATGGGGTACATCGTACCCCTACCCATTCACCTGGAAAAAAAAAGTAGTGTAGTGTAGTGTTAAAAAAAAATACAGTAGACAGTTTTTGACAAGTCTTTTATTAAAAATCTTGTTCACTGTGTCTTCCTCCATCTTCATCCTCCGGTCTTCTTCTTCGGCTCTTCTGTCTCTGGTGTTCCTCTTGCTCTCCCACCCACCGCTGTTGCTGCTCCCGCCGACGGTCCTCCTCCGAAGCTGCGTCTCGCTGATCTGTCGGCGCCAATGTCCTGCATTCCGTAAATAATGAGGGGGCGTGGCAATTGGATTACGTCACACGACGGACGTCACCGCCCAGGGCTTGATGGGTCTGTGTGACGTCACATGGGGCGTGGTCTCTGGGTGACGTAATCCGATTGCCATGCCCCCTTGTTATTTAAGGAATGCAGGACATCAGCGCCGACAGAGCAGCGGGATGCATCATCGGAGGAGGATCATCGGCGGGAGCAGCAGCAGCGGCGGCGGCAGAGGATGAAGAACACCGGAGACAGAAGAGCGGAAGAAGAAGAAGACCGGAGGATGAAGATGCGGGAGAAGATGGAGGAAGACACGGCGAAGAAGATTTTTAATAAAAGACTTGTCAAAAACTGTCTACTGTATTTTTTAACACTACACTACTTTTTTTCCAGGTGAATGGGTAGGGGTACGATGTACCCCATACTCATTCATATAGGGTGGGGGGCTGGGATCTGGGGGCCCCTTATTAAAGGGGGCTCCCGGATTCCGATAAGCACCCCGCCCGCAGACCCCGACAACCAACGGCCAGGGTTGTCGGAAGGAGGCCCTTGTGCTCATCAGCAAAATCACTGTAAAAACGCATTTCCAAAAATGCGGCAAGCACCTCAAAACGCACTGCAGAAACGCTGTAAAGCAACGTCCATAGATGAGAATCGAGCCTTAGACTCCGAGACCTCCTGTCTCTTTCTCCTGGAGCCGTCTCCTACTGGAACCCTCCCGACCTCCTAGGCCAGACTTCCTGTCTGCTGGGTGGAACTGTCTCCAAGTCTGAGCCCCGACCTCTATTCCTGGGGGGATTATGAACCCGGCACACAGGTGTGTAATCTGTATTCCTGCCAAAATCAGACGTATATCTGCTTATATGCACCTGTGACACGGGGTCACATCTTCACAATATATAACACGTGAATAATAGAAAGAAAGAAAACTAACATTCAGAGATGATGAAAGGTCACAGCAATAGTGGACTCAGCGAGTCCAATCCTCCTCAGGTTCTTGTGGTCATCACATGTTGAATTTGATGGTTCATATGATGGTCAGTGTGTTGGTCAGTGTGGTGGTCAGTATGATGGTCAGTGTGGTGGTCAGTGTGGTGGTCAGTGTGATGGTCAGTGTGATGGTCAGTGTGATGGTCAGTGTGATGGTCAGTGTGTTGGTCAGTGTGGTGGTCAGTGTGGTGGTCAGTGTGTTGGTCAGTGTGGTGGTCAGTGTGGTGGTCAGTGTGTTGGTCAGTGTGGTGGTCAGTGTGTTGGTCAGTGTGTTGGTCAGTGTGGTGGTCAGTGTGATGGTCAGTGTGATGGTCAGTGTGATGGTCAGTGTGGTGGTCAGTGTGGTGGTCAGTGTGATGGTCAGTGTGGTGGTCAGTGTGATGGTCAGTGTGGTGGTCAGTGTGGTGGTCAGTGTGATGGTCAGTGTGATGGTCAGTGTGGTGGTCAGTGTGATGGTCAGTGTGGTGGTCAGTGTGATGGTCAGTGTGGTGGTCAGTGTGGTGGTCAGTGTGATGGTCAGTGTGATGGTCAGTATGATGGCTGATGTTCCATCTCAGAGGGGAGCTGCTCATATACCAGCTCAGATAAATGACTTGGCAGCTGCTCCTTAGTGCACTGCTCCAGAGCTTGATATATCAATGATTGGTTGGAGAAACTGCTAATTGCTTATCTCTGTCTGTAGTAGAGAAACTGTTAACTATGTAAATTCTATTCCTGGCTTCAGTGCAGTTCAAGCTTATAGTCTGATGTGAAAATAAATATTCATTTTTATCATTACAATATTACATACACCGAGCAACTTCAGCAGTGCTTGTCAGGCTGAGCTGCACAGATTCCTGTCTGCAGTACAGAAGATGGCTCTATCATTATGGGCGCATTTACTTCCAATTCATTCCACCAAATAGCCCAACTGAGCAACGAGGTCCAGGGAAAACCATGTTCCCTCTAACAAACCAACCGCACAGCATCCCATTCCACTGAACACCCCATCACCACCCGTTCACCCAACACTCCAAACACCCCATCAGTACCCCATTCTACCGAACACCCCATCAGCACCCCATTCACCCAACACTCCCAACAACCCATCAGCACTCTATCCCTCCACCACTCCAAACACCCCATCAGTACCCCATTCTACTGAACACCCCAGCAGCACCCAATTCACCCAACACTCCCAACACCCCAGCAGCACCCAATTCACCCAACACTCCCAACACCCCATCAGCACTCAATTCACCCAACACTCCAAATAACCCATCAGTACCCCATTCTACCGAACACCCCAGCAGCACCCCATTCACCCAACACTCCCAACAACCCATCAGCACTCTATCCCTCCACCACTCCAAACACCCCATCAGTACCCCATTCTACTGAACACCCCAGCAGCACCCAATTCACCCAACACTCCCAACACCCCAGCAGCACCCAATTCACCCAACACTCCCAACACCCCATCAGCACTCAATTCACCCAACACTCCAAACAACCCATCAGCATCCCATTCCACACAAAACCCCATCATCACCCTGTTGACCCAACACTCCAAACACCCCATCAGCACCCCATTCACCCAACACTCCCAACAACCCATCAGCACTCTATCCATCCAACACTCCAAACAACCCATCAGTACCCCATTCTACCGAACACCCCATCAGCACCCCATTCACCCAACACTCCAAACAACTCATCAGCACTATATCCATCTGTAGGCAGGTAGCCTGCTGCATATGTAGTTAGCCGCCAGCTGCCCAGGTCAGGGGTAAAGGGTTAATGTTTTGCCACCTTTCCCCAGTGTGTTTGCGGGCTTTCACTGGGGTCCAGCCTCCACCCCGTGTACTATAGAATTGCTCTGGATCCTAAGGAGCTCTGGGGAATGCTTGGAGGAATGCATGGGGAACATATACAACTAGAGACCTGCTGGGACCTGTGGTCTGCTGTTGAACGCCGATTTGCCAGAAGACCCCAGGAACGTGGTCTTCTCTTTTCGAGCATTGCCATGCATTGACTTTTCCCAAAGAGACTTCACCTGTGCGGGTAACTTGGGGCAGCTTACAGGTTACATTAGGAGAAAGTCAAAAAGCAGATACCCCTGCGCACACCTATGTGAAGAAACACAAATATATACAGTATAACAAAATGCGTTGCTGCTAGGATTTATAAGTGATCCATTTACTCTGAATACTACAAAAATGCAGCCTAAAATTTCCTAGAAACCATGCGATCATCTGGTAATCCCAATATTAGCTAAAAATTAGCAAAAAAACGAAATATGTCAGTGAATGGGGGGATGACATTCAGCTGACCGCCTCACGCAGATATACTGCGGCAGAAAGGCACGTACAGGCAGATTAATGTACATGACATGGTCCTTTAAGAGGAGCTCCATTAGCGCGATCGTGGGTCGATGTCCGTGGGCATACCGCCGATCGCTTGTTTACATTGGCATTTCCCCGTTTTGCCTAGTGACAGGACACTGATCACATTTCCCTGTATTCAGGGGCAGTGATCAGTGACGTGTCACACACAGCCCCTCCCCCCCCACCCCGCAGTTAGAATCACTCCCTAGGACACACTTAACCCCTACAGTGCCACCTAGTGGTTAACCTCTTTTTCTCTGCCAGTCACATTTACACAGTAATCAATGCATTTTTAATTGCACTGATCGCTGTATAAATGTGAATGGTCCCAAAATTGCGCCAAAAGTGTCCGATGTGTCCGCCATAATGTCGCAGTCACGATACAAACCACTTACATTACTAATAATAAAAAAAAATAATAAAAATGCCATAAAATATCCCCTATTTTGTAAACGCTATAACTTTTGCGCAAACCAATCAATATACACTTATTGCGATTTTTGTTTTACCAAAAATATGTAGAAGAATACGTATCGGCCTAAACTGAGGAAAATAATGTTTTTTTATATTTTTGGGGGATATTTATTATAGCAAAAGGTAAAAAATATAGCGTTTTTAAAAAAATTGGCGCTCTTTTTTTGTTTATAGAGCAAAAAATAAAAAACGCAGAGGTGATCAAATACCACCAAAAGAAATCTCTATTTGTGGGGAGAAATGGACGTCAATTTTATATGGGAGCCACGTCACACAACCGCGCAATTGTCAGTTAAAGCGACGCAGTGCCGAATCGCAAAAAGTGCTCTGGTCTTTGGCCAGCCAAATGGTCCGGGGGTTAAGTGGTTAAAGAGACTACAATTTGGCCCCGTACCTGGAAATGTTACCAAACCCCAAAGCACACCTCACAAGTTTTGAACTTGAGAATGCGGGACATTTCAGGGAGTTGGTGACACAGCAAAACCAGGTGCAGCCAAACATGATAGTGGGAGGGGCTTAAGGGCTGTAGTTAAACAAAACCTGGGCTTCCTTGTTCCCATAATGATTGCTCTGCCACAAACTGGAGTCTCCAGGGGGAACCAACCCTTAGGGAAAGAGATTGGAGAGAGGGAAGGATCACTGTTATATGGAAGGAAGGATCACTGTGGTATATTGAAAAATGGAAGGAGGGATCCCTATGATACATACAGGGCAAGAAAGAAGGATCACTATGACACATGGAAGGCAGGAAGGATCACTATGGTACATGGAAAGCAGCAAGGATCACTATAGCACATGGAAGGCAGGAAGGATCACTATGGCACATGGAAGGCAGGAAGGATCACTATAGCACATGGAAGGCAGGAAGGATCACTATGGTACATGGAAGGCAGGAAGGATCACTATGGTACATGGAAGGCAGGAAGGATAACTATGGCACATGGAAGGCAGGAAGGATCACTATAGCACATGGAAGGCAGGAAGGATCACTATAGCACATGGAAGGAAGGAAGGATCACAATGGCACATGGAAGGAAGGAAGGATCACTATAGCACATGGAAGGCAGGAAGGATCACTATAGCACATGGAAGGAAGGAAGGATCACAATGGCACATGGAAGGAAGGAAGGATCACTATAGCACATGGAAGGCAGGAAGGATCACTATGGCACATGGAAGGCAGGAAGGATCACAAGACACATGGAAGGCAGGAAGGATCACTATGGCACATGGAAGGCAGGAAGGATACATCACTGTGGTGCATAGAAGGCAGGAAGGATCACTATAGTACATAGAAGGCAGGAAAGATCACTATGGCACATAGAAGGATCACTATGGCACATGAAAGGAAGAATCATTATGGGACATGGAAGGCAGGAAGGATCACTATGGCACATGGAAGGAAGAATCATTATGGGACATGGAAGGCAGGAAGGGTCACTATGGCACATGGAAGAGAGGGCCGAGTTAACTCACCCGAGGCTGGCTGTTCTCTAGAGCCTCAGGCAGTGACATCCCGTGCACACAACCCCTTCACAGCCACAGGATTGGCTGCACACCAGGATTTGTGGGCGGACATGGAGAAGGTGGAGCCAATCTAGCCTCCGCTCTTATTCCATTCTGTAGAGGGGGCAGGCAGATGAGCAGACGGGGAGGTGGGGGGGGGGGCTGTGCTGCCTGGGCACTAAGCCAGTCTCAGATGCAGCACGGTGCACACTGACCAGTGGAGTCCAGTACTGGAATTTGATCCCACACTGGGCTCCGCTGCAGGATTCAGCCCGAATTTGCAGGACACCAGGATTAACTTGTAGTCCCGGGACGGTCCTGGCGAATCAGGGACGGTTGGGAGGTATGCCGAAAACATATCCTGAGCCTCTACAGACTGTCCTGGAAATCAGGGCAACCCAGGCAAACCTACAAAGCCAGGAAGTGCAGAATGTGCCAGTCTTGTGACCATGTGGCCCTGGAGGATAAGGCCCACTTCCTGCTATGGCCCCCCAAGTACTCAGCACTAACATACCCAATGCATTTGGTCCTTTCTCTCTATCTTGGTGCAGGGTGTGAGTGTCTCTCAGCACAGGTTGTCTCACTCAGTAAGGATCTGTCTCTTTCAGTGTGGAATGCCTTTAGTATGGAGGGCACATTGATATTGTATTCTCTCCTGTCTCTCCATACAGTGTCTGACACCAGAAATCCTCTTCTCTGCTGCCAATCGGTCCTCGGAATCAAGATTGGATGCTCAGGGATTCTCTGCAGTATCTGGAGGATTGTTGAATTATGTTGCAGAACCAGAAGACGTCTGTCGCAATCAAGGGAAATGGGTGACCAATGTCGTAAATATGGAAGGACGGGCAGAGGAAGTGACCCTACGTATATTGGCATCTATACTGCCTCACTATAAGGCTGAGGACAAGGTAAGGCCTCTTACCCTAGGAGAACAGAGAGGGTCTTATTCTTTACAAGTGGGCAGGATATATATTGGTGAGATGGGTGGAATTTTATAGAAACTCTCCAATAGGTGGAGTGTATAATGGTCAGAGCATGGGTGGGTGGGAGGATCTTAAAGGTGATTGGCAGGAGTTTGGCCAAGTTTACCAGTAGACCTGGAGTGGGGGTGGGGGTGGAGTTGCATTGGGTGGGGGTGGTGTTATCATCAACTGCACAAGGATACAACAGTTGCTGATGAGAAAGGAGGGCCTAGTGCATGCCTTCCTCTCCTCTGGTAACCAATCACATTTGATCTTCCTTTGATGTGGCTTTAGTAGACTGAGTTATGATTGGTTGTTGTGATTAATGCCTTTGGTACCTCCTTATTGGCCTTTATGCCACTACACAAACTGGGCGACATGAATAGGATGTATAGACTGACATGACATTCGCCGGTCATCACCACCGGTGGCACCCAGTTCACTCCAGTCCATTCAGCGACTGGCCAATCAAAACTCATGTTGCACGGACCGGGGTGAAGAAGGGTGAATTGGGATTGGTTACTGCAGGTCGCATTCTGGAAATGACAAAATCGAAATATTGGATGACGTAGCTGACAGACCAAATTGACCCCATTTCACACAATCTTTATTTTCTTTTTCAGCCTGAATCCTGCCTTAATGCTAATGACATCCTGAACATGACCTCTGACCCCAATCATGTGACCACAGAAATCATGGAGGCTGTCCTCAGCACGGTTCTAGAGGGGACCTGTGTAACGCTTCTGCCCCCTCGGGAATACTTTCTACAGTACATCTACAAGCAAAACAAGACCCTCAGCCTGGATGGTAAGACTGAGGAGCATCTGCTCAGAATAACACAACTCACCTGATCCACCAGAACATCCAGAAAAATCTACAGGAGACTTTGTGATACCTCCAATATTAGGGCTCAGCAGGTCAGCCAATGTTCTGGCGATGGGATCCAACCAAACCACCATGATGGTCTTGGTAACATCTCTGAACATGACATTTGTTGGACTTAAGCCCCATTGAAATGCATATCCATAACCTTCCACCCATGACAGGCACCCCCTCCAAACCCGATCCCCACCTTTAACAAACCACGGACAAGGTATGGAGTAAATGGCCAACCGGCCTTAATTTATTAACAAAATATATACTTTAATAAAAAATACCAAAAATAACTTTAAATTGTAAACATTCCCAGCTTTTAAACGGGTCATGGGTACCGGCATAACAACATACTGGTCACTGCGAACGACTTCCCACTTTTTGACCTCTTGACCTCCAGACGGAATCCCCTGTCTCGGAGGCTATAACCAAACCATTGCAGTGACTTACCCCTTTTTTAACCCTTCCAGGTTAACCCCTCGTAACCTGAAAGTACATTAACCACCCCCATCCCATGGATGGGTACAACAGTCTTTTCTACCTGTAACCTCCCCTTTCCTACTCAAAAGCCCCAAGCGCTGCCACAGCCTGAAAGGGGGTAAAACCTTACCCTTACAGGCACCTCCACATGCGCGCAGCCCTCGCTGAATGCCCTCCTGCATGCCCAACGCCCACAGATCCGTCCCCACTTCATTCAAGTGAACACCATCGCTCCTCAAATACCGCCAGGTGTCTATTTCCAACTCTCTGCAAGGCCCCCGTTTCTAATGAAGAATCTGCTGACCTCTTTATTCACCCTCACCCTCGCCCGGTCCACCTTCTTATCCGATAGAGCCCATCTCCATGACATCCTGCCCACCATATCGGACCAGACCAGAACCATGTTAGGATATGCAGATTTCAAACGCAGGAAGTCGCATTCAATATCCCTAATGAGATCTCGCATGGACCTGACCCCCGTGTCATTTCCCCCCACATGCAAGAGCAACACGTCTGGAGGCCTGTCTAGGCGAGAAAACCTGTGAACTTCGCCCAGCACTCTGTTCCATCTCATGCCAGGGACCCCGATCCAGCAAACCTGTGCCTCCTGCCTGGGTATGCGAAGTTGTCTGCCGTTCGGCCGAATGTCATCTCTCTTCGCACCCCAAAAAACGTAAGAATGGCCCAGGATCCACACCAGGCCCACTTCATGACCTGCAGATAAAAAACGGATTAACATACCGCAACCAACTAAAATTACCCCACATACCCCCCCCCCCCCAAACTACAGACGTACCACTCCCCTCTTTACGCTAACCATTGCGGGCGGACATATAATTTAAACCTGTCCGAATCCCACCGCCCAAGTCTCCCTACAGCTTCAGCACTCAAACCCGCCCTGGATGCTTCCATAGCCGCCCAAAGGAGTGAGATGAAAAGTTCCTCGGGTCAAAACCCGCTTCCACCACACATTTTCGAAAAACAGCAATAAACTGAAACTTGGAAAGATAGGAGCCATCCAAGTGTAATAAAAATGGGGCCGCGGTCGCATGTTCAAAAATCTTCCCACCGCCCTTACCGGGCAGATGTCGGATTTCCCGATCCTAGCCACCTCCACCTGTAACCCCCTGCCCGTTTGATCAGTCTTGGACCGCCGGACCCGGATTCTAACCAAGTTCCGGTCGATCTCCACATCCTCCCTTGCCAACCCCCCTGCCGCCCGTTTCGATGGGCTGACCAGCTTACTGATCCTGAATGCCCCAAAGAAGGCCAGAGTGAATGCCACCCGGAACAGCGCCATTTCGTAAGCCGAACTACAGACCTTCCCCACTGCCCGGCACAAACCCCGAAGCAGGTCAAAAGAGACAGGACGTCTCCCGTCCCTCCTCTTGTGCGCCCTCCGGTATCCCTTAACCGATTGTCTCAACCAGAATTCCTTGGTATGGTCCCGCTGCCCCTGCCATTTGAATAAAAACGCCAACCAGTTTGCGATCAATTGAAGCCGCCGACACCTCCTTTTCCATAGCCCCACTAAGATAATAAAACACTGCCTGAGCCATGCCCACATCTCCCGGGGCCATGCCGATTGCTTCCAGGCAAGCCGACCAATCCTGCCAAACCCTCGAGTAGGCGCCCCATGTAGCCTTACTCACAGATTGCCTGATCCATTGAGCCACTATTCCAGCGCTATGCTCCACAAGCCCTTGGGGCATTCGATCCCGCAACGCTCTGCCTCCGGTACCAGTCCCCGAAATCTGTCCCACTGAAAACTAGACAGAGCCTCAGCAACCGTGTTGTCCACCCCCGGTAAATGCACAGCATAGAGAAAAGAATTTACCTGCAAACACCACAGCACTAGATGCCGCAAAAGCTTGACAACTGGCCCAGAGGCCGCCATCAGCCGATTGACCACTTGCACCACGCCCAGGTTGTCGCAGTTAAACCTCACCTTCATGTTACGGAAAGACTCCCCCCAAATCTCAGCCGCGCACCATTGGCCTTTAAAGAAGGCCCCGAAACCCGTGGACCCAGCCGCATCTGTGAAGAGCTCCAGGTCACAGTTACTGATGGGCCCGGACATCCAAAGGGCCCGTCCGTTAAAGGACTCCAAGAACCCCTGCCACACCTTCAGGTCATCCCTGAGGTCCCGATTGAGTGTCACAAAATGGGTCAGAACACAAATGCCCACCGTAGCGGCCGCCAGCCGGCAGCAAAATACCCGCCCCATCGGCATAATCCGGCAAGCGAAGTTCAGCTTCCCTAGTAACGATTGCAACTGACGTAGTTGCAACTTACGCAATCCAACCGTCCCGCGTATTTCCTACTGAAGCCTCGTCAGCTTGTCCCGCGGCAACCTGCACTCCATCTTCCCGGAATCGATCACGATCCTTAAGAATGTGATACAATCCGTAGGACCCTCCGTTTTTCCGGGGGCCAACGGGACTTTGAATCGCTCCGCAAGATGTTGAAGCGTACCCAAAAGAACTGCACAAACATTGGTCCCTGCCGGCCCCACACATAGGAAGTCGTCCAGATAATGGATGACTGAGTTGATGCCCGACACATCGCAGACGGCCCACTCCAAGAAGAAACTGAACTGCTCAAAGAAGGCATGCAAAATCGAACATCCCATCGGAAGGCACCGGTCCATGCAACGGCCGCGTCAAAGGAAGTGTACATCACCGCACACTCCTCCGGAGCAATGGCATCGTTGACAGAACCCCCTTTCGGGAAGGACAGGTGATGTATCAATCTGAACTTATTAGGCTCCTTCTTAGGAACCACCCCCAGCGGGGAAACCACCAGGTCCCGGAAAAGGCGCCTCCCGGAAAGGGCCGGCCATTCGACCAAATGCCACCTCCTTTCCCAATTTTTCAGAAACAACTGCTGAATACTGCAGCGCGGATTTCAAATTTTTTGCCAGAGGGGGCACTGAGGTCAGCGAACAAGGGATCTTAAAACCAAACCTAAACACATCCTCCAACAAACAAGCTCCCACCTGGTCGGAGTATCTATTAAGGAAAGGCAACATCCTTTCCACCCGCACCGGAGTCGTCCCTCTTGTGCGCAGGATCTCCGGGACGCCCTTTTCCTTTTTTAAAGCATTTGGCAAGCGCGTGAGATCCCCCGCAGCCAGAACACGTGTGTTTGAATCGGCAGGTAGCCCCAAACTTACACGTCCCCTCATTAAACTGCCAACAGAAACCCCAACGTTTTTCGGTCGGCTGTCCTGAGGTTATGGAACCTCCGACCCCCGGCTGAAAAAACTGGTTGGGGGCGCGCGCCGCCGTCATGAGCTTCATCCATAGGCTGATGTCCTTATGATCCCAGCGAAGAGACGGTCGGACTGCCATTCTCTGCCTAAATTGTTTGTCGTAACGGAGCCACGCCGTCCCTCCGTACGTCCTGTGCGCTACACTGATGGCTTCCAAGTACACGAAGAGCGCCGAACAGTGCTCCGGCGTCTTCTCTCCTACGACGCTTGCCATTATCGCAAATGCCTGAAGCCAATTGGCAAAGGTACGCGGAATCAACCTATATCTCTGCTTCTCCTCATCCTCTTTCTTCCGCTTCTCGGGCTTCAACCTGTCCAGGTTGAAGTTCTCTAGTGGCAACAAGGTGAAGATTTCGACGTACTCACCTTTCCATATCCTCTCCTTCACTTCCGGCTTGAGAAGCGCGGCTAACGGGCCCTCGAAGCAGACATACACTTCGCTGCTCGCCGCGTCCGCCAACCGCACAGAGTACGCACTCTTCTCCGCAGGATTGCTACTCCCCCCGTCGGACGAGCTGCCCGCCGGCAACGCCGGTGTCTCCGCGGCTGTGCCCCCCTCAACCCTAGGTGCAGGAGCACCCCGGCCAACCCCCCAGCCTGGACTGCTATAGGTCCAGGCGCCTGCAGCCAAGCTTGTGCCGGTCCACCAGCGGCCCCATGCTCAAACCGCTGAACCAGCTCCTTCAACCCCAACAACAGACCCCCCAGGCCTTCCTGCCGTACCCTTGTTTCCAGCGCTTTCGCCATCAGGGGTTCGGCTTCTGTCCCCCCAGCCCCGACACCCCCCCACCTTACCTGCACCCGGATAACTATCCCGCGTCAGCAAGTCCTGCAACAAAGAATAAAAAGAAGAAGAACCAGAAGGATCACACTCACCGGGCTGCCCAGGACCGGACCTCGCAGCCGCCTCCTGCGGACCCACCGCCGACGTCCTCGCCACTTCCGTCAGACTCCGACAACTCGCCCTCGGATCTTCCGCTGTCCACTGGTGGTTCCAGACGTGGCATGCAACTCCCAGATGTACCCGCTTCAATGACCAAGGCTCTGCGGTGCTGCACGCAAGATTCCCTCTGCTCCCGACCACCAGCCCTACTCTCCCGCCTCGGTCAAGGGGACCTGCGCCTCCCGGCTGGCCGACTCCTCCCCACTCACGTCCTGGTGATGACTGCCCCGGCCTCCTGACCATCTCGCTCTCCGCCTCCAATGCGCCTGGGACTGGGGGCCATGGTAACTGGAGGGTCCCCCACCCGCTGCATGTGCTGTCCCCGCCGCCTGGGCTGGCTTCCTCCATTTGCCCCTGGGGAAGATGGGGGTTCCTGGCGCTGTGCTGCCGACCCTGCGCCCGTGTCCCTTCTGGGAGTGCCTGCCACCGCTCGCTGGGGCCCACCCGGGCTGGCCTCTGGGCTGTACCGCTCGGGCAGCCGGGACCGCGGCGCCTGAGGTGTAGCCCCTGCTCCGCTGTTGTCCGAGCTCCCCCCCTCTGCCGCCATGGCCGCAATCTGGTCGCGGAGCCATGCGGCGCCTTGACTGCTCACTGCCTCTCTCAGTTGGGCGAGGAAAGCCTTGTTACCTGCCGCCATTGCCTGATCTGAGTCCGAGCGGGAGGGTGCGTCCAATCGCTTCCGCCTCCGCTCTCCGAGTGAAAGCGTGGTACGCCACTATCCCGTACCATGCCATAGCTCCGCCCCCCCAGCTCCGCCTAGCCCTGCTCTTAAAGCGGCCCGAGGCTCCTCTCTTAAGACGTCGACAGGGCTGTCCCTGCACCTGTCATGCCGTCCCTGTGCTGACCACCCCCCTTTAGGGGTGTATGGCTGCGGGACTCTCTTTCATGTAATTGTAGTAGAAGAGTTTGTGGTATAACCAGATGTGGTGAAAGGTGTTGGAATGATATGACAGGAGGTACCTGAGGATGTCATTGACCGCACTTCTCCTGCCAGTACATGGCAGACATTTTTTCTTGCTGTGTCTTTATTGTGCAAACATCTACTATCAGTGGCGTAACTAGAACCTTCAGGGCCCCGATGCAAGAAACCATGAAGGGCCCCCCTGAACCCCAGCCAGGGCCCTTCCCTCCGAGTCCGGCGGTGGAACTCCAGGGGGGGGGGGCGGACTCTGGCTGGGGAGAACAGACATTGGACTGAGCGGCAAAGCATGGAGCAGGAGAGGAGTACTCTGAGGAGCCGGCCGAGGACACAGGTCATGCGGGGAATGTACAACTAAAGAGCAGCCAGTGCAATAGTCAAGCATGGAGCTCTGCTAGTCACCCTCCACCTCCAGCCACCCGTGTGCATGGTGCACTGGTACCCCTAGCTGCCTATGCTGCTGCCGGCCATATGTAGAGGGGGCTGCATGGGCCCCCTGCAGCACAGGGCCCAGTTGCGGTCGCGACTGCTGCACCCCCTATAGTTACGCCCCTGTCTACTATATAGCACAATCCCCTTATACAACACAGTACTTTCTATCTGCTCTTATATAAATAATCTTGTAATGTATTGTCCCCTTCACGTTCCACCTCTCTATCCCCTTTTACCTTGATCTTCCTCCTCCAATTACCTTAAAGAAGAATTTTTATTAATGTGTTTTGCTCTGGGATAAGGAACATGTTGTACTTTGGCCCATCTTCCTGCGTGCCGTCTAAGGCTAGCTGTGAGTTCAGACAGGGCGCCCCTCCTCCCCCCGTGGCTGTCCAACAACGCAGCTAGCAAGGAGATGGATGCTTTCAAAGATGATGCATTTTTCTGTCTCCAGGCCTGCCGAACAGCAGTGTCCCACAAGGAATGCAAGGGGGGGGGGGGGGATTGTGAGCTAATATGTTCCAGGCAAGCAGACAACTGCTCAGAGATGTGGAAAAGCGCCATCTACCCAAACAGTTGTATCCTTGCTAGATGTGTTGTAGGCCTGTAGCTGTGGGGGAAGGGTGGGTGCCCTGTTCAACCTCAGAGCTAGCCTCAGACGATACCTAGGAAGATGGGACAAAGTACCACATGTAAACTGTCCCCTGGGAAATACATTAATTACTAATTACTATTACTATGTAACTATGTAAAATGAGGTTTCTTCTGTAATCTACTTTTTGGTCCTAATCTCCTATCGTTTTCCATGTTTTCTTTCTTATCTTAGGGTTCTACCTAACTAAAACTTCCTCTCACAAAAGAAAAATCCTGCATGTTTCACTACTTTTGTGGCTTCATCAGGATATAGTGTACCAATCGCACACAGTATATACAAAATATGACTGCTGGCATGCCAGAACACCAGCCTTTTATTGCCTCTTCTGTACTGCACCACGTGATGTAAATTATTATAGATCTTCTTCAGGATGAGGCTACCAAAAAAGAACATTAGAAACAGATTTATTTAGAGCAAAAAAATAAGTAAATAATAAATATTATAAATTAAAAGGGGAAAAACTCCTGTTACATTTTGTTTAATTTTGTTGGAATTCAAGACAAGAGGGCTTCCCTTACACCTCTGGTCCAGACACCCCTGAAATGGAGTGTAACACCAGGAGGGAGAAGACACAGAGCGGCATGGGTGCCAGGAGGAGTCCAGTCCATGGACCTTCCCTTCTGGAAGGCAGGCTTAGCTGTGAGGTGCTTGTGCAGACTGACAGGTAGGTCCCCAGGAAGAGGTAGACTGTAAGGAAGCTGGCTGGGACACTGGAACACACAGCAGGCTGGAAGCATGGTCTGGAGAGGTAGTGATCTGTAGCCAAAGAGACAGAGAGGCAGAATAGCAGACAGGTGGCATGCCGGGGTCAAACCAGGAGGTCAACAAAGGCAAGCTGCAGTCAGGAACTAGTCAAGGTCAAATTGGGAATCTGCAGAGACAAGCCGGGGTTAGGAACTAACCAAGGTCAAACTGGGAATCAGCAGAGACACGCTGAGGTCAGGAACTAGCTGAGGTCAAACCAGGAATTAGCAGAGACAAGGCAGGGCCAGGAACTGGTTAAGGTCAAAATAGAAATTAACAGAGAAATACAGGGGTCAGGAACTAGCAGAGGTCAAACCGAGAGTCAGCAGGGACAAGCCCCGGGGTCCAGAAACCAGTTGAGGATGCTCTGGGAATCAGGAGAGACAAGCTGTGGTCAGGAACCAGCCGAGGTCAAACGGGGAATCAGCAGAGAAAAGCCAGAGTCAGGAACTGGTTAAGGTCAACATGGGAATTAACATAGAAAAGCCTGGGTCAGGAACTAGCTGAGGTGAAAATGGGAATCAGCAGAGACAAGCCATGGTCAGGGACTAGCCGAGGTCCAAGAGGGAAGCATCAGACAAGCCGTGGTCAGGAACTAACCAAAGTCAAACCGGTAATCAGCAGAGATGAGCCATGGTCAGGAGTTAGCCAAGGTCAAACTAGGATTTAGCAGAAACAAGCTAGGGTCAGAAACTGGTTGAGGTCAAACTGAGAATCAGCAGAGATGAGCCGTGGTCAGGAATTAGCCAAGGTCAAACTGGGAATCCGCACAGATGAGCCGTGGTCAGGAATTAGCCACGGTCAAACTGGGAATCCGCACAGATGAGCCGTGGTCAGGAATTAGCCAAGGTCAAACTGGGAATCCGCACAGATGAGCCGTGGTCAGGAATTAGCCAAGGTCAAACTGGGAATCAGCACAGATGAGCCGTGGTCAGGAATTAGCCACGGTCAAACTGGGAATCCGCACAGATGAGCCGTGGTCAGGAATTAGCCAAGGTCAAACTGGGAATCCGCACAGATGAGCCGTGGTCAGGAATTAGCCACGGTCAAACTGGGAATCAGCAGAGACAAGGCAGGGTCAGGAACTGATTCAGATCAGCATGGGAATTAACATAGAAAAGCCAGTGTCAGGAACTAGCTGAGGTCAAACTGGGAATCAGCAGAGATGAGTCGGGGTCAGGAACTAGCTGAGGTGAAGCTAGGATTGAGTAGAGACAATCCGGGGTACAGAACTAGCTCAAGTGAAACGAGAAATCAGACAAGCTAGGGTCAGGAACTGGTTGAAGTTAACATGAGGAACTAAAAAAACAAAAAACCAAGCTGTGCCGGCGCTCAACCTCCCCCCTTCTGTGCTTAAGGGTCCGCTGCAATCCCAGTCCTAGCCCTCCCCCCAGAAAATCCAGGGAAAGTAAATGATGTATATATATCTTTAGGGGATTGCGCCTCCCACTCACTATTTTAACCACTTGCTTACTGGGCACTGTCACCCCCCTCCTGCCCAGACCAATTTTCAGCTTTCAGCGCTGATGCACTTTGAATGACAATTACGCGGTCATACAACACTGTACCCAAATGACATTTTTATCATTTTTTTCCCACAAATAGAGATTTCTTTTGGTGGTATTTAATTACAGCTCGGAGTTTTATTTTTTGCTAAACAAACAAAAAAAGATGCAAAAAAAAAATCATGTTTAATAGTTTGTTATAAAATTTTGCAAACAGGTAATTTTCCTCCTTCATTGAAATGCGCTGATGAGGCGTTACTGATAGGCTGCACTGGTGGGCACTGATAGTCTGCATTGGTGGGCACTGATAGTCTGCATTGGTGGGCACTGATAGTCTGCATTGGTGGGCACTGATAGTCTGCATTGGTGGGCACTGATAGGCTGCACTGGTGGGCACTGATAGTCTGCATTGGTGGGCACTGATAGGCTGCACTGGTGGGCACTGATAGGCATAGTTAAGGCGGCACTAATAGGCAAAGATAAGGTGGCACAGATAGGCACAGAAAAGGCAGTACTGATGGACACAGATAAGGCGGCACTGATGGGCAAAGATGGGCACAGATAAGATGGCACAGATGGGTGGCACGGATGGGTGGTACTAAGGGGCACTGATAGGTACCACTGATAGATGGGACTTATGGGCACTGATAGGTGGCACTGATAGGTGGCTCTGATAGGTGGCACTGCTGGTCACTGATGGGCGGCACTGCTGGGCACTGATGGGCACTGATATGTGGCACTGGGGTGCAGCACCGTTGTTGAGGCAGATTGTGGGCACTGATGGGTGGCACTGTGGGCACTGATGGGTGGCACTGTGGGCACTGCTGGGTGGCACTGTGGGCACTGCTGGGTGGCACTATGGGCACTGCTGGGTGGCACTGATGGGGGGCACTTATTTATTCATGAGGTGGCACTGGCAGGGGGCAGGTGGGCACTGGCAGGGCTGGCCGTGATCGGCTCTTTTTTTTTTTCCTCGCGCTGTCAGTGCGAGGAGGAATAATAGCCGATTACCTGCTCCGTTATATCACATGATCAGCTGTCATTGGCTGACAGCTGATCACGTGATAAGGGGTCGGGATCGACCCCTTGCTCGGATCAGTGATCAGACGAGTCTCATAGACTCGCCGATCACAGAGTGCGCCGCGCGTGCCCCTCAGGGGGCCGCGCAGGCCGCTCGTGCACGGGACGACGTCAATAGACGTAGTCCCGGCAAAGGAGGTCCGCGCTGTAGCTGTCATTCGGCAATAGTGCGGGTCTCCAGTGGTTAACTACCCCCTTCTCAATAGATTACGCTTAATAATACTTATATTCACGAAATAATCACTGTGCCCCCATATTATCCAAAATATATACACAAGACATTAATTTATCATTTCAAATAATATAGCGTCCTTATTGTGCGATATTTTAATTTGATTGTTCCAACTGTGCCGTCTTAATCACCGTCTTAATCACCGTTCTTCTTCTAATCAAAAGTCCACTTGTGTCAACTAAAATAACCAAATCTGTGCCACCGTCACCAAGCAGAATGGCCCCAAGGACTGATTGGGGACATCTGGTGAGTGGCCATTCTGCTTGGTGACGGTGGCACAGATTTGGTTATTTTAGTTGACACAAGTGGACTTTTGATTAGAAGAAGAACGGTGATTAAGACGGTGATTAAGACGGCACAGTTGGAACAATCAAATTAAAATATCGCACAATAAGGACGCTATATTATTTGAAATGATAAATTAATGTCTTGTGTATATATTTTGGATAATATGGGGGCACAGTGATTATTTTGTGAATATATGTATTATTAAGCCTGATCTATTGAGAAGGGGGTAGTTAAAATAGTGAGTGGGAGGCGCATATCCCCTAAAGATATATAAAGGGTCAGGAACTAGCCGAGGTAAAACTGGGAATACGCAGAAACAAGCCGAGGTTGAGATCTAGCTGAGGTGAAACCAGGAATCTGCAGGGTAACAACAACTATCTGGACTCAGTTCTGTCACTTAAAGAGGCCATCTACCTCAAAGATTGGTGTTAGGTGTTCGTGCACCTGCATGCGTGTATGTGCACATTAAATTATCGTATGTATTCAAAATGATTCAATCGGCTGGAAATTGCCTTTGTTCCGTGCACGGACGCATGTTGTCTTCTGATGCTGTCATGACAAAATCAATTACATAAATCACATTTTCATTATATACTGGCCAACTTTATTACAAGATATGGATCTGAAAACAGTACTAGTTGAATATCTGAGTATTACCTGTGGAGGAGGAACACATTTACATGCATAGTCATTTTGAAAACAAAAGGAAAATTACTGAGCGCAAGAAGAATTGACCCACCAAACCCTTCCAAGGGATGGCATAGCTGTGGTCATTGTAAAACCTTCAAGTAAATGTCAACGACACGAGAATTTATTACCCTCAACGGTGCCGAAACAAGGTCATGCAGAGCCCAAGGCGAAAATGTCACACTGCGTCCTCCCTCCCCCTTCCCGTGTTTATTACGAATGAGTTGATGTATTTTCATGGCAAGAAAATAATATTCTATGCATTCTTTTTTCCAGTGCAGTTGGTTGCAGCGCAAACCATGGCATGACATTGTCGCTGTGCGAAAAGAACTTAAGGAAATGTCCCTTGTGACATTTCAATAAAGTTCTAACAAAAGAAGTATACGGTGTGGGTCACCAGGACCAGCACTCTTTACTTCCAACACACACCAACAGCCTTTGCATTTATAGTACATTGCATACATTTACTACACTTTATTGTTTGTGTGACACCGCCCTCACTGACCTCCTCTGTTTAGGAGAGGAAGAATAAATTTGGCAAAAAAAATATTATATAAATACTATTCTATTAGCCCTTGTACACACGGTCGGAGATTCCGACGGAATGTGTCCGATCGGGCCATTTTGTCGGATAATCCGACTGTGTGTGGTCTCCATCGGACTGTTTCCGTCGGAGTATCCGACGGACCAAGTTTTCCAACTTGACGGTAAAATTTTCCGACAACATGATCCGATCGGACCTTGTCCGATCATGTGTAGAGAATTCCGATCGGACAAAGTGCCACGCATGCTCAGATCAAATTTCTACACCAAAGCTATTGGCTACTGGCCTGAACGTAGTCCCGTCGTAACGAAATAACGTCATCACCTTCTGAACGATTGGATTTTCCAACAACTTTGTCCGACCGTGTGTATGCAACAGTTTCGGACAAAATCCGTCGGACAAAATCCGACGGACAAAATCCAAGGGATTTGGTTGTCGGAATGTCCGACCGTGTGTACAAGGGCTTAGAAAGACAACACTCTGATGACGTATGCTGGCAGCAACCTCCATCGGTTGCTAGCTTCATATTTCCAGTGCTTCCAAAGTATTCTTGTAAGCCTGTTCTACTTGTGTGGGTGTTAACATGCTTAAAATGTCCATCTTTCTGTATTTTTTACCAATAGGCACACTGCTGCATTAATTGTCACCCCCAGCATTTGAGCCAGTCTACGCAGTAACAACCCCCAACATTGTTTCCGGTCTCTGCAGTAATAACCCACCAGAATTGGTACCAGTTTCTGCAATTATAATCCCCAGCATTAGTACCACTTTCTGCAATTATAACCCCCAGCAATGGTGCCAGTTTCTGCAATTATAACCTCCAGCATTGGTGCCAGTTTCGGCAATTATAACCCCCAGCATTGGTACCAGTTTCCACAATATTGCAATATTAACCCCAACATTGGTGCCAGTCTCTGCAGTAATAACCCCAAGCATTGGTACCAGTTTATACAATTCTAACCCCCAGCATTGGTGCCAGTTATTGCAATTCTAACCCCCAGCATTGGTGCCAGTTTCCACAATAATGCAGTAATAACACCAACATTGGTGCCAGTCTCTGCAGTAATAACCCCCAGCATTGGCACCAGTTTCTGCATTTATAACTCCCAGCATTGGTACCAGTTTATGCAATTATAACCCCCAACATTGGTGCCAGTTTCCACCATAATGCAATTATAGCCCCCAGCATTGATCCCAGTCTCTGCAGTTAAAACTCATAGCATTGGTGCCAGTTTTTGCAGTTATAACCCCCAGCAATGGTGCCAGTTTCTGCAATTATAACCTCCAGCATTGGTGCCAGTTTCTGCAATTTTAACCCCCAGCATGGGTACCAGTTTCTGTAATTATAACCCCCCGCATTAGTACCAGTTTCCACAATATTGCAATAATAACACCAACATTGGTGCCAGTCTCTGCAGTAATAACCCCAAGCATTGATACCAGTTTCTACAATTCTAACCCCCAGCATTGGTGCCAGTTATTGCAATTAGAACCCCCAGCATTGGTGCCAGTTTCTGCAATTATAACCCCCAGCATTGGTGCCAGTTTCCACAATAATGCAGTAATAACACCAACATTGGTGCCAGTCTCTGCAGTAATAACCCCCAGCATTGGCACCAGTTTCTGCATTTATAACTCCCAGCATTGGTACCAGTTTCTGCAATTATAACCCCCAACATTGGTGCCAGTTTCCACAATAATGCAATTAAAGCCCCCAGCATTGGTCCCAGTCTCTGCAATTCAAACTCATAGCATTGATGCCAGTTTTTGCAATTACGGTATAACCCCCAGCATTGGTAGCCCCTTAACCTTGTTCCTAAATTTATGATTTAACTCCTTTGTGCTGCTGTAGTGTCAATATGTGCCACTGGCTATTAATCCTGGTAAGTTGATGGTGTGTAAGGGCTGTTAAAGTGTTGCCTATAGACAATTTTGGATACTGAAGTTCATTGTTGTTTTACAGGCACACAAAATTGTAAGGCTTGATGCGTTGGGTATCTATACTCGATGTAACCTTTTTATATTTTACAAAAAAAAATTGGGCAATATATTGCATTTGTGTGCACCAGTGTTCGTGATTTTTTACTGAAAAATTGTGTTTCATAAACCAATGCACTAATATCATAAGCATTTTGGAACTGCTACCATTTTATTCTCTATGGTCTCTGCTTCCAGAAAATATATACCGTTTAGGGGGTTTAACTAATCTTTAGGCCTAATTATTATTTTTTTTATTATATCTGTAAAAAATGTAAAAACAGCTCTGGCAGCGAGAGGGTTAAATAAAAGCTTAGGTAAAATTTAGGGGAAATGGGCAGAGGTCCTATTTATATGCTCATACAAGTATCATTTTTTTTTTCAGTACTTCGCTCCATAATGATTACGCTGAAGCTCTTGAGCCAAGATGACCACGATCACGACCATGACCATGATCACGACCATGACCATGATCACGACCATGACCATGAAAATCACACAGAAAGCAGCAGGAGGAGACGGAGCTTAGGAGATTCTGAAACCACTCATGTTACTCATTGGGATGAGGTGATCTTCTTTTATATAATCATCTTCTTCTTCTGCACACCACATTGGATGGGATGGAACCACATTGGATGGGATGGGGCCACAACGGATGGGATGGGACCACATTGGATAGAATGGGACCACTTTGGATAGGATGTGGCCATAGTGGCTAGGATGGTGACACACTGGATGGGATGGGGACTCATCAGATGGGATGGGAACACATTGGATAGGGTGGGCCACATTGGATAGGATGGGAACACATTGGATGGAACGAGGACACATTGGATGGGATGGGACCACATTGGATAGCATGGGACCACATTGGATGAGATGGGGCCCCACTGGATAGGATAGGACCACATTGAATGTGATGGGGACACATTGAATGGGATAGAACCTCATTGAATGGGATGGGGCCACAATGGATAGGATAGGACCACATTGGATATTATGGGGCCACAATGACTTGGATGGGGCCATATTTGATAGAATGTGGCCACTGGTCACATTGGATGGGATGGGGACACATTGGATGGGATGGGACCACATTTGATAGGATGGGTCCACTTTGGATGGGATGGGACCATATTGGCTGGGATGGTGACACACTGAATGGGATGGGAACTCATCGATGGGATGGGACCACATTGGATATGATGGGACCACATTGGATATGATGGGACCACATTGGATATGATGGGACCACAATGGCTAGGATGGGACCACAATGGCTAGGATGGGACCATATTTGATAGAATGTGGCCACATTGGATGGGATGGGGACACATTGGATGGGATGGGACCACTTTGGATAGGATGGGTCCGCATTGAATGGGATGAGACCGCATTGGATGGGATGGGACCATATTGGATAGCATAGACCCACATTGGATGGGGCGAGGACACATTGGATGGGACGAGGACACATTGGATGGGATGGGACCACATTGGATAGCATGGGACCACATTGGATGAGATGGGGCCCCACTGGATAGGATAGGACCACATTCATAGTTTCATAGTTTGTAAGGTTGAATAAAGACACCAGTCCATCCAGTTCAACCTGAGTGAGTGTCTACATTTGTCCCTGTACATTGCACACTCACATTGGTCCCTACCCACAAGGAGCCCACAATCCAAGGTCCCCATTCATATACTAGGGCCAATTTTGGACAGAAGCCAATTAACCTACCTGCATGCCTTTGGATTGGATGTGATGGGGACACATTGAATGGGATAGAACCTCACTGAATGGGATGGGGCCACAATGGATAGGATAGGACCACATTGGATAGGATGGGGCCACAATGGCTTGGATGGGACCATATTTGATAGAATGTGGCCACATTGGATGGGATGTGGACACATTGGATGGGATTGGACCACATTTGAGAGGATGGGTCCACATTGGATGGGATGGGACCATATTGGCTAGGATGGTGACACACTGGATGGGATGGGGACTCATCGGATGGGATGGGACCACATTGGATAGGATGGGTCCGCATTGAATGGGATGGGACCACATTGGATGGGATGGGACCATATTGGATAGCATTGACCCACATTGGATGAGATGGGGCCACATTTGGATTTTACAGGGTCACATTGGATGGGATAGGACCACATTGCTTGGGATAAGACCATATTGAATGGGATAGGGCCACATTGCTTTAGATAGGGCCACATTGGATGGGATAGGGCCACATTGGATAGGGCCTCATTGTATGGGTTGGGGACACTGCTGCACACTGTTTTGTTGGAGTAGATTATCATCCATTAACTTTTATAAATGTCCCTCATGTGTGGATGCTATGCTATATAATTACAGCTGTGGCAGGACACTGTTTGAGGGGGTTAAAGGAAATCTGTACTGATAGAAATAAGGAGGCTTCCATTGCTGGCCTCCTCCTGAAAATTCTAATTGCCTGGCTATCCCCGACCTAAATACTTTCCAAGTCACTGACCTGGAACAAGGATTCACCACATCAGAAGAAAGCCAGAACTCTTGATTTGCCTAGTTATCAGTGACTCATAAATTACCAAAGCCTTCGGATCGTCATACCAGTCAAGTGATGAGTATTTCCAAAGGACAAGCTCAGTAATGGAAAACTAACATATTAACACCCACACAAGTAGAACAGGCTTAGTTACAGGCAGTAGAACATACTGGTCCATAGGGAGACCTCCACCTCGCCAAGTCCTCTCATGCCCCACCAAGAACATTCATTCTACCAATATTACAGCCAGAAGAACATAACATTCAATAGAAAGTCTGCCATCTGTACCAAGACCTCTCATCTCCTGCCCTGAACGTTCCTTCCACCAATGTTATAGGCAGTAGAACAAACCAGTCCATAGAGAGGCCGCTACCTCATCAAGTCCTCCCATGACCCACCAAGAACATTCATTCTACCAGTATTACAGTCAGAAGAACATAACGTTCAATGGAGAGTCCTCCATCTGTACCAAGTCCTCTCATCTCCTGTCTAGAAAATTCCTTCTACTAATATTATGGGCAGTAGAACATACCAATCCATAGAGAGTCCTGCATCTGTACAAAGTGCTTGGTCTTCTGGCCTGTTGGGCGGGAGGAGGTTCCAGTATACAAG
This sequence comes from Lithobates pipiens, assembly GCF_037356315.1. Taxonomy (NCBI): domain Eukaryota; kingdom Metazoa; phylum Chordata; class Amphibia; order Anura; family Ranidae; genus Lithobates; species Lithobates pipiens. The sequence goes on from NW_027507764.1 coordinate 608,679, forward strand.
GCCCACACTGTGTCCTGCTTATGTACATGCCATCCATTAGCTGGCAGACGTGTCCATTACAGGTCCCTCACAAGGTCCTCATGGAGCTTCCACAGGGTCCCAAAGGGTTCAAGTGGTAATGTTGGTGTCCTTGTCACCACTTGAACCCTTGGGGACCCTTTGGAAGGTAGTTTAGAATCTGGCGTACAACCTTCATGTATCTGCAGTATAGATAATTGTGTACCTGCCAGTCTGCCACTTCACAAGGGATTATGAAGGTGGGCTTCAGACAGCTGGTGTGTGATGGGGTCATACCAGTACAGACGATGCACATGGGTGGCTTCTTTGTGCCTTTTGCAGCCTTTATTAATGTCAAAGGGCCTGGGGAGCATTTCACAGTTTTCACTCAGCAAGGGGCACTGACAATATTCATGAATCTTTCTCCCCCCCAGACATGTTTCAGTCCTCATCAGATCTTCGATATCCATGGGCTGAATGAGACGGTGGGGATCTCTCCAGAGGAATTTCCAGACATCAGCATCAGTCTAATCCAACAGCAGCTCATCGGCCTCTGCCCAAAGACCACGCCAAGCAATGCCACTGGCGAACAACTCAGCACTGCTATGAGTAAGTGACCGCATCAATACTGAGGGGTGCTAAAGAGGGACAGTCATGTACGTCTTTACCTGGAGATTACACTCTACTGTCCCCCCACAGTCACACACTATTATTGTACATTTATATAGCTCTGACATATACCGCAGTGCTGTACAGAGATCAGTGAGCCATCACATCAGTCTCTGTACCATAGGAGCTTACACTCAACGTATAATCATAGATTGGTATATTTGTGGTCCTGTTGTTGGTAAGTTGTTCCATGACATCATCACTCTGGTGTTTATGCTATTGGAGGACTATATGGATATATTTGTTTTCTCCTCTCTGAGGACAATCATCCTTATAATGTTTTCTTTGCTCTAATCCTCTCCGTCACACAGAGTATATATACGCCAGTATCGCCACGCTGCTGGTGTGCCTGTGCTCCCTCTTCGGCATCACCATCCTTCTCTGCACCACCTGCACCAGCATCTACCAGTACGTCATCCAGTTCTTTGTCAGCCTGGCGGTCGGATCTCTGACTGGAGATGCCATTCTGCACCTCATCCCGCAGGTAATGGTCAGAGGCCTCAGGCTAGAGGTTTGGGGTAGTGTGTGTGTGGGGAGGGGTCTGGAGTCTGGGCTGCTATACAGTTCATATAATAACCTATGGATGGGCAGGCTCAGTGCTGAGTATCAGGAGGGGAAGAGGCAGATTTCCTTCATAATGTCCCAACTCAGAGCTCAGGTGTCTCCAGTGAAGGGTCCTGGTAATCCTCCATCATATAAAGACATTGTAGGCAATTGTGCTCTCCCAACCTTGTTTGGTGAAGACTCTTTTCTGTTCCATCATGACTGTGCCCCCCCCCCCCCCCCCCCCCATGTACAAAGTCAACTTCATAAAGACACGTGACCAGTTTGGTGTGGAGAAAACTCGACTCTCCTGCACACAGTCCTCAACCCTACTGAACACCTTTTGGGATAAATTGGAACTCCCATGGTAAGCCAGGTCTTCTAATCCAACATCAGTACCTGACCTAAAAAACAGGCACACATTCCTACACATACCCTCCAAAATCTTGTGGAAGGACTTTACAGATGACTGGAGCATGGTATAGCCACAAAGGGCTGCAATTACAAAGACATGCAGGTAGGTTAATTGGCTTCTGTCCAAAATTGGCCCTAGTGTATGAATGGGGACCTTGGATTGTGGGCTCCTTGGGGGTAGAGACCAATGTGAGTGCGATATACAGGGATAGAGACAATTGTAGACACTCACTCAGGTTGATCCGTAGACATTGGCATATCTTGACAGGGGATCAAATTCTTGGGACTGTTCTACCCGAAGTCCCTAGGGTCATTTTCAAAGGGGCCTCCACATTGGGAAATAGGATTGCCCCCAGTGTACAGAATCCCCCGGTTGAGAATAGATGTTTCTTCCAGAACCTTAAAGGGTTTTACAGGTGCAAGAACTGCCAAGTCTGCTCCTACAACGTTAATAAAAACTCCAAGATTCCTGATTTTGTCTCCACCAATACCCAGAGGAGATATACAGTTGAGCCGTTCATCACCTGCTCCTCTCAAGCGGTTGTATATCTCATTCAATGTCCCTGTGGACTTCAGTACATAGGGAGAACTAAGAGAGCTCTGAAAGTTAGACTGAATGAGCATATTGCCAACATCAAACGTGGCTTTGATAAGCACCCCTTATCAAGGCACTATGATGAAAAACACTGTAGAGATCCATCCAATACACTGTATATGGGGATCGATAAGTATAAACCGCACTGGAGGGGCGGAGCTTTGGTGAGGGAGATCTCACGGTTAGAAATGTTTTGGATATATAAGTTGAAAACTTACGCACCCTTTGGTATGAATATCGACACTGACGTGAATGCGTTTATAAATAACGCATAATGCGCATCACAACCAAGCATCTCTTCCTACATAGTGTTTTATATTTTTTATTTATTTTATCTTTGGCTTCATGCCATTTTTATTCACTTTTATTTCAATTTTTGATATATGCATCTCTATATATTTTTTATGTGACCAAAAAACTTGTGTATAAGTTACCCAGTGTGGGGTGTACGATTGTTCCCCTATTTTGTTCATTATTTAGACTGTAATTAGCATATTTTGGGGAACGTGTATATGGATTTGAGATCACCATATTCATGTCCTATATGTTTTTTTTGGAGATGACATTTGATTTGTTGTTACTGTTATCGTTATTGGAACAAGTCCCCTCCTCCCCCTTGTTTCTGTCCTTCGCTATGGGGGCTCGAATTCATGGACATTGGAGGTCCTGTCCGTTTAAGGGCTGGGATGGGTTTGTACTGATCAGAGGGTCGGCAGCTCCCCTTTCCCTTCACTCCCCTTTGCCGCTTGTCGGTGGGGGGAGGAGTTTTGTATGCCCATCTCTGCTGTGTGCACCCAGTGGAGTATGGGGCTTAGTTTTGGCCGGACAAGTTTGTATGCGGTTGTCTCGCTGCCACTCTGTCCAATTAGCGAGACGAGGCTCTATCAAGGCATTGCGCATGCGTGCGCAGTTGCCTTATCTGTTCAATGAGAACGAGACCGGGCTGTGTTGAAGCGCTCACATGTCCGCGGTGGGCGGGGATGTGGTGCTTCTATCCAATCACGCCATGGGAAGGGCGGTACTAGGCTGTTGGCTGAGTATAGAGATATGGGCGATGACGCTGTTGCGCGTCACTTCCGCCGCTCCGACCCCTCACCTCGTATCCCATTGGTGGTGATATGGAGGCTTGGTTGGATCTCGGTAACAACGAGGCTCGTCCGGACTGCTCCACAGCATATTTACAGTTAGGATATCGGCCCCACGAGGAGGACGTATGTCGTTCTCCGTTATTATTTTTATTGTTAACTTTTGATTTATTTAGGTCCCCTTTTTTTAATGTTTAAAAATTGACCCGCACACGTCACTTCCGGTCTATACCCGGAAGTGCGGCTGAGTGGTCCTACGGAGGAGGTGATTTGGGCCAATATGTATGTATATATATTTGGGGCATCTTGGCGTGTCACCCATACCCCAGGACGACGTGATCTTTTCACGAAACGCGTTGGGTGGCGTGACACGCTTTCTGCCTCATTAGAAGTTGCAACTGAATAAGGATACCGTTTGGAGTTTGCGATCGGCCGACGCTTTTCCATTGACGATATGCTCTGTGTCCATTTACTTCTGTAAGTGCACTCCTTTTTATGTTCTTTTTTAATAAACGGTGTTACACTATTTTGGATTGTTTGTTTCCTCCTTATGGTGAACATCTGCTTCTTGGTTGAAATTCGTTTGAGTCTGGCACCAGTGGTCTCTTATCCTTCGAAGATCTGAGTCTGATGCATACCTTGTCTTGACCTTAAGATACGCACTCCTTACTGGGGCATCTGGTAAGGAGCCATTTGTTATCTACACGGTGGTGGTGCACTTTAAATTTTGCTTCACGACTACACCTGTTTTGGATGTTTGGACAAGTCACTGTGGACATTTGTTTGTTTTGAACACACTCACCTGGACTTTTCAACAAGTTTTTTATTTTTATTTTTATTTTTTATTTTTTATTTTATTTTATTTATTTTTGATTTTCATTTAGCAATTTCTGCACATATTCCTTCGAAGCACTAGTACCATTGAGATTTCTGTATCGAGTTACTAGTGCTTATTTATAACAATTGGTGGTATTTTATATGTGGTCTTACCTGTACTGCATGGGTATATGTCGCTAATGCATTTTCTATGTTGGGGTTTATGTTATACTCTGCACATTATTGAGCACACATGCACTTCATTGTTTATTCACACCTTAATTTAAATATTAAGGATTGCGCAGTTCTATTTCCTTTTTTTCAAGTCCTTTTTATATAGCATTTTTTGGTATATATTTCGAATTGCTGCATGACAAAAAATTTTGTTTGTTTTTTTCACTGTAGCGCAGATTTTCTTTCCTCTTTTAAACTCACTCAGGTTGAACTGGATGGACTGGTAACTCCATATTAATGGACTTCATATTAATGCCCACTGGGGGCAACTCCGTTTTAATGGCCATGGTTGGGAACGACTTTATATTAATGGCCATGGCTGGGGACAGCTCCACATTATTTGCCATGATGGAGGGACAACTCCTATATTAACTAAATGACGGCCAGGCGGCGCACCTATTGTGGCGGGAGGCCGTCATATGACGGCCTCCCGTTTAAACAGGGAATGCGCGCGATCGTGTGCACGCATCCCTGTTTCTTCGGTGGCGGCGTGTCACAGAGACACCGCTCGCCACCGAAGGGGGTGAACAGCCATTCGTTATGGCTGTTTACCACGTGATCGGCCGTGATGAAGTCACACCTCGACTGTGCACGGCGCATGCGTGTGATCATGAGCGTGCTGTGCGTGCACGTCAGTGGCGGCGTGTTCCCCGGGAACACTGCTCGTCACCGACGCTGGTAAACAGCCATTGGCCGGCTGTTTACCCACGTAATCGGCTGTGATCCTTTCACAGCCGATCACTAAAATGTAAACAAACTGCGGTAACGAGATGTTACCGGGTTGTTCTCCTCCTCACACACCGATCGTGTGTGAGGAGGAGATTGCGGTAACATCTCGTTACCGCCTAGTGTACACCAATCACACTGATTGCCTGCCTGCCCCCCCCCAATAAAGAGGACCTGTCACCACCCCTCATAGTACCTGTCAATCACAGTCCATCAGAGTACCTGTCACAACCCATCAGAGTACGCGAGTACCTGTCACCAGCCCATCAGAGTACCCGAGTACCTGTCACCAGCCCATCAGAGTACCCCAGTACCTGTCCCAGCCCATCAGAGTACCCGAGTACCTGTCACGGCCCATCAGGGTACCCGAGTACCTGTCACGGTCCATCAGGGTATCCGAGTACCTGTCACGGTCCATCAGAGTACCCGAGTACCTGTCACAGCCCATCAGAGTACCCTAGTACCTGTCCCAGCCCATCAGAGTACGCGAGTACCTGTCACCAGGCCATCAGAGTACCCCAGTACCTGTCCCAGCCCATCAGAGTACCCGAGTACCTGTCACGGCCCATCAGGGTACCCGAGTACCTGTCACGGTCCATCAGGGTACCCGAGTACCTGTCACGGTCCATCAGAGTACCCGAGTACCTGTCACAGTCCATCAGGGTACCCGAGTACCTGTCACAGTCCATCAGGGTACCCGAGTACCTGTCACAGTCCATCAGGGTACCCGAGTACCTGTCACAGTCCATTAGAGTACCGAGTACCTGTCACAGTCCATCAGGGTACCCGAGTACCTGTCACAGCCCATCTGAGTACCCGAGTACCTGTCACAGTCCATCAGGGTACCCGAGTACCTGTCACCAGCCCATCAGAGTACCCGAGTACCTGTCACAGTCCTTTAGAGTACCGAGTACTTGTCACAGTCCATTAGAGTACAGACTACCTGTCACAGTCCATTAGAATACCGAGTACCTGTCACAGTCCATTAGGGTACCCGAGTACCTGTCACAGTCCATTAGAGTACCCGAGTACCTGTCACAGTCCATTAGAGTACCCGAGTACCTGTCACAGTCCATTAGAGTACCGAGTACCTGTCACAGTCCATTAGAGTACCGAGTACCTGTCACAGTCCATTAGAGTACAGAGTACCTGTCACAGTCCATCAGAGTACAGAGTACCTGTCACAGTCCATCAGGGTACCCGAGTACCTGTCACAGTCCATCAGGGTACCCGAGTACCTGTCACAGTCCATCTGTGTACCCGAGTACCTGTCACAGTCCATCTGTGTTTACCCGAGTACCTGTCACAGTCCATATGAGTACCTGTCACCACCCTTCAGAGTACCCAAATACCAGTCACCAAACCATCAGAGTACCTGTCACCAGGCCATCAGAGTACCCGAGTACCTGTCACCATGCCATCAGAGTACCCGAGTACCTGTCACCAGGCCATCAGAGTACCCGAGTACCTGTCACCAGGCCATCAGAGTACCCGAGTACCTAGTTGCAGCCCATGCCTCATAGAATATACGTTGGGGTGTTTGCTTTCCAAAATGGGGTCATTTTTTGGGTAATTTCCCTGTCCTGGTGGTCCAGGACCTTCAAAAGTGTGATGGGTAGGAATGAACTGAGATGTGTCATTTATGCTCCTAGAACGCCTGAACGTACTACTTCAATGTTGGGCCTCCCTATGTGACCAGGCTGTGTAAAAGTCCTACACATGTGGTATCGCCATACTCGGGAGGAGTAGCAGAATGTGTTTTGGGTTGTAATTTTTGCTATATACATGCTATGTGTTAGAAATATCTTATAAATTGACAATTTTGTGTAAAAAAAAATGCGTTTTAATTTTTTTCCACATATTCCAAAAACTTCTGGAAAAAAATTAACCATTCAAAAGACTCATTATGCCTCACAGATTATACGTTGGGGTGTTTGCTTTCCAAACTGGGGTCATTTTATGGGCAATTCCATTGTCCTGGTGCTCCAGGGCCTTCAAAATTGTAATAGGTGGCTATGAAATGAGATGCGTCATTTTTGCTCGTAGAACGTCTGAAGGTACTACATCAATGTTGGTGCTCTGTATGTGGTCAGGCTGTGTAAAAGTCTCACACATGTGGTATCGCCGTACTCGGGAAGAGTAGCAGAATGTATTTTGGGGTGTAATTTGTTGTATGCATATGCTGTGTGTGAGAAATAACCTGATAATATGACAATTTAGTAAAAAAAAAATAAAAAAAATACAAAAATCTTTATTTTGCAAAGAATTGTGGGAAAAAATGACAACTTAAAAAAACTCACCATGCTACTTACTTAATACCTTGGAATGTCTACTTTGTAAAAAGGGGTCATTTGGGGGGTATTTGTACTTTCCTGACTTGTTAGTGTCTCAAGAAATGAGATACACCTGATGTACTGAAGGCCTGATCAGATGTGATCAATTTTCAGTGATTGGCACCATAGTTTGTAGACTCTATAACTTTCACAAAGACCAAATAATATATACTAATGTGGGTTATTTTTACCAAAGATATGTAGCAGTATAAATTTTGGCCAAAATGTATGAAGAAAAATTACTAATTACCAAAAATTTATGACAGAAACAAAGAAAAAGGCATTTTTTTCACAAAATTTACGTTTTATTTTATTTATAGCACAAAAAATAAAAAACCAACTAGTGTTTAAATACCACTAAAAGAAAGCTCTATTTGTGTGTAAAAAAGGACACAAGTTTCATATGGGTACAGTGTTGTATGACTGAGTAATTGTCATTCAAACTGTGAGAGCGCTGAAAGCTGAAAATTGGTCTGGTCAGGAAGGGGGTGTAACTGCACTGTATTGAGGTGGTTAATGTTGTTTGGAGGGGCCAAATACAATATTAATGACTATGGCTTGGGGTGAGATGTCCTACAAGCCCATATGTCCAGAAAATGTTGGCTATATCATATACATTAATGACCATAGGGAAGAGGGGCAACTCCATATTAATGGCTATGGTTGGGGGCAGCTGCATTTTAATGGTCATGGTTGGGGACAACCCCCTATCAATGGCCATGGTTGGAGGCCACTCCATATTAATGGCCATGGTTGAGGGCAACTTCATAATAGTGTCCACGGGGGAGGGACAAATCCATATTAATGGCCACGATTGGGGTGACTCCATATTAATGGCTATGAGGGAGGGGTCAACTCCAATATTAATGGCCATGGGTTGGGATGAGATGTCCTACAAGTTCATATAGGTTTGCACAAAGTTTTGGCCATATTGCGTACCATATGAGACCAGCAGATCTAGATTTATTTTCAGGAAGAAAAATACAAAATACACGTTAGTGCATGTTAAAAACACGTCAACACACATAAACGCAACATTAATGCAGAATACACTGAAAGCTCCACTTATGATATGTAACGCGTAAATCTAGAGTAAATCTTGTATATAATACCACATACTATAAATACCATAAGAAGGATTTAACCTGACTGTACGTTGTGATTATTACAATGGGGGTCCTGCATGGCATGGCTCATCTCCTCCTTGTCTCCGCAGTTCCTGGGTCTGCATTCACACAGCGACACGGACAGTCATGCTGATCACGCCGAAGAGGAGGACCGCACTCACATCTGGAAGCTGCTGACAGTCCTGGGAGGTCTCTATGCCTTCTTCCTGATGGAGAGTTTGTTCAATATACTGATGAGAGATAAGGTGAGTCCCAATCACTGGAAAATCAGCTCAGGGTGTCATTTTTTGGCAGGGATGGGAAAAAAACTGGAAATTAAATCCTCCCCTCCCCCCAGGATTGTCCATCCCAGAGAACAGATTATATAATATATCCTAGAAGGAGCCTAGCTTGCTCACATCATTTTGTGACATCATTTATGGTCATGTATGAAGCTTGGCTCCTCCCTCTAGGGGGCACTTCATACAGCTCCTCCCCATGTGTGCAGTGTGGCTCCTCCCTCGGGGGGGAAGTTCATAAGCTCCTTCTATGTATGAAATTTGGGAAGGCCACAAAGCTCCTCTTCATGTGGGAAGTTTGGTTTCCTCCTAGGGGGGAAGAGCACAGAGGTCCTCTTCATGTGTAAAGCTTGGTTCCCTCCTTGGGGGAAGGGCAGAGAGGTCCTCTTCATGTGTAAAGCTTGGTTCCCTCCTTGGGGGAAGGGCAGAGAGGTCCTCTTCATGTGTGAAGTTTAGTTTCCTCCTTGGGGGAAGGGCACACAGCTCCTCCTCATGTGTAAAGTTTAGTTTCCTCCTTGGGGGGAGGGCACACAGCTCCTCTTCATGTGTGAAGTTTGGTTTCCTCCTTGGGGGAAGGGCACACAGCTCCTCTTGATGTGTGAAGATTGGTTTCCTCCTTGGGGGAAGGCCATACAGCTCCTCTTCAAGTTTGGTTCCCTCCTAGGGGGGAAGGGCACACAGCTCCTCTTCATGTGTGAAGTTTGGTTTCCTCCTTGGGGGAAGGGCACACAGCTCCTCTTCATGTGTGAAGTTTGGTTTCCTCCTTGGGGGAAGGGCACACAGCTCCTCTTCATGTGTGAAGTTTGGTTCCCTCCTTGGGGGAAGGGCAGAGAGGTCCTCTTCATGTGTAAAGCTTGGTTCCCTCCTTGGGGGAAGGTCATATACAGTGGATGTAAAAAGTCTATGCACCCCTGTTCAAATGTCAGATTTCTGTGATGTAAAAAAATGAGACAAAGATAAGTCATTTCAGAACTATACAACTCAATCGAAAAACAAACTTAAATCTTTTTTTTGGGGGGGGGGGGGGGTCAGTACACGCCTGCCATCATTTAAAGTGCCTCTGATTAACATCAAATAAAGTTCAGCTGTTCTAGTAGGTCTTTCCTGACATGTTCTTAGTCGCATCCTACAGCAAAAGTCATGGTCCTCAGAGAGCTTCCAAAGCATCAGAGGGATCTCATTGTTGAAAGGTATCAGTCAGGAGAAGGGTACAAAATGTTTCCAAGGCATTAGATATACCATGGAACACAGTGAGGACCGTCATCATCAAGTGGAGAAAATCTGGCACAACAGTGGCATCACCAAGAACTGGACGTCCCTCCAAAATTGATGAAAAGACGAGAAGAAAACTGGTCAGGGAGGCTGACAAGAGGCCTCCAGCAACATTGAAGTGGTTGTAAACCCATCAAATCAAGTTTCTGTAAAATGAATCAATGTGCCCTAATGCCCTGTTTGCGCTGTGAGTGGCTTCCTACCTGTTTGCTTTCTAATCCTTTATTTTCTTTTCAATGACGTCACCGGCGCATGCGCGATTAGTGGAAAAATAGAACTCTGGATAGCCACACTCCAAAAAATTTTTACCTTTATTAAAAAATGTATATCAAAGCATCACAGGGCAATACAGACTAACTAGCATCATGCTTTGGGGCTGTTTTTACCTCAGCTGGAACAGGGGTCTTAGTCAAGGTAGAGGGAATTATGAACAGTTCCAAATACCAGTCAATATTGGCACAAAACCTTCAGGCTTCTGCTAGAAAGCTTAACATGAAAAGGAACTTCATCTTTCCGATTGACAACGTCCTAAAGCCTCCATCCAAATCGACAAAGGAATGGCCTCTCCAGAAGAAGATTAACATTTTGGAATTGCCCTGCCAGAGCCCCGACCTGAATCCCATTGAAAATCTGTGGGGTGATGTGAAGAAAGTTGTGCACAGGAGATGTCCTCCCAATCTGACAGATTTGGGGTGTTTTTGGGCAAATATTGACAAGTCAAGATAGATAGATGATAGACTCCTCCCCAAAAACACTGAGTGCTGGAATAAAATCAAAGGGTGCTTCCTATGCAACCATATTATTATTATTTTTTTGTACAGTTTATAGGTCACATTAAAGGTGGAAAAAGTTCTGAAATTATTTATCTTTATCTCATTTTTTTTACATCACAGAAACCTGACATTTTAACAGGGCTGTGTATACTTTATATTCACTATAGCTCCTCCCCTGTGTGAAGTTTGGTTCCCTCCTTGGGGGAAGGTCATACAGCTCCTCCCCTGTGTGAAGTTTGGTTCCCTCCTAGAGGGAAGGTCATACAGCTCCTCCCCTGTGTGAAGTTTGGTTCCCTCCTAGAGGGAAGGTCATACAGCTCCTCCCCTGTGTGAAGTTTGGTTCCCTCCTAGAGGGAAGGTCATACAGCTCCTCCCCGTGTGTGAAGTTTGGTTCCCTCCTAGACGGAAGGTCATACAGCTCCTCCCCATGTGTGAAGTTTGGTTCCCTCCTTGGGGGAAGGTCATACAGCTCCTCCCCTGTGTGAAGTTTGGTTCCCTCCTTGGGGGAAGGTCATACAGCTCCTCCCCGTGTGTGAAGTTTGGTTCCCTCCTAGACGGAAGGTCATACAGCTCCTCCATGTGTGTGAAGTTTGGTTTCCTCCTTGGGAGAAGGTCATACAGCTCCTCCCCATGTGTGAAGTTTGGTTCCCTCCTTGGGGGAAGGTCATACAGCTCCTCCCCTGTGTGAAGTTTGGTTCCCTCCTAGAGGGAAGGTCATACAGCTCCTCCCCATGTGTGAAGTTTGGTTCCCTCCTAGAGGGAAGGGCATACAGCTCCTCCCCATGTGTGAAGTTTGGTTCCCTCCTTGGGGGAAGGTCATACAGCTCCTCCCCTGTGTGAAGTTTGGTTCCCTCCTTGGGGGAAGGTCATACAGCTCCTCCCCTGTGTGAAGTTTGGTTCCCTCCTTGGGGGAAGGTCATACAGCTCCTCCCCTGTGTGAAGTTTGGTTTCCTCCTTGGGGGAAGGTCATACAGCTCCTCCCCTGTGTGAAGTTTGGTTCCCTCCTAGAGGGAAGGTCATACAGCTCCTCCCCATGTGTGAAGTTTGGTTCCCTCCTAGAGGGAAGGGCATACAGCTCCTCCCCATGTGTGAAGTTTGGTTCCCTTCTTGGGGGAAGGTCATACAGCTCCTCCCCTGTGTGAAGTTTGGTTCCCTCCTTGGGGGAAGGTCATACAGCTCCTCCCCTGTGTGAAGTTTGGTTCCCTCCTTGGGGGAAGGTCATACAGCTCCTCCCCGTGTGTGAAGTTTGGTTTCCTCCTTGGGGGAAGGTCATACAGCTCCTCCCCTGTGTGAAGTTTGGTTTCCTCCTTGGGGGAAGGTCATACAGCTCCTCCCCTGTGTGAAGTTTGGTTCCCTCCTTGGGGGAAGGTCATACAGCTCCTCCCCTGTGTGAAGTTTGGTTTCCTCCTTGGGGGAAGGTCATACAGCTCCTCCCCTGTGTGAAGTTTGGTTTCCTCCTTGGGGGAAGGTCATACAGCTCCTCCCCTGTGTGAAGTTTGGTTTCCTCCTTGGGGGAAGGTCATACAGCTCCTCCCCTGTGTGAAGTTTGGTTTCCTCCTTGGGGGAAGGTCATACAGCTCCTCCCCTGTGTGAAGTTTGGTTTCCTCCTTGGGGGAAGTTCATACAGATCCTCCCCATTTAGACGTTTTGTTCCCTCCAAGGAGGAAGGTCAAACAGATCCTTCCCTTGCATTAAGTTTGGAGCTTTGTAGGAATGAGAGTCGGGCCCATTCATTTCATACAGGGTGGAGAATATCTAATAACAGAGACTCTTTTTTTGGATTAGTGTTATTAATTAGTGTTAGTGTATAATGTCATAAACAGTTGCAGTTGGAGGCTCTATTCATTAGAGAAAGCACAGATTACTGCAGAACGTAAATTCTGTATATTGTCTGCATATAGAATGAAGAGGAAGAAGACCACAAAGGCCACTGTGACCACGGCCTGTCCCTGCAGAACTACCACCAGGAGCAGAAGAGACGGAAACAAGAGAAACAATCCTCATCACAGGCAGATCTGGTAAGATGGAGGCCACCCATCCTCTGAGATTCCTTCCAGGCAGACTTCCCAGAGAACCGCACTACTCTTCCCCAATACCCCAATAACTTCCCATCAACTGTTACACAGTACTCTGATTACCCCCCATCTACTCTTCCTTGTACCCTGCTTACCCCCATCACCTCCTTCATACCCTGATGACTCCATATATTCTCCCCCAGTACCCTGATTATATCCCATCTACTCTTACTCATCTCTCTGGTTATTCTTATTCTAAGCTCCTTCAGTACCCTGATTATATCCCACCTACTCTTACTCATCTCTCTGGTTATTCTTAGTGTAACCTCCCTCAGTACCCTGATTATATCCCATCTACCATTACTCAGTTCTCTGGTAATTCTGAGTCTAAGCTCCCCCAGTACCCTGATTATATCCCATCTATCTTACTCATCTCACTGGTTATTCTGAGTCTAAGCTCCCCCAGTACCCTGATTATACCCCATCTACTCTTACTCATCTCTCTGGTTATTCTTAGTCTAAGCTCCCCCAGTACCATCATTATATCCCATCCACTCTTACTCATCTCTCTGGTTATTCTTAGTCTAAGCTCCCCCAATACCATCATTATATCCCATCTACTCTTACTCATCTCTCTGGTTATTCTGAGTCTAAGCTCCTCCAGTACCCTGATTATATCCCATCTACTGTTACTCATCTCTCTGGTTATTCTTAGTCTAAGCTCCCCCAGTACCATCATTATATCCCATCTACTCTTACTCATCTCTCTGGTTATTCTTATTCTAAGCTCCCCCAGTACCCTGATTATACCCCATCTACTCTTACTCATCTCTCTGGTTATTCTTATTCTAAGCTCCTTCGGTACCATGATTATATCCCATCTACTGTTACTCATCTCTCTGGTTATTCTTAGTCTAAGCTCCCCCAGTACCCTGATTATATCCCATCTACCACTACTCATCTCTCTGGTTATTCTGAGTCTAAGCTCCCCCAGTACCCTCATTATATCCCATCTACTCTTACTCATCTCTCTGGTTATTCTTAGTCTAAGCTCCCCCAGTACCTTGATTATATCCCATCTACTCTTACTCATCTCTGTGGTTATTCTGAGTCTAAGCTCCCCTGTCCCACGATTATATCCCATCTACTCTTACTCATCTCTCTGGTTATTCTTAGTCTAAGCTCCCCCAGTACCTTGATTATATCCCATCTACTCTTACTCATCTCTCTGGTTATTCTTAGTCTAAGCTCCTTCAGTACCCTGATTATATCCCATCTACTGTTACTCATCTCTCTGGTTATTCTGAGTCTAAGCTCCCCCAGTACCATCATTATACCCCATCTACTCTTACTCATCTCTCTGGTTATTCTTAGTCTAAGCTCCTTCAGTACCCTGATTATATCCCATCTACTGTTACTCATCTTTCTGGTTATTCTTAGTCTAAGCTCCTTCAGTACCCTGATTATATCCCATCTACTGTAACTCATCTCTCTGGTTATTCTTAGTCTAAGTTCCCCTGTACCCTGATTATACCCCATCTACTCTTACTCATCTCTCTGGTTATTCTTAGTCTAAGTTCCCCTGTACCCTGATTATATCCCATCTACTGTTACTCATCTCTCTGGCTACTCTCAGTCTAAGCTCCCCCAGTACACTGATTTTACCCCATCTACTCTTACTCATCTCTCTATTTATTCTTAGTCTAAGCTCCTTCAGTACCCTGATTATATCCCATCTACTGTTACTCATCTCTCTGGTTATTCTGAGTCTAAGCTCCCCCAGTACCCTGATTATACCCCATCTACTCTTACTAATCTCTCTGGTTATTCTTAGTCTAACCTCCCCCAGTGCCCTGATTATACCCCATCTACTCTTACTCATCTCTCTGGTTATTCTGAGTCTAAGCTCCCCAAGTACCCTGATTATATCCCATCTACTCTTACTCATCTCTCTGGTTAATCTTAGTCTAAGCTCCTTCAGTACCCTGATTATATCCCATCTACTGTTACTCATCTCTCTGGTTATTCTGAGTCTAAGCTCCCCCAGTACCCTGATTATACCCCATCTACTGTTACTCATCTCTCTGGTTATTCTGAGTCTAAGCTCCCCCAGTACCCTGATTATACCCCATCTGCTCTTACTCATCTCTCTGGTTATTCTTAGTCTAAGCTCCCCCAATACCCTTATTATATCCCATCTATCATTACTCATCTCTCTGGTTATTCTGAGTCTAAGCTCCCCCAGTACCCTCATTATATCCCATCTACTCTTACTCATCTCTCTGGTTATTCTGAGTCTAAGCTCCCCTGTACCCTGATTATATCCCATCTACTTTTACTTATCTCTTTGGTTATTCTGAGTCTAAGTTCCCCCAGTACCCTGATTATACCCCATCTACTCTTACTGATCTCTCTGGTTATTCTTATTCTAAGCTCCTTCAGTACCCTGATTATATCCCATCTACTGTTACTCATCTCTCTGGTTATTCTTAGTCTAAGCTCCCCCAATACCCTTATTATATCCCATCTATCATTACTCATCTCTCTGGTTATTCTTAGTCTAAGCTCCCCTGTACCCTGATTATATCCCATCTACTATTACTCACCTCTATGGTTATTCTGAGTCTAAGCTCCCCCAGTACCCTTATTATATCCCATCTACTCTTACTCATCTCTCTGATTATTATGAGTCTAAGCTCCCCCAGTACCCTGATTATACCCCATCTACTCTTACTAATCTCTCTGGTTATTCTTAGTCTAAGCTCCTTCAGTACCCTGATTATATCCCATCTACTGTTACTCATCTCTCTGGTTATTCTGAGTCTAAGCTCCCCCAGTACCCTGATTATATCCCATCTACTTTTACTTATCTCTTTGGTTATTCTGAGTCTAAGTTCCCCCAGTACCCTGATTATACCCCATCTACTCTTACTGATCTCTCTGGTTATTCTTAGTCTAAGCTCCCCTGTACCCTGATTATATCCCATCTACTATTACTCACCTCTCTGGTTATTCTGAGTCTAAGCTCCCACAGTACCCTTATTATATCCCATCTACTCTTACTCATCTCTCTGATTATTATGAGTCTAAGCTCCCCCAGTACCCTGATTATACCCCATCTACTCTTACTCATCTCTCTGGTTATTCTTAGTCTAAGCTCCTTCAGTACCCTGATTATATCCCATCTACTGTTACTCATCTCTCTGGTTATTCTGAGTCTAAGCTCCCCCAGTACCCTGATTATATCCCATCTACTCTTACTCATCTCTTTGGTTATTCTGAGTCTAAGCTCCCCCAGTACCCTGTTTATATCCCATCTACTGTTACTCATCTCTCTGGCTACTCTCAGTCTAAGCTCCCCCAGTACCCTGATTATATCCCATCTACTATTACTCATCTCTCTGGTTACTCTCAGTCTAAGCTCCCCCAGTACACTGATTTTACCCCATCTACTCTTACTCATCTCTCTATTTATTCTTAGTCTAAGCTCCTTCAGTACCCTGATTATATCCCATCTACTGTTACTCATCTCTCTGGTTATTCTGAGTCTAAGCTCCCCCAGTACCCTGATTATACCCCATCTACTCTTACTAATCTCTCTGGTTATTCTTAGTCTAACCTCCCCCAGTGCCCTGATTATACCCCATCTACTCTTACTCATCTCTCTGGTTATTCTGAGTCTAAGCTCCCCCAGTACCCTGATTATATCCCATCTACTCTTACTCATCTCTCTGGTTATTCTTAGTCTAAGCTCCTTCAGTACCCTGATTATATCCCATCTACTGTTACTCATCTCTCTGGTTATTCTGAGTCTAAGCTCCCCCAGTACCCTGATTATACCCCATCTACTGTTACTCATCTCTCTGGTTATTCTGAGTCTAAGCTCCCCCAATACCCTGATTATACCCCATCTACTCTTCCTCATCTCTCTGGTTATTCTGAGTCTAAGCTCCCCCAGTACACTGATTATACCCCATCTGCTCTTCCTCATCTCTCTGGTTATTCTGAGTCTAAGCTCCCCCAATACCCTGATTATACCCCATCTACTCTTCCTCATCTCTCTGGTTATTCTGAGTCTAAGCTCCCCCAGTAACCTGATTATATCCCATCTACTGTTACTCATCTCTCTGGTTATTCTGAGTCTAAGCTCCCCCAGTACCCTGATTATACCCCATCTACTCTTACTCATCTCTTTGGTTATTCTGAGTCTAAGCTCCCCCAGTACCCTGATTATATCCCATCTACTGTTACTCATCTTTCTGGTTATTCTTAGTCTAAGCTCCTTCAGTACCCTGATTATATCCCATCTACTGTTACTCATCTCTCTGGTTATTCTTAGTCTAACCTCCCCCAGTGCCCTGATTATACCCCATCTACTCTTACTCATCTCTCTGGTTATTCTGAGTCTAAGCTCCCCCAGTACCCTGATTATATCCCATCTACTCTTACTCATCTCTCTGGTTATTCTTAGTCTAAGCTCCTTCAGTACCCTGATTATATCCCATCTACTGTTACTCATCTCTCTGGTTATTCTGAGTCTAAGCTCCCCCAGTACCCTGATTATACCCCATCTACTGTTACTCATCTCTCTGGTTATTCTGAGTCTAAGCTCCCCCAATACCCTGATTATACCCCATCTACTCTTCCTCATCTCTCTGGTTATTCTGAGTCTAAGCTCCCCCAGTACACTGATTATACCCCATCTGCTCTTCCTCATCTCTCTGGTTATTCTGAGTCTAAGCTCCCCCAATACCCTGATTATACCCCATCTACTCTTCCTCATCTCTCTGGTTATTCTGAGTCTAAGCTCCCCCAGTAACCTGATTATATCCCATCTACTGTTACTCATCTCTCTGGTTATTCTGAGTCTAAGCTCCCCCAGTACCCTGATTATACCCCATCTACTCTTACTCATCTCTTTGGTTATTCTGAGTCTAAGCTCCCCCAGTACCCTGATTATATCCCATCTACTGTTACTCATCTTTCTGGTTATTCTTAGTCTAAGCTCCTTCAGTACCCTGATTATATCCCATCTACTGTTACTCATCTCTCTGGTTATTCTTAGTCTAAGTTCCCCCAGTACCCTGATTATATCCCATCTACTGTTACTCATCTCTCTGGTTACTCTCAGTCTAAGCTCCCCCAGTACACTGATTTTACCCCATCTACTCTTACTCATCTCTCTATTTATTCTTAGTCTAAGCTCCTTCAGTACCCTGATTATATCCCATCTACTGTTACTCATCTCTCTGGTTTTTCTGAGTCTAAGCTCCCCCAGTACCCTGATTATACCCCATCTACTCTTACTAATCTCTCTGGTTATTCTTAGTCTAACCTCCCCCAGTGCCCTGATTATACCCCATCTACTCTTACTCATCTCTCTGGTTATTCTGAGTCTAAGCTCCCCCAGTACCCTGATTATATCCCATCTACTGTTACTCATCTCTCTGGTTATTCTTAGTCTAAGCTCCTTCAGTACCCTGATTATATCCCATCTACTATTACTCATCTCTCTGGTTATTCTTAGTCTAAGCTCCTTCAGTAACCTGATTATATCCCATCTACTGTTACTCATCTCTCTGGTTATTCTTAGTCTAAGCTCCTCCAGTACCCTGATTATATCCCATCTACTATTACTCATCTCTCTGGTTACTCTCAGTCTAAGCTCCCCCAGTACACTGATTATACCCCATCTACTCTTACTCATCTCTCTGGTTATTCTTAGTCTAAGCTCCTTCAGTACCCTGATTATATCTCATCTACTGTTACTCATCTCTCTGGTTATTCTGAGTCTAAGCTCCCCCAGTACCCTGATTATACCCCATCTACTCTTACTCATCTCTCTGGTTATTCTTAGTCTAAGCTCCTTCAGTACCCTGATTATATCCCATCTCCTCTTACTCATCTCTTTGGTTATTCTGAGTCTAAGCTCCCCCAGTACCCTGATTATATCCCATCTACTGTTACTCATCTCTCTGGCTACTCTCAGTCTAAGCTCCCCCAGTACCCTGATTATATCCCATCTACTATTACTCATCTCTCTGGTTACTCTCAGTCTAAGCTCCCCCAGTACACTGATTTTACCCCATCTACTCTTACTCATCTCTCTATTTATTCTTAGTCTAAGCTCCTTCAGTACCCTGATTATATCCCATCTACTGTTACTCATCTCTCTGGTTATTCTGAGTCTAAGCTCCCCCAGTACCCTGATTATATCCCATCTACTCTTACTAATCTCTCTGGTTATTCTTAGTCTAACCTCCCCCAGTGCCCTGATTATACCCCATCTACTCTTACTCATCTCTCTGGTTATTCTGAGTCTAAGCTCCCCCAGTACCCTGATTATATCCCATCTACTGTTACTCATCTCTCTGGTTATTCTTAGTCTAAGCTCCTTCAGTACCCCGATTATATCCCATCTACTGTTACTCATCTCTCTGGTTATTCTTAGTCTAAGCTCCTCCAGTACCCTGATTATATCCCATCTACTGTTACTCATCTCTCTGGTTATTCTTAGTCTAAGCTCCTTCAGTAACCTGATTATATCCCATCTACTGTTACTCATCTCTCTGGTTATTCTTAGTCTAAGCTCCTTCAGTAACCTGATTATATCCCATCTACTCTTACTCATCTCTCTGGTTATTCTTAGTCTAAGCTCCTTCAGTACCCCGATTATATCCCATCTACTATTACTCATCTCTCTGGTTATTCTTAGTCTAAGCTCCTTCAGTACCCTGATTATATCCCATCTACTGTTACTCATCTCTCTGGTTATTCTGAGTCTAAGCTCCCCCAGTACCATCATTATACCCCATCTACTCTTACTCATCTCTCTGGTTATTCTTAGTCTAAGCTCCTTCAGTACCCTGATTATATCCCATCTACTGTTACTCATCTTTCTGGTTATTCTTAGTCTAAGCTCCTTCAGTACCCTGATTATATCCCATCTACTGTAACTCATCTCTCTGGTTATTCTTAGTCTAAGTTCCCCTGTACCCTGATTATATCCCATCTACTGTTACTCATCTCTCTGGCTACTCTCAGTCTAAGCTCCCCCAGTACACTGATTTTACCCCATCTACTCTTACTCATCTCTCTATTTATTCTTAGTCTAAGCTCCTTCAGTACCCTGATTATATCCCATCTACTGTTACTCATCTCTCTGGTTATTCTGAGTCTAAGCTCCCCCAGTACCCTGATTATACCCCATCTACTCTTACTAATCTCTCTGGTTATTCTTAGTCTAACCTCCCCCAGTGCCCTGATTATACCCCATCTACTCTTACTCATCTCTCTGGTTATTCTGAGTCTAAGCTCCCCAAGTACCCTGATTATATCCCATCTACTCTTACTCATCTCTCTGGTTAATCTTAGTCTAAGCTCCTTCAGTACCCTGATTATATCCCATCTACTGTTACTCATCTCTCTGGTTATTCTGAGTCTAAGCTCCCCCAGTACCCTGATTATACCCCATCTACTGTTACTCATCTCTCTGGTTATTCTGAGTCTAAGCTCCCCCAGTACCCTGATTATACCCCATCTGCTCTTACTCATCTCTCTGGTTATTCTTAGTCTAAGCTCCCCCAATACCCTTATTATATCCCATCTATCATTACTCATCTCTCTGGTTATTCTGAGTCTAAGCTCCCCCAGTACCCTCATTATATCCCATCTACTCTTACTCATCTCTCTGGTTATTCTGAGTCTAAGCTCCCCTGTACCCTGATTATATCCCATCTACTTTTACTTATCTCTTTGGTTATTCTGAGTCTAAGTTCCCCCAGTACCCTGATTATACCCCATCTACTCTTACTGATCTCTCTGGTTATTCTTATTCTAAGCTCCTTCAGTACCCTGATTATATCCCATCTACTGTTACTCATCTCTCTGGTTATTCTTAGTCTAAGCTCCCCCAATACCCTTATTATATCCCATCTATCATTACTCATCTCTCTGGTTATTCTTAGTCTAAGCTCCCCTGTACCCTGATTATATCCCATCTACTATTACTCACCTCTATGGTTATTCTGAGTCTAAGCTCCCCCAGTACCCTTATTATATCCCATCTACTCTTACTCATCTCTCTGATTATTATGAGTCTAAGCTCCCCCAGTACCCTGATTATACCCCATCTACTCTTACTAATCTCTCTGGTTATTCTTAGTCTAAGCTCCTTCAGTACCCTGATTATATCCCATCTACTGTTACTCATCTCTCTGGTTATTCTGAGTCTAAGCTCCCCCAGTACCCTGATTATATCCCATCTACTTTTACTTATCTCTTTGGTTATTCTGAGTCTAAGTTCCCCCAGTACCCTGATTATACCCCATCTACTCTTACTGATCTCTCTGGTTATTCTTAGTCTAAGCTCCCCTGTACCCTGATTATATCCCATCTACTATTACTCACCTCTCTGGTTATTCTGAGTCTAAGCTCCCACAGTACCCTTATTATATCCCATCTACTCTTACTCATCTCTCTGATTATTATGAGTCTAAGCTCCCCCAGTACCCTGATTATACCCCATCTACTCTTACTCATCTCTCTGGTTATTCTTAGTCTAAGCTCCTTCAGTACCCTGATTATATCCCATCTACTGTTACTCATCTCTCTGGTTATTCTGAGTCTAAGCTCCCCCAGTACCCTGATTACACACCATCTACTCTTACTCATCTCTTTGGTTATTCTGAGTCTAAGCTCCCCCAGTACCCTGTTTATATCCCATCTACTGTTACTCATCTCTCTGGCTACTCTCAGTCTAAGCTCCCCCAGTACCCTGATTATATCCCATCTACTATTACTCATCTCTCTGGTTACTCTCAGTCTAAGCTCCCCCAGTACACTGATTTTACCCCATCTACTCTTACTCATCTCTCTATTTATTCTTAGTCTAAGCTCCTTCAGTACCCTGATTATATCCCATCTACTGTTACTCATCTCTCTGGTTATTCTGAGTCTAAGCTCCCCCAGTACCCTGATTATACCCCATCTACTCTTACTAATCTCTCTGGTTATTCTTAGTCTAACCTCCCCCAGTGCCCTGATTATACCCCATCTACTCTTACTCATCTCTCTGGTTATTCTGAGTCTAAGCTCCCCCAGTACCCTGATTATATCCCATCTACTCTTACTCATCTCTCTGGTTATTCTTAGTCTAAGCTCCTTCAGTACCCTGATTATATCCCATCTACTGTTACTCATCTCTCTGGTTATTCTGAGTCTAAGCTCCCCCAGTACCCTGATTATACCCCATCTACTGTTACTCATCTCTCTGGTTATTCTGAGTCTAAGCTCCCCCAATACCCTGATTATACCCCATCTACTCTTCCTCATCTCTCTGGTTATTCTGAGTCTAAGCTCCCCCAGTACACTGATTATACCCCATCTGCTCTTCCTCATCTCTCTGGTTATTCTGAGTCTAAGCTCCCCCAATACCCTGATTATACCCCATCTACTCTTCCTCATCTCTCTGGTTATTCTGAGTCTAAGCTCCCCCAGTAACCTGATTATATCCCATCTACTGTTACTCATCTCTCTGGTTATTCTGAGTCTAAGCTCCCCCAGTACCCTGATTATACCCCATCTACTCTTACTCATCTCTTTGGTTATTCTGAGTCTAAGCTCCCCCAGTACCCTGATTATATCCCATCTACTGTTACTCATCTTTCTGGTTATTCTTAGTCTAAGCTCCTTCAGTACCCTGATTATATCCCATCTACTGTTACTCATCTCTCTGGTTATTCTTAGTCTAACCTCCCCCAGTGCCCTGATTATACCCCATCTACTCTTACTCATCTCTCTGGTTATTCTGAGTCTAAGCTCCCCCAGTACCCTGATTATATCCCATCTACTCTTACTCATCTCTCTGGTTATTCTTAGTCTAAGCTCCTTCAGTACCCTGATTATATCCCATCTACTGTTACTCATCTCTCTGGTTATTCTGAGTCTAAGCTCCCCCAGTACCCTGATTATACCCCATCTACTGTTACTCATCTCTCTGGTTATTCTGAGTCTAAGCTCCCCCAATACCCTGATTATACCCCATCTACTCTTCCTCATCTCTCTGGTTATTCTGAGTCTAAGCTCCCCCAGTACACTGATTATACCCCATCTGCTCTTCCTCATCTCTCTGGTTATTCTGAGTCTAAGCTCCCCCAATACCCTGATTATACCCCATCTACTCTTCCTCATCTCTCTGGTTATTCTGAGTCTAAGCTCCCCCAGTAACCTGATTATATCCCATCTACTGTTACTCATCTCTCTGGTTATTCTGAGTCTAAGCTCCCCCAGTACCCTGATTATACCCCATCTACTCTTACTCATCTCTTTGGTTATTCTGAGTCTAAGCTCCCCCAGTACCCTGATTATATCCCATCTACTGTTACTCATCTTTCTGGTTATTCTTAGTCTAAGCTCCTTCAGTACCCTGATTATATCCCATCTACTGTTACTCATCTCTCTGGTTATTCTTAGTCTAAGTTCCCCCAGTACCCTGATTATATCCCATCTACTGTTACTCATCTCTCTGGTTACTCTCAGTCTAAGCTCCCCCAGTACACTGATTTTACCCCATCTACTCTTACTCATCTCTCTATTTATTCTTAGTCTAAGCTCCTTCAGTACCCTGATTATATCCCATCTACTGTTACTCATCTCTCTGGTTTTTCTGAGTCTAAGCTCCCCCAGTACCCTGATTATACCCCATCTACTCTTACTAATCTCTCTGGTTATTCTTAGTCTAACCTCCCCCAGTGCCCTGATTATACCCCATCTACTCTTACTCATCTCTCTGGTTATTCTGAGTCTAAGCTCCCCCAGTACCCTGATTATATCCCATCTACTGTTACTCATCTCTCTGGTTATTCTTAGTCTAAGCTCCTTCAGTACCCTAATTATATCCCATCTACTATTACTCATCTCTCTGGTTATTCTTAGTCTAAGCTCCTTCAGTAACCTGATTATATCCCATCTACTGTTACTCATCTCTCTGGTTATTCTTAGTCTAAGCTCCTTCAGTAACCTGATTATATCCCATCTACTCTTACTCATCTCTCTGGTTATTCTTAGTCTAAGCTCCTTCAGTACCCCGATTATATCCCATCTACTCTTACTCATCTCTCTGGTTATTCTTAGTCTAAGCTCCTCCAGTACCCTGATTATATCCCATCTACTATTACTCATCTCTCTGGTTACTCTCAGTCTAAGCTCCCCCAGTACACTGATTATACCCCATCTACTCTTACTCATCTCTCTGGTTATTCTTAGTCTAAGCTCCTTCAGTACCCTGATTATATCTCATCTACTGTTACTCATCTCTCTGGTTATTCTGAGTCTAAGCTCCCCCAGTACCCTGATTATACCCCATCTACTCTTACTCATCTCTCTGGTTATTCTTAGTCTAAGCTCCTTCAGTACCCTGATTATATCCCATCTCCTCTTACTCATCTCTTTGGTTATTCTGAGTCTAAGCTCCCCCAGTACCCTGATTATATCCCATCTACTGTTACTCATCTCTCTGGCTACTCTCAGTCTAAGCTCCCCCAGTACCCTGATTATATCCCATCTACTATTACTCATCTCTCTGGTTACTCTCAGTCTAAGCTCCCCCAGTACACTGATTTTACCCCATCTACTCTTACTCATCTCTCTATTTATTCTTAGTCTAAGCTCCTTCAGTACCCTGATTATATCCCATCTACTGTTACTCATCTCTCTGGTTATTCTGAGTCTAAGCTCCCCCAGTACCCTGATTATATCCCATCTACTCTTACTAATCTCTCTGGTTATTCTTAGTCTAACCTCCCCCAGTGCCCTGATTATACCCCATCTACTCTTACTCATCTCTCTGGTTATTCTGAGTCTAAGCTCCCCCAGTACCCTGATTATATCCCATCTACTGTTACTCATCTCTCTGGTTATTCTTAGTCTAAGCTCCTTCAGTACCCCGATTATATCCCATCTACTGTTACTCATCTCTCTGGTTATTCTTAGTCTAAGCTCCTCCAGTACCCTGATTATATCCCATCTACTGTTACTCATCTCTCTGGTTATTCTTAGTCTAAGCTCCTTCAGTAACCTGATTATATCCCATCTACTGTTACTCATCTCTCTGGTTATTCTTAGTCTAAGCTCCCCCAGTAACCTGATTATATCCCATCTACTCTTACTCATCTCTCTGGTTATTCTTAGTCTAAGCTCCTTCAGTACCCCGATTATATCCCATCTACTCTTACTCATCTCTCTGGTTATTCTTAGTCTAAGCTCCTCCAGTACCCTGATTATATCCCATCTACTATTACTCATCTCTCTGGTTACTCTCAGTCTAAGCTCCCCCAGTACACTGATTATACCCCATCTACTCTTACTCATCTCTCTGGTTATTCTTAGTCTAAGCTCCTTCAGTACCCTGATTATATCTCATCTACTGTTACTCATCTCTCTGGTTATTCTGAGTCTAAGCTCCCCCAGTACCCTGATTATACCCCATCTACTCTTACTCATCTCTCTGGTTATTCTTAGTCTAAGCTCCTTCAGTACCATGATTATATCCCATCTCCTCTTACTCATCTCTTTGGTTATTCTGAGTCTAAGCTCCCCCAGTACCCTGATTATATCCCATCTACTGTTACTCATCTCTCTGGCTACTCTCAGTCTAAGCTCCCCCAGTACCCTGATTATATCCCATCTACTGTTACTCATCTCTCTGGTTACTCTCAGTCTAAGCTCCCCCAGTACACTGATTTTACCCCATCTACTCTTACTCATCTCTCTATTTATTCTTAGTCTAAGCTCCTCATCTCTCTGGTTATTCTTCGTCTAAGCTCCTCCAGTACCCTGATTATACCCCATTTGCTCTTACTCATCTCTCTGGTTATTCTTAGTCTAAGCTCCTTCAGTACCCTGATAATATCCCATCTACTGTTACTCATCTCTCTGGCTACTCTCAGTCTAAGCTCCCCCAGTACCATCATTATATCCCATCTACTCTTACTCATCTCTCTGGTTATTCTTAGTCTAAGCTCCTTCAGTACCCTGATTATACCCCATCGACTGTTACTCATCTCTATGGTTATTCTGAGTCTAAGCTCCCCCAGTACCCTGATTATACCCCATCTACTCTTACTCATCTCTATGGTTATTCTGAGTCTAAGCTTCCCCAGTACCCTGATTATACCCCATCTACTCTTACTCATCTCTCTGGTTATTCTGAGTCTAAGCTCCCCCAGTACCCTGATTATACCCCATCTACTCTTACTCATCTCTCTGGTTATTCTTAGTCTAAGCTCCTTCAGTACCCTGAATATATCCCATCTACTCTTACTCATCTCTCTGGTTATTCTTAGTCTAACCTCCCCCAGTGCCCTGATTATATCCCATCTACTATTACTCATCTCTCTGGTTATTCTTAGTCTAAGCTCCTTCAGTAACCTGATTATATCCCATCTACTCTTACTCATCTCTCTGGTTATTCTTAGTCTAAGCTCCTTCAGTACCCTGAATATATCCCATCTACTCTTACTCATCTCTCTGGTTATTCTTAGTCTAAGCTCCCCCAGTACCCTGATTATACCCCATTTGCTCTTACTCATCTCTCTGGTTATTCTTAGTCTAAGCTCCTTCAGTACCCTGATAATATCCCATCTACTGTTACTCATCTCTCTGGCTACTCTCAGTCTAAGCTCCCCCAGTACCATCATTATATCCCATCTACTCTTACTCATCTCTCTGGTTATTCTTAGTCTAAGCTCCTTCAGTACCCTGATTATACCCCATCGACTGTTACTCATCTCTATGGTTATTCTGAGTCTAAGCTCCCCCAGTACCCTGATTATACTCCATCTACTCTTACTCATCTCTATGGTTATTCTGAGTCTAAGCTTCCCCAGTACCCTGATTATACCCCATCTACTCTTACTCATCTCTCTGGTTATTCTGAGTCTAAGCTCCCCCAGTACCCGGATTATATCCCATCTACTCTTACTCATCTCTCTGGTTATTCTTAGTCTAAGCTCCTTCAGTACCCTGATTATATCCCATCTACTCTTACTCATCTCTCTGGTTATTCTTAGTCTAACCTCCCCCAGTGCCCTGATTATATCCCATCTACTATTACTCATCTCTCTGGTTATTCTTAGTCTAAGCTCCTTCAGTACCCTGATTATATCCCATCTACTCTTACTCATCTCTCTGGTTATTCTTAGTCTAACCTCCCCCAGTGCCCTGATTATATCCCATCTACTATTACTCATCTCTCTGGTTACTCTCAGTCTAAGCTCCCCCAGTACACTGATCATACCCCATCTACTCTTACTCATCTCTCTGGTTATTCTAAGGCCGCGTACACACGCGCGGACTGTTGGCCCAACTTTGTCCGTCCAACAGTTTGAGCGAACAGTCCGCTCAAACTTAGCATGGACGGACATGGCCACACACGACGAACGAACAGTTTGCTGAAACCGTGCGCGATGACGTGAACGGCACGTACGACGGGACGCAAAATACGACGTCCTATACACTGCATTATAACTTTCGGCTTGAAAATCCTTTCTGAGCATGCGCGGAACTTTGTTTGACGAACAAGCCTACACACGGGCGGACTGTTCGTTGAAACAAGGTTTCAGCGGACAGTTTTTCGGAATTTCCGTAAAACCTTGTCCGTCCAACTGTCCGCTGAAACTGTCCGCTGAAAGCCCACACACGAGCGGACTGTCCGCCCAAACACTGTTCAGCGGACAAAGTTGGGCCAACAGTCCCCGCGTGTGTACGCGGCCTTAGTCTAAGTTCCCCCAGTACCCTGATTATACCCCATCTACTCTTACTCATCTCTCTGGTTATTCTTAGTCTAAGCTCCCAAATTACCCTTGGCCATCAGTATAGATGAGGCCAGCAGCACCCAGTGGGCAACAGGGAAAAGCATGCAGGTCTAAAATTACACATAAAATAGCAACAGCGGCGGTCTTGTGCAATTAATATAAAACTCTATCCCAGCCAATCCTCAATCTTCAGCATTGCCACTCCCACTGCCCATGCTCCGGATTTCTCCTGAAAGGAAGTCATGCTCTGATCTCATCCCAAACATTACAGTGAGAGAAAAAAGTATTTGATTGGCTGCTGATTTTGTAAGTTTGCCCCACTGACAAAGAAACGATCGTCTATAATTTTATTGGTCGGTTTATTATAACAGAGAGAGAATAACAACAAAAATATTCAGAAAAACGCATTTCAAAAAAGTTCTTAATTGATATGTATTTTAATGAGTGAAATAAGTATTTGACACCTTCACAAAACACGAGACGAGTAGCTGGTGGAGAAACCCTTGTTGGCGATCACAGAGGTCAGACGTTTCTTGGAGTTGGCCTCCAGGTTCGCACATCTCAGGAGGGATTTTATCCTCTTTGCAGATCTTCTCCAAGTCATTAAAGTTTCCAGGCTGATGTTTGGTAACTCGAACCTTCAGCACCCTCCACATATTTTCTATGGGATTAAGGTCTGGAGACTGGCTAGGCCACTCCAGAACTTTAATGTGCTTCTTCTTGAGCCACTTCTTTGTTGATTTGTCTGTGTTTTGGGTCATTTTCATGCTGGAAGATCCATCTATGACCCATTTTTAATGCCCTGGCTGAGGGAAGGAGGTTCTCACCAAATATTTGATGGTACATGGCCCCGTCCATCGTTCCTTTGATGCGGTAAAGTTGTCCTGTTCCCTTAGCAGAAAAACACCCCCAAAGCATAATGTTTCCACCTCCATGTATGATTGTGAGGATGGTGTTCTTGGGGTCATAGGACCTCCATTTATGACGGTGGAGGATGATGTTCTTGGGGTCATAGGTCCTCCATGTATGACGGTGGGGGAGGGTGTTCTTGGGGTCATAGGACCTCCATGTATGATGGTGGGGGAGGGTGTTCTTGGGGTCATAGGACCTCCATGTATGATGGTGGGGGATGGTGTCCTTGGGGTCATAGGACCTCCATGTATGACGGTGGGGGATGGTGTCCTTGGGGTAATAGAACCTCCATGTATGATGGTGGGGGAGGGTGTTCTTGGGGTCATAGGACCTCCATGTATGATGGTGGGGATGGTGTTCTTGGGGTCATAGGTCCTCCATGTATGACGGTGGGGGATGGTGTTCTTGGGGTCATAGGTCCTCCATGTATGACGGTGGGGGATGGTGTTCTTGGGGTCATAGGTCCTCCATGTATGATGGTGGGGGAGGGTGTTCTTGGGGTCATAGGACCTCCATGTATGATGGTGGGGGATGGTGTCCTTGGGGTCATAGGACCTCCATGTATGACGGTGGGGGATGGTGTCCTTGGGGTAATAGAACCTCCATGTATGATGGTGGGGGAGGGTGTTCTTGGGGTCATAGGACCTCCATGTATGACGGTGGGGGAGGGTGTTCTTGGGGTCATAGGTCCTCCATGTATGACGGTGGGGGATGGTGTTCTTGGGGTCATAGGTCCTCCATGTATGACGGTGGGGGATGGTGTTCTTGGGGTCATAGGACCTCTATATATGGCGGTGGGGGATGGTGTTCTTGGGGTCATAGTTCCTCCATGTATGATGGTGGGGATGGTGTTCTTGGGGTCATAGGACCTCCATGTATGACGGTGGGGGATGGTGTTCTTGGGGTCATAGGACCTCTATATATGGCGGTGGGGGATGGTGTTCTTGGGGTCATAGTTCCTCCATGTATGATGGTGGGGGATGGTGTTCTTGGGGTCATAGTTCCTCCATGTATGATGGTGGGGGATGGTGTTCTTGGGGTCATAGGTCCTCCATGTATGACGGTGGGGGATGGTGTTCTTGGGGTCATAGGCGGCATTCCTCCTCCACCAAACACGGTGAGTTGAGTTGATGCCAAAGATCTGGATTTTGGTCTCCTCTGACCACAACACTTCCCCCGGTTCTCCTCGGAATCATTCGATGGTCATTAGTGATCTTCAGAGGGACCTGTACATGTGATTTCCTGAGCGGGAGGGACCTGCACATGCGATTTCCTGAGCGGGGGGATCTGTACATGTGATTTCCTGAGCGGGGGGATCTGTACATGTGATTTCCTGAGCGGGGGGGACCTGTACATGTGATTTCCTGAGCGGGGGGACCTTGCGGGGGCTGCAGGATTTCAGTCCCTCCCGGTGTGTTACCGATTGTTCTCTTGGTGACTATGGTCCCAGCTGAGATCATGGAGAAGATTCTCCGGTGTAGTTCTGGGCGGATTCCTCACCGTTCTCCTGATCATTGATCCTCCACGAGGTGAGATCTTCCATGGAGCCCCAGACCGAGGAGATCCATCGTTATTTTGTGAATAATAATCCCACCATCTGTTGTCACCTCTCACCAAGCTGCTTGGCGATGGTCTTGTAGCCCATTCCAGCCTTGTGTAGGTCTCCAATCTTCTCCCCGACATCCTTGGGCAGATCTTTGGTCTCCATGGTGGAGAGATTGGAATCTGATGGATTGCTTCTGTGGACAGGTGTCTTTTATACCGTTAACAAGCTGAGATTAGGAGAACTCTATTAAAGGCAGTGCTCCTAATCTCAGCTCATTACCTGTATAGAAGACACCTGGAAGCCAGAAATCTTGCTGATTGATCGGGGATCAAATACTAATTTCACTCATTAAAATGCAAATCAATTTATAACTTTTTGGGAATGCGTTTTTCTGTTTTTTGTTGTTATTCCGTCTCTCACTGTTATCATAAACCGACCATTAAAATTATAGACTGATCGTTTCTTTGTCAGTGGGCAAACAAACAAAATCAGCAGGGGGATCAATACTCCCCCCCCAGTGTATCCTTTTAGACATTTAGGAAGTGTCATGTTATCAACAGTATCTCACAAAAGGGGCGTACTTACTTTTGTGAGACACTGTATCTGTGTGTCTCAACTGCAAAAGCTGCTGTCACATTAGTGCCCCCTGGTGGTACTAAAGTATCATTACAATTAAAACAGCAGCAGCACTCTCGTGCATTTCATATAGAAATCTGGAGGAAAATCAATAAATAGAATATTCCTATGAAGTGCTGCGATGCTCTGCGTTATATCCCGATATATCCCGATATATCCCGATATCATCTCATATCAATTATAAATAGAAATCGATATATTCCTCCGGGAATTCATGAATAAACCAATTCCTCAAAAAAATCCATGAAGTTTTTTTTTGTTTTTTTTTGCAATTAAAGTGCAAAATTCAGTGCCATGCGTCCTAATTCCAGGCCACACCCCCTCAGATTTACATTGGAGTGAGATACATTCGCACGCCGATTATACGGATAGAAGATCTTATTGATTGGTGTATAGAGTATCGCTTGATAAAGATACAAAGGATAATAAATGTCTGACATCTACTCTTCCAGGTGAGCGACGACATCGAGATAGAGAAGAGTACACGACCTACCCGGAGCCGCGGTAAGTACACCCCGAGATATCGACTTCATGTATTTATAACGTGACATCATCTTCCATCCCATAATTATATCCCATCCACATCACAGACCCCCAATATAATGCCCCTCCCCCCCACAGTCACATCAGTCTCTGTACAGAGGAGCTTACACTCTAATGTCCCCTCCCCCCACAGTCACATCAGTCTCTGTACAGAGGAGCTTACACTCTAATGTCCCCTCCCCCCCCCCACAGTCACATCAGTCTCTGTACAGAGGAGCTTACACCCTAATGTCCCCTCCCCCCCACAGTCACATCAGTCTCTGTACAGAAGAGCTTACACTCTAATGTCCCCTCCCCCCACAGTCACATCAGTCTCTGTACAGAGGAGCTTACACTCTAATGTCCCCTCCCCCCACAGTCACATCATTCTTTGTACAGAGGAGCTTACACTCTAATGTCCCCTCCCCCCACAGTCACATCAGTCTCTGTACAGAGGAGCTTACACTCTAATGTCCCCCCCCCCCCCCACAGTCACATCAGTCTCTGTACAGAGGAGCTTACACTCTAATGTCCCCTCCCCCACAGTCACATCAGTCTCTGTACACAGGAGCTTACACTCTAATGTCCCCCCCCCCCCCCCACAGTCACATCAGTCTCTGTACAGAGGAGCTTACACTCTAATGTCCCCTCCCCCACAGTCACATCAGTCTCTGTACAGAGGAGCTTACACTCTAATGTCCCCTCCCCCACAGTCACATCAGTCTCTGTACAGAGGAGCTTACACTCTAATGTCCCCTCCCCCCACAGTCACATCAGTCTCTGTACAGAGGAGCTTACACTCTAATGTCCCCTCCCCCCACAGTCACATCAGTCTCTGTACAGAGGAGCTTACACTCTAATGTCCCCTCCCCCCCCCACAGTCACATCAGTCTCTGTACAGAGGAGCTTACACCCTAATGTCCCCTCCCCCCCCACACAGTCACATCAGTCTCTGTACAGAGGAGCTTACACTCTAATGTCCCCTCCCCCACAGTCACATCAGTCTCTGTACAGAGGAGCTTACACTCTAATGTCCCCTCACCCCACAGTCACATCAGTCTCTGTACACAGGAGCTTACACTCTAATGTCCCCTCCCCCCACAGTCACATCAGTCTCTGTACAGAGGAGCTTACACTCTAATGTCCCCTCCCCCACAGTCACATCAGTCTCTGTACAGAGGAGCTTACACTCTAATGTCCCCTCCCCCCACAGTCACATCAGTCTCTGTACAGAGGAGCTTACACTCTAATGTCCCCTCCCCCCACAGTCACATCAGTCTCTGTACAGAGGAGCTTACACTCTAATGTCCCCCCCCCCCCCCCACAGTCACATCAGTCTCTGAACAGAGGAGCTTACACTCTAATGTCCCCCCCCCCCCCACAGTCACATCAGTCTCTGTACAGAGGAGCTTACACTCTAATGTCCCCTCCCCCCACAGTCACATCAGTCTCTGTACAGAGGAGCTTACACTCTAATGTCCCCTCCCCCCACAGTCACATCAGTCTCTGTACAGAGGAGCTTACACTCTAATGTCCCCTCACCCCACAGTCACATCAGTCTCTGTACAGAGGAGCTGACACTCTAATGTCCCCTCCCCCACAGTCACATCAGTCTCTGTACACAGGAGCTTACACTCTAATGTCCCCTCCCCCCACAGTCACATCAGTCTCTGTACAGAGGAGCTTACACTCTAATGTTCCCCCCCCCCACAGTCACATCAGTCTCTGTACAGAGGAGCTTACACTCTAATGTCCCCTCCCCCACAGTCACATCAGTCTCTGTACAGAGGAGCTTACACTCTAATGTCCCCTCCCCCCACAGTCACATCAGTCTCTGTACAGAGGAGCTTACACTCTAATGTCCCCTCCCCCCCCCCACAGTCACATCAGTCTCTGTACAGAGGAGTTTACACTCTAATGTCCCCTCCCCCACAGTCACATCAGTCTCTGTACAGAGGAGTTTACACTCTAATGTCCCCTCCCCCACAGTCACATCAGTCTCTGTACAGAGGAGCTTACACTCTAATGTCCCCTCTCCCACAGTCACATCAGTCTCTGTACAGAGGAGCTTACACTCTAATGTCCCCTCCCCCCACAGTCACATCAGTCTCTGTACAGAGGAGCTTACACTCTAATGTCCCCTCCCCCCACAGTCACATCAGTCTCTGTACAGAGGAGCTTACACTCTAATGTCCCCTCCCCCACAGTCACATCAGTCTCTGTACAGAGGAGCTTACACTCTAATGTCCCCTCCCCCCACAGTCACATCAGTCTCTGTACAGAGGAGCTTACACTCTAATGTCCCCTCCCCCCACAGTCACATCAGTCTCTGTACAGAGGAGCTTACACTCTAATGTCCCCTCCCCCCACAGTCACACATGATTGCATTATTATACATTTATATAGGGGTGTCTTTGTGTTGCAGAGCTGCGGATGATCCCGTATATGATCACCATCGGGGACGCCATACATAATTTTGCGGACGGTTTGGCTATGGGAGCCGCATTTTCAACATCCTGGCAAGTGGGACTCGCCACCTCACTGGCCGTCTTATGTCATGAACTGCCGCATGAGCTGGGTGAGTCCTCATCTGCATAATAACAGGAAAATGATGTCTGCCCCTCCCACTACAGGGTGACAAAGACTGATAGGGCCCTCCCACTGCAGGGTGATAAAGATGGAGGTATGCTCCTCCCACTGCAGGGTGAGATAGATGGAGGTATGCTCCTCCCACTGCAGGGTGACACAGATGGAGCTATGCTCCTCCCACTGCAGGGTGACATAGATGGAGGTATGCTCCTCCCATTGCAGAATGACATAGATAGAGATATGCTCCTCCCACTGCAGGATGATATAGATGTAGGTATGCTCCTCCCACTGCAGGATGATATAGATGTAGGTATGCTCCTCCCACTGCAGGATGATATAGATGTAGGTATGCTCCTCCCACTGCAGGGTGATAAAGATGTAGGTATGCTCCTCCCACTGCAGGGTGATAAAGATGTAGGTATGCTCCTCCCACTGCAGAGTGATATAGATGGAGGTATGCTCCTCCCACTGCAGGGTGACACAGATGGAGCTATGCTCCTCCCACTGCAGGGTGATAAAGATGTAGGTATGCTCCTCCCACTGCAGAGTGATATAGATGGAGGTATGTTCCTCCCACTGCAGGGTGACACAGATGGAGCTATGCTCCTCCCACTGCAGGGTGACACAGATGGAGCTATGCTCCTCCCACTGCAGAGTGATATAGATGGAGATATGCTCCTCCCACTGCAGGATGCTATAGATAGAGATATGCTCCTCCCACTGCAGGGAGACATAGATGGAGGTATGCTCCTCCCACTGCAGGGTGACATAGATGGAGATATGCTCCTCCCACTGCAGGGTGACACAGCATGTTTGTACACTTTGTCTCGGCAGGTGATTTTGCGGCTCTGCTGCACGCCGGTCTGACGGTGCGCCGGGCGTTGCTCCTGAACTTCGGCAGTGCACTGACAGCCTTCATCGGTTTGTACATCGCCCTGTCGGTGGCGGCAGATGAAGCCATCCAGCAGTGGATCTTCACAGTGGCCACGGGGCTCTTCCTGTACGTGGCCCTGGCAGACATGGTGAGCGCTCTTCTCAGAAACGTTCCTTCCCCTCCTATTTCCCTCCCCCCACTGACTCCTCCTCTTCTCTTTCAGCTGCCGGCCATGATGAATGTGAAGGACCGTCGTCCATGGGTGATCTTCCTCCTCCACAATCTGGGGCTCCTTGTGGGCTGGACCATCCTTCTGCTGCTGTCCATCTTTGAGGACAATATCACCCTCTGAGGATCCTCCTTCAGACATTGTATGAACCAGTCTGGGATCCGCCCAGCTCAGTCCAGCATCATGGTGGACTTCAGTCGTAGCTCCTTCCTCAAGGGACATTCTGGGCCCCGTTCAGGTGATCAAAAATTAGCACTTTCTGGACCCGTTCCATGCGTGGGATCCTCATCCCCTGTCTTCCAATCCTCCCTGGTCCTCGGGATTTCATTGCTGTACTGCTTTCTAATGAATACAATTGTTTAACCCCTTCAGTACTGGCCAATCCCCTCCCCCTTCCTGCCCAGGCCGATTTTCAGCTTTCAGCGCTGTCACACTTTGAATGACAATTGCGCGGTCATACAACACTGTACCCGTATGACATTTTTATCGTTTTTTGAGACAGACAGAGCTTTCTTCGGGTGGCATTTAATCACCACTGGGTATTTTTATTTTTTTCTAAATAAACGAAAAATGATTGAAAATTTTGAAAAAAAAACACAGATTTCTTTGTTTCTGTTATATATTCCGCTCCATTTCTTTGGTGAAAATAACCCAAATTAGAGTATATTATTTATTCTGTAGGAAATTTATAGAAACCACAAACTTTGGGATATATGTGTGGAATTTATCGACCCTGATGTACTGATGGCTGAGCCCCGAAAATACCAGCACAGTACAAATACCCCCCAAATGACCAAATGACCCCTTTTACATAGTAGACAGTCCAAGGTATTTAGTAACAGGCATGGCAAGTTTTTTTGATGTTGTCATTTTTGTCACAGTTATTGAGAAAATGAAGAAATTAAGTAAAGTTTTTTTTCACAAAGTTGTCATTTTAAGTTCTCTCTCTCACATATATCATAGGCATACTTACAATTACACCCCAAAACACATTCTGTTCCTCCTCCTAAGTATGAGGATACCACTTGTGTGAGACTTTTTCACAGCCTAAATGCATAGAGGGGCCCAAAATCCAAGGAGCACCTTCAGGCTTTCCAGGAGTATAAATTACACATCTAATTTCCTGATTACCTATCACATTTTTGGAGGCCCTGGAGCAACAGGACAGTGAAAAATACCCAAAAAATGACCACATTTTGGCGAGTGAACAACCCAATGTAAGAGGCATGGAGAGACTTTTATAGACCTAATTTGTTTGCCACATGTTTTTGGAAAATGTGGAATAAAAATTATAAATCATTTTTTTACACAAAGTTGTCAATTTATTAAAATATGTCTCGCAAACAGCATGGGTGTGTCTAGAATTACACCCCAAAACACATTCTGCTACTCCTCCTGAGTATGGGGATACCACATGTGTGAGACTTTTTCCACAATCTAGATGTATAGAGAGGCCCA
The DNA here is from genome assembly GCF_037356315.1 of Lithobates pipiens. Lineage (NCBI taxonomy): Eukaryota > Metazoa > Chordata > Amphibia > Anura > Ranidae > Lithobates > Lithobates pipiens. Next base: position 645,135 of record NW_027507764.1, read on the forward strand.
AAATCCAAGGAGCACATTTGGGCTTTCAAATAGCATAAATTGGGCCTCTTCCTGATTTCTCATCACATTTTTGGATGTCCTGGAACACCAGAACAGTGGAAACACCTACAAAATGACCCCATTTTGGAAAGCAAACACCCCAAGGTATTCTCTGAACGGCATGGTGGGTCTTTTGAACGTCATTTTTTTGCTACAAGTTTTTGGAAAATGCAGAAAGAAAATGAAAATATATATATTTTTTTTACACAAAGTTGTCATATTAATAAGATATTTCTCACACACATCATGGGCGTACATACAATTACACCTCAAAACACATTCTGCCCCTCCTCCCAAGTATGGGGATACCACATGTGTGAATCTTTTTCACAGCCTAGCCACATAGAGGGGCCCAAAATCCAAGGAGCACCTTCAGGCTTTCCAGAAGCATAGATTATGCATCTAATTTCCTGATTACCTCAGTGAAAAATGACCACATTTTGGCGAGTGAACAACCCAATGTAAGAGGCATGGAGAGACTTTTATAGACCTAATTTGTTTGCCACATGTTTTTGGAAAATGCGGAATAAAAATTATAAATTATTTTTTTACACAAAGTCTCACACACAGCATGGGTGTGCTTAGAATTACATCCCAAAGCACATTCTGCTACTCCTCCTGAGTATGGGGATACCACACGTGTGAGACTTTTTCCACAATCTAGATGTATAGAGAGGCCCAAAATCCAAGGAGCACATTTGGGCTTTCAACGAGCATAAATTGGGCCTCTAATTTCCTGATTACTCATCACATTTTTGGATGTCTTGGAGCACCAGAACAGTGGAAACACCTACAAAATGACCCCATTTTGGAAAGCAAACACCCCATGGTATTCTCTGAACGGCATGTTGGGTCTTTTGAACGTCATTTTTTTTGCCACAAGTTTTTGGAAAATGCAGAAAGAAAATTAAAATGTATATATTTTTTTTTACACAAAGTTGTCATATTAATAAGATATTTCTCACACACATCATGGGCGCTCATACAATTACACCTCAAAACACATTCTGCCCCTCCTCCCAAGTATGGGGATACCACATGTGTGAATCTTTTTCACAGCCTAGCCACATAGAGGGGCCCAAAATCCAAGGAGCACCTTCACACCTTCAGGCTTTCCAGAAGCATAAATTATGCATTCAATTACCTGATGATCTCAGTGAAAAAACACCCACAATTGACCACATTTTGTAGAGTAAACAACCCAGTGTAAGAGGCATGGCGAGGCTTTCATAGCCTTAATTTGTTTGCCACATGTTTTTGGAAAATGCAGAATAAAACTGACAAACTCTTTTTTTGTCAATTTATTAAGCTATTTCTCACACACAGCATGGGCATGCTTAGAATTACCCCCCAAAACACATTCTGCTCCTCCTCCTGAGGGCGGGAATACCACATGTGTGAGACTTTTTCACAACCTAGAAGCATAGAGGGGCCCAAAATCCAAGGAGCACTTTTGGGCTTTCAAGGAGTATAAATTACGCATCTAATTTCCTGATTACCTCTCACATTTTTGGAGGCCCTGGAGCACCAGGACAATGGAAACACCCACAGAATGACTCTATTTTGGAAAGCAAATACTCCAAGCTCATTTTTTGCCACAAGTTTTGTTTTTAGAAAATGCGGAAAGACAATCAAAATATTTTTCTTTACACAAAGTTGTCAATTTAATCAGATATTTCTCACACACATCATGGGCATACTTAGAATTACACCCCAAAACACAACCCGCTCCTCTTCCCGACAATGGGGGTACCACAAGACTTTTTTGGATGCTGGATATTGTCGCTTGTGTATCACACAAATGAACCAATTGTATCAAATCCAATATAGTGTAATGGTGGTCTCTGTACAAGTAGTCAGGGAATATAGCTTAGTGTACCATCACCTATAGTAGTCCCAGTTCCTATAAGCCAAGCAAGCCCAGCCTCCCGGTACGTGGCCTCCCGAAGAATGCCGTGTTCACTGGCCAGGAAGTACAGGAGGTTGAAGAAAGGAAAAGGAGAAGTGACCCTGTGGTTCCAGGAGAGCGGTCGTCCACATAGGATGGCTGGGACTGGTGTCTCTCAGGAACGCCGTTAATGAGATGTGCAGATGGGTCAGTTTGGGCCACGGGCAGAGACGTGGTCAGAATACAGGCAAAGGATTTGTCCAGGCAACAGGCAGAAACGTGGTCAATAAACAGGCAACTCTGAAACACTGATTCTAGCTACACGGAGGACTGTGACTGGCTGCACTGTTAGAGCTCATTCACACATGAGGTTGCATTGGCGGTAAAACCTTGCAGTTGAGCCACAGTTTTACCGCCCCTCAACCACTACCACCTTTAGCTGCAGAGGTAGCGACCAGGGTGTACACCTGCCGTGGCTGCGATGGTTAGCTTTCGCAGGTGTGGCAGTAATTATACCCCTGTATGTCTGCTGATCATGACCCATTCAAGTGAATAGGGTTGCCTTTGTGGGTATGACGGTAATCAGTGACAATGCAACTGGTGTAGCGGGGACCAGGGACACTGTAACTGGTGTGGCAGTAATCAGGGGCATTGTAGCTGGTGTGGCGGTGATCAGGGGCACTGTAACTGGTGTGGCAGTAATCAGGGGCACTGTAACTGGTGTGGCAGTAATAAGGGGCACTGTAACTGGTGTGGCAGTAATCAGGGGCACTGTAACTGGTATGGTGGTAATCAGGGGCACTGTAACTGGTGTGGCAGTAATAAGGGACACTGTAACTGGTATGGTGGTAATCAGGGGCACTGTAACTGGTGTGGCGGTGATCAGGGGCACTGTAACTGGTATGGTGGTAATCAGGGGCACTGTAACTGGTGTGGCAGTAATAAGGGACACTGTAACTGGTATGGTGGTAATCAGGGGCACTGTAACTGGTGTGGCAGTAATCAGGGGCACTGTAACTGGTATGGTGGTAATCAGGGGCACTGTAATTGGTGTGGCAGTAATAAGGGACACTGTAACTGGTGTGGCAGTAATAAGGGACACTGTAACTGGTGTGGCAGTAATAAGGGACACTGTAACTGGTGTGGCAGTAATCAGGGGCATTGTAGCTGGTGTGGCAGCAATCAGGGGCACTGTAACTGGTGTGGTAGTAATCAGGGGCACTGTAACTGGTGTGGCAGTAATAAGGGGCACTGTAACTGGTGTGGCAGTAATAAGGGGCACTGTAACTGGTGTAGCAGTAATAAGGGGCACTGTAACTGGTGTGGCAGTAATCAGGGGCACTGTAACTGGTGTGGCGGTGATCAGGGGCACTGTAACTGGTGTGGCAGTAATAAGGGACACTGTAACTGGTGTGGTGGTGATCAGGGGCACTGTAACTGGTGTGGCAGTAATCAGGGGCACTGTAACTGGTATGGTGGTAATCAGGGGCACTGTAACTGGTGTGGCAGTAATAAGGGACACTGTAACTGGTGTGGTGGTGATCAGGGGCACTGTAACTGGTGTGGCAGTAATCAGGGGCACTGTAACTGGTATGGTGGTAATCAGGGGCACTGTAACTGGTGTGGCAGTAATCAGGGGCACTGTAACTGGTATGGTGGTAATCAGGGGCACTGTAACTAGTGTGGCAGTAATAAGGGACACTGTAACTGGTGTGGCAGTAATCAGGGGCACTGTAACTGGTGTGGCAGCAATCAGGGGCACTGTAACTGGTATGGTGGTAATCAGGGGCACTGTAACTGGTGTAGCGGTGATCAGGGGCACTGTAACTAGTGTGGCGGTAATCAGGGGCACTGTAACTGGTGTGGCGGTGATCAGGGGCACTGTAACTAGTGTGGCAGTAATCAGGGGCACTGTAACTGGTGTGGGGGTGATCAGGGGCACTGTAACTAGTGTGGCAGTAATCAGGGGCACTGTAATTGGTGTGGCAGTAATAAGGGGCACTGTAACTGGTGTGGCGGTAATCAGGGGCACTGTAACTGGTGTGGGGGTGATCAGGGGCACTGTAACTGGTGTGGCGGTAATCAGGGGCACTGTAACTGGTGTGGCAGTAATAAGGGACACTGTAACTGGTGTGGCAGTAATCAGGGGCACTGTAACTGGTATGGTGGTAATCAGGGGCACTGTAACTGGTGTGGTGGTAATCAGGGGCACTGTAACTAGTGTGGCAGTAATCAGGGGCACTGTAACTGGTGTGGCGGTAATCAGGGGCACTGTAACTGGTGTGGCGGTGATCAGGGGCACTGTAACTAGTGTGGCAGTAATCAGGGGCACTGTAACTAGTGTGGCAGTAATCAGGGGCACTGTAACTAGTGTGGCAGTAATCAGGGGCACTGTAACTGGTGTGGTGGTAATCAGGGGCACTGTAACTAGTGTGGCAGTAATCAGGGGCACTGTAACTAGTGTGGCAGTAATCAGGGGCACTGTAACTGGTATGGCGGTAATCAGGGACACTGTAACTAGTGTGGCGGTAATCAGGGGCACTGTAACTGGTGTGGCGGTGATCAGGGGCACTGTAACTAGTGTGGCAGTAATCAGGGGCACTGTAACTGGTGTGGGGGTGATCAGGGGCACTGTAACTAGTGTGGCAGTAATCAGGGGCACTGTAATTGGTGTGGCAGTAATAAGGGGCACTGTAACTGGTGTGGCGGTAATCAGGGGCACTGTAACTGGTGTGGGGGTGATCAGGGGCACTGTAACTGGTGTGGCAGTAATAAGGGACACTGTAACTGGTGTGGCAGTAATCAGGGGCACTGTAACTGGTATGGTGGTAATCAGGGGCACTGTAACTGGTATGGTGGTAATCAGGGGCACTGTAACTAGTGTGGCAGTAATCAGGGGCACTGTAACTGGTGTGGCGGTAATCAGGGGCACTGTAACTGGTATGGTGGTAATCAGGGGCACTGTAATTGGTGTGGCAGTAATAAGGGACACTGTAACTGGTGTGGCAGTAATAAGGGACACTGTAACTGGTGTGGCAGTAATCAGGGGCACTGTAACTGGTGTGGCAGCAATCAGGGGCACTGTAACTGGTATGGTGGCAATCAGGGGCACTGTAACTGGTGTAGCGGTGATCAGGGGCACTGTAACTAGTGTGGCGGTAATCAGGGGCACTGTAACTGGTGTGGCGGTGATCAGGGGCACTGTAACTAGTGTGGCAGTAATCAGGGGCACTGTAACTGGTGTGGGGGTGATCAGGGGCACTGTAACTAGTGTGGCAGTAATCAGGGGCACTGTAATTGGTGTGGCAGTAATAAGGGGCACTGTAACTGGTGTGGCGGTAATCAGGGGCACTGTAACTGGTGTGGGGGTGATCAGGGGCACTGTAACTGGTGTGGCAGTAATAAGGGACACTGTAACTGGTGTGGCAGTAATCAGGGGCACTGTAACTGGTATGGTGGTAATCAGGGGCACTGTAACTGGTATGGTGGTAATCAGGGGCACTGTAACTAGTGTGGCAGTAATCAGGGGCACTGTAACTGGTGTGGCGGTAATCAGGGGCACTGTAACTGGTATGGTGGTAATCAGGGGCACTGTAACTGGTATGGTGGTAATCAGGGGCACTGTAACTAGTGTGGCAGTAATCAGGGGCACTGTAACTGGTGTGGCGGTGATCAGGGGCACTGTAACTAGTGTGGCAGTAATCAGGGGCACTGTAACTAGTGTGGCAGTAATCAGGGGCACTGTAACTGGTATGGTGGTAATCAGGGGCACTGTAACTGGTGTGGCAGTAATAAGGGACACTGTAACTGGTATGGCAGTAATCAGGGGAACTGTAACTGGTATGGTGGTAATCAGGGGCACTGTAACTGGTGTGGTGGTAATCAGGGGCACTGTAACTAGTGTGGCGGTAATCAGGGGCACTGTAACTGGTGTGGCGGTAATCAGGGGCACTGTAACTGGTGTGGCAGTAATCAGGGGCACTGTAACTGGTGTGGCAGTAATAAGGGACACTGTAACTGGTATGGCAGTAATCAGGGGCACTGTAACTGGTATGGTGGTAATCAGGGGCACTGTAACTGGTGTGGTGGTAATCAGGGGCACTGTAACTAGTGTGGCAGTAATCAGGGGCACTGTAACTGGTATGGTGGTAATCAGGGGCACTGTAACTAGTGTGGCAGTAATCAGGGGCACTGGAACTGGTGTGGCAGTAATAAGGGACACTGTAACTGGTATGGCAGTAATCAGGGGCACTGTAACTGGTATGGCAGTAATAAGGGACACTGTAACTGGTGTGGCAGTAATAAGGGGCACTGTAACTAGTGTGGCAGTAATCAGGGGCACTGTAACTGGTGTGGCAGTAATCAGGGGCACTGTAACTGGTGTGGCAGTAATCAGGGGCACTGTAACTGGTATGGCAGTAATCAGGGGCACTGTAACTGGTGTGGCAGTAATCAGGGGCACTGTAACTGGTGTGGCGGTAATCAGGGGCACTGTAACTGGTATGGTGGTAATCAGGGGCACTGTAACTAGTGTGGCAGTAATCAGGGGCACTGTAACTGGTGTGGCAGTAATCAGGGGCACTGTAACTGGTGTGGCAGTAATCAGGGGCACTGTAACTGGTGTGGCAGTAATCAGGGGCACTGTAACTGGTGTGGCAGTAATCAGGGGCACTGTAACTAGTGTGGCGGTAATCAGGGGCACTGTAACTGGTGTGGCAGTAATCAGGGGCACTGTAACTGGTGTGGCAGTAATCAGGGGCACTGTAACTGGTGTGGCAGTAATAAGGGACACTGTAACTGGTATGGCGGTAATCAGGGGCACTGTAACTAGTGTGGCAGTAATCAGGGGCACTGTAACTGGTGTGGCAGTAATCAGGGGCACTGTAACTGGTGTGGCAGTAATCAGGGGCACTGTAACTGGTGTGGCAGTAATCAGGGGCACTGTAACTGGTGTGGCAGTAATCAGGGGCACTGTAACTAGTGTGGCGGTAATCAGGGGCACTGTAACTGGTGTGGCAGTAATCAGGGGCACTGTAACTGGTGTGGCAGTAATCAGGGGCACTGTAACTGGTGTGGAAGTAATCAGGGGCACTGTAACTAGTGTGGCGGTAATCAGGGGCACTGTAACTGGTGTGGCAGTAATCAGGGGCACTGTAACTGGTATGGCAGTAATCAGGGGCACTGTAACTGGTGTGGCAGTAATCAGGGGCACTGTAACTGGTGTGGCAGTAATCAGGGGCACTGTAACTGGTATGGCAGTAATCAGGGGCACTGTAACTGGTGTGGCAGTAATCAGGGGCACTGTAACTGGTGTGGCAGTAATCAGGGGCACTGTAACTGGTATGGCAGTAATCAGGGGCACTGTAACTGGTGTGGCAGTAATAAGGGGCACTGTAACTGGTGTCGCAGTAATCGGGGGCACTGTAACTGGTGTGGCAGTAATCAGGGGCACTGTAACCAATGGACATCAATGATGGGGCCCCATTCCTCCCATTGATGCCAGCGATGGGGCATTGGTTACATCCACTGACACCGCAACATTTTCTACTCCCACTGGGCAAAGTCTGGCCCATCTGAAGTCTGAATGACGGGTTGTTTGGTTGGAAAGATTGGAGCTCCCTGGACTAGAGGATACAAAAGAAAAAAGGAAAGCTGATTGCGCTGCCTGTGTGAATTCCAAAGCCTCTTTACAGCTTTACCACTTTCGGGGACCAGCCGCTGTCGTTTTACTGTGGCAGGTTGGCTCGGCTGGGCAAATCGGCGTTACCTTACGTCGCTTTCGCCTTTTGGCGCCCGCGGCCGATGCAAGTGCCAGGCGGGCACCCGCGATCGCTCGTGACAGAGCAAGAGCCAGAATCTGTGAGCATAAAACACACAAATCCCGGTTCTTTCAGGGGATAGGAGACCGATCGTGTGTTCGTAATTATGTATGAACATCGATCTCTCTTCCCCTGGTCAGTCCCATCCCCCCTACAGTGGGAACTCAGTTAACCCCTTGATCGCCCCCTAGTGTTAACCCCTTCCCTGCCAGTCACATTTATACAGTAATCAGTGCATTTTTATAGCACTGATCGCTGTATAATTGTCAATGGTCCCAAAAATGTTTCAAAAGTGTCTGATCTGTCTGCCGCAATATCGCAGTCCTGATAAAAATTGCACCAATATTAATAAAAAAATGTAAAAAATTATAAAAAAACAATAAATCTTTCGCCAATTTGTAGACACTATAACTCATGAGCAAATCAATCAATATTCGCTTATTGTGATTTTTTTTTTTTTTTTTTAACCAAAAATATGTAGAAGAATACGTATTGGCCCAAACTGAGGGAAAAAAAATTTTTTTTTGAAAAAAAGTGGGATATTTATTATAGTAAAAAAGTAAAAGATATTGCGTTTTTTTCTCAAAATTGTCGCTCTTCTTTTGTTTATAGCGCAAAAAATAAACACTGAAGAGGCGATTAAATACCACCAAAAATAAAGCTCTATTTGTGGGGAAAAAAGGACGTCAATTTCATTTGGGTACAACGTCGCACAACCCTGCAATTGTCAGTTAAAGCGATGCAGTGCTGTATCGAAAAAAAAATGACCTGGTCCAGAAGGGGGCAAATCTTCCAGGGCTGAAGTGGTTAAAAACCCCCCTCACAATGAGGAGTATAAGCAGGCTAAACAATACACAAAGTGGGATAGAATCCAGCGGGTCACGACAGGTCACAGGCCGGGTCAGAACTCTCTTCAACTGTGATTTGATGTTTGGGGGAAAAAAGAGCTCAGCCCTACGCGTTACGTCAAAGGCGACGTCTTCAGAGGAGGCCGGAGCCCAAAAGACTACTTCCATCGAAATGCTTTACGCATTCTTTCATTTAAAGCGGAGGTCCACCCTAAAATGGACCTTCCGCTCATCGGAATCCTCCCCCCTCCGGCGCCACAATTGGCACCTTTCAAGGGGGAGGGGGGTGCAGTTACCTGGATAATCCAGGTAACTGCACCCACTTCCGGGATAGCTCTCTGCGGAAAGCGGCGTAGATTACGCCCCTTTCCGCAAGTGCCCGCCCCCTTCCGCAAGTGCCCCGCTGCCTGCTGGGAAACACACAGATCCCAGAGACAGCGGGGACCGTCCTCATTGCGCAGCGCAACTCGCGCATGCGCAGTAGGGAACCGGGAAATGAAGCCGAAAGGCTCCACTTCCTGATTCCCATACCCAAGATGGCGGCGGCAGCACCCGAGTGTCGATCTAGAGATCGGCTTCGGGTGCCGACATCGCGGGCGCGCTGGGCGGGTAAGTGTCACTATTTTAAAAGTCAGCAGCTGCAGTATTTGTAGCTGCTGGCTTTTAAGAAAAAAAAAAAAACGCGAAGTCCCGGTGGACTCCCGCTTTAAGGAAAAATGACAGAAAACGCACTCAAATGCTGCATATAATAGACCCTAATAAGAGAGTAGCCCTGTATTGCACAACCTCGTATGACCATTCATGATGTCACAACATGGGCGGAGGACACCGACATGTTGCGTCACTGGGCGGGCCTCCCTCAGGGATATGGCCACCAACCCCCATCATCACGCTATTTATTCACTTCCCTGAAAGGTAACCATGGGGAACGATTTCCAATGACCGGAACTAGACACTATAGTGAATGCACAACAGCAGTATCCTCTTAACTATTTTAACCTCTTCAAATCCGGAAGATTTACCCCCTCCCCTTCATGACCAGGCCATTTTTTGCGATAAGGCACTGCGTTACTTTAACTGACAATTGCGCGGTTGTGCGACGCTGCATCCAAATAACATTTCTGTTCTTTTTTTCCCCACAAATAGAGATTTCTTTTGGTGGTATTTGATCACCTCTGCGGTTTTTATTATTTGCACTATAAACAAATAAAAAGACCACAACTTTTGAAAAAAAAAAGAACAATATTTTTTACTTTCTGCTATAAAACATCTAATAAAAAAAAAAGTAAAAAACAAAACGCCTTCTTCAATTTAGGCCAATATGAATTCTGCTACATGTTTTTGGTAAAAAAAAAAAAGAAATATCCCAATAAGCGTATATTGATTGGTTTCTACAAACTACAATATATTTTTATGGAATTTTTACTTTTTTAATAGTAATGTGGATATTAGTAAATTATAGCGAAAATGCGACATTGCAGCGGACAAATCCGACACTGACACTTTATGGGGACCAGTGACACTAATATAGCGATAAGTGCTAAATAATATGCACTGTCACTGTACTAATGACACAGGCAGGGAAGGGGTTAACACCAGGGGAGATCAAAGGGTTAAATGTGTTCCTAGGGAGTGCTTACTGTGTGTGGGGAGGCGCTTGTACTGTAAGAAGCAGAAACACAGGATTTCTGTCTTCTCTCACAGAACAGCGATCTGCCTTGTTTACATAGGCAGACCGCCGTTCTGTTTGCCTCGGGAACGATCGGCAGATGCCCACGGACCTCGGGTACGCTGGATCCACTGATTGGCACCCACTGTGTCCAATCACAGCGGGATCGGGTCATCAGCGCCACACGCATGAACTCCAAAAACAAAATCCTGTACAGGTACAGTATCAAACAAAAGTAAGTACACCCCTCAGTGACTTTTCTTCTCTCTTTTCATGTGACAACACTGAAGAAATGACACTTGTCTACAATGTAAAGTAGTGAGTGTACAGCTTGTATAACAGTGTAAATTTCCTGTCCCCTCAAAATAACTCAACACACAGCCATTAATGTCTAAACCGCTGGCAACAAAAGTCAGTACACCCCTAAGTGAAAATCTCCAAATTGGGCCCAATTAGCCATTTTCCCTCTTTTTTAAATGAAAGAAAGGCGATTTTTCTCAAGAGTGTGGCAGTCCAGAGTCTACGTTCGTTTATTGCTATTGGCAATTGCCTGCACCTGTGGGCTCCGGGCCGAGAGAGGAGTTCATTATCTGCGTGTGTGTTCCTGGAGCGGTGAGATTCTCTTTTCCTTAGCCATTATCCCTCCCCCGGTGTCATGTGACTCGTTGGTGTTACAAGGTCTCGGGTGTGATTGGGGAGCAGGTGTGTTAAATTTGGTGTTATCGCTCTCACTCTCTCATACTGGCCACTGGAAGTTCAACATGGCACCTCATGGCAAAGAACTCTCGGAGGATCTGAAAAAATAGAATTTTTATAACAGCTTACCTGTCAAATCCTTTTCTTTGATGTACATCGGGGGACACAGAGCCATAGTAATTCCCATGTGGGCTATATATCAGCCTGACAGGTGGGTGCTGGACACTGGCACGCCTCTAAGGCGTGTACTTCCCCCATATAACCCCTCCCATTACTGGGAGTCCTCAGTTTTGTAGCCAAGCAATACAAGTGTATCCCAAAGAAGGGAGGGACCTCTGTGTCCCCTGATGTACATCAAAGAAAAGGATTTTACAGGTAAGCTGTTATAAAAATCCTATTTTCTTTTCTTACTTCGGGGGATACAGAGCCGTAGTACTTACTATGTGGGATGTCCCATAGCAATGGCAACTGAAGGGGGGAGACAGAACCCCAAAAAAACAGGAGGCCAGAATACTCATACTGCAGCCTGCAGTGTATGCTGTGCCCAAAGGCAATATCCTCATAACCTTTAATATCGATTTGATAAAATCAGATAAACGTCTGAACCGAAGACCAAGTCGCGGTCTTACAGATCTGAGCCATAGAGGCCTGATGATGCACCACCCAAGAGGCACTAATCGCCCTGGATGAGTGTGCTCTTAATATGAGAAGGAAGAATTTTCTTCTTTAAGCTGAAGGTTGAACAATCACTTGACAAATCCATTTGGAAAATAGTGGCTTTTGACACTGCCTGTCCATGTCTTGGACCTTCTGGCAGTACAAACAAAACATCTGTTTTTGCGAAGCTGAGCGGTTGCCTTTAAATAGACTCTGATCGCTCTCACTACATCAAGAGAATGTAGTGCCTTCTCTTCCCTACATTGAGGCTCTGGGGAGAAAGAAGGAAGAATAATATCTTGGTTTAAATGAAAACCTGTTACCACTTTTGGTAGGAATTCAGGATGAGGACATAAAATCCTCATCCTTATGCCTGATGAAATATGGCTCTTACAAGACAGAGCCGATAGTTCCAATACTCTTCTAGCAGAAGAAATGGCAACCAGAAAAGATTATCTTTCTTGTCAAAGAACCAAGGGAATTTCTCATAAAGATTCAAACGGCTGATTCAGCAAAGCCAATAAGACCAATTTTAAATCCCAATGCCTTGATAGGGGGAATAAACCGTGTTACCCCCTGAATAAGTTATGCACCAAGAGTACAATAGTACAATAACTGCTATTAATCCCAGCTCCTTACAGTACAATGTGTCAGAGGGAAATGCTTGTGCCACCAAACCTGATCCAGCCAACCTCTTTGCTCTGTCCCTCCACCGCCAGGCAGCAGCTTCATTCACAGTGCATAAAACACTTCCTGCACGTGTGGCCGGCGTCTGACGCCGTTGGCCATGCCCCCCCCCCCACATGGAATACGGCCCCCTTTCCTTTTTCAAAAGAAAGCATTTTCCCATGCAAGCGGCCACGGTCTGCCCTTTTAAAAAAAATATTTTTATATATATTTTTTAAAAAAAACAAGGCAGATGCTCTGGCATGTCCTTTAAGAGGAAAAACGCCAATCTGGGGGAGCAGGAAGAGACCAGACCCCCCCCCCCCCTTTTTTTTAGCAGAGGTCTTTGCCAGCTTAAGGAGAGGAGTGTGGAGCTTCTGCTGTTTCCAGCGTCAGGATGGTGAGTGCTCAATACAGCCCCCAGTGGTGACACACAGGCATAACAATACAATACATAGAAGGAAAAATTCGTGAGAAAATCTCCCTTACCTTATTCTTGCAGCAGGGTTTTATCAGAAATAAAAACCCAATCTTCACCCTTCACGGTGGGCTCCAAGATCTTAAAGGAAACCCACAATCAGGTTAACCCACAATCCTGGACCTGCGACAGGACCCTGCCAGTAAAACTTTATGGCCTCACTACCAAAAAGTACTGGATCCCAGGGCCCAGATCTCTAAGAGAAGCGTTCGCAAGCAAAACCTTGTTTCTTCAGATCACGAGGCCCGGGTACCATTCATTTAGCCAATTCCAAAGACATCAGAATGGATTTGGTCAGCATGGCTGGCGCTCATGAAGGATTACTGCCCCTGGAGCTCAGCACAGCACAGCACATCTTTACTCGTGACCAACACCTTAGACACTGGCGAAAAAACTGAGAACTCCCAGTAATGGGAGGGGTTATATGGGGGAAGTACGCGCCTTAGGGGCGTGCCAGTGTCCTTCACCTGTTGGTCTGATATATAACCACATAGTATTTACTATGGCTCTGTGTCCCCTGATGTAAGAAAAGAAAAAGAATTGTTGCTCTACATAAAGATGGTCTAGGCTATAAGAAGATTGCCAAGACCCTGAAACTGATCTGCAGCACGGTGGCCAAGACCATACAGCGGTATAACAGGACAGGTTCCCCTCAGAACAGGCCTCGCCATGGTCCACCAAAGAAGTTGAGGTCACGTGATCAGCGTCATATCCAGAGGTTGTCTTTGGGAAATAGACGTATGAGTGCTGCCAGCAATGCTGCAGAGGTTGTAGGGGTGGGGGAGGGTCAGCCTGTCAGTGCTCAGACCATACGCCGCACACTGCATCAAATTGGTCTGCATGGCTGTCATCCCAGAAGGAAGCCTCTTCTAAAGATGATGCACAAGAAAGACCACAAACAGTTTGCTGAAGACAAGCAGACTAAGGAGATGGATTACTGGAACCATGTCCTGTGGTCTGATGAGACCAAGATAAAGGTATTTGGTGTCAGATGGTGACAAGCGTGTGTGGGGGCAACCAGGTGAGGAGGACAAAGACAAGTGTGTCTTGTCTACAGTCAGGCATGGTGGTGGGGGTGTCATGGTCTGGGGCTGCATGAGTGCTGCCGGCACTGGGGGGCTACAGATCATTGAGGGGACCATGAATGCCAACATGTACTGTGACATACTGAAGCAGAGCATGACCCCCTCCCTTCAGAGACTGGACCGCAGGGCAGTATTCCAACATGATAACCACCCCAAACACACCTCCAACACCACCACTGCCTTGCTAAAGAAGCTGAGGGTAAAGGTGATGGACTGGCCAAGCATGTCTCCAGACCTAAACCCTATTGATCATCTGTGGGACATCCTCAGAGGGAAGGTGGAGGAGGGGAAGGTCTCCGACATCCACCAGCTCCGTGATGTCATCGTGGGGGAGGGGAAGAGGACTCCAGTGACAACCCATGCCCAAGAAGGTGAAGGCAGTGCTGGAAAATAATGGCGGCCACACAAAATATTGACACTTTGGGCCCAATTTGGACATTTCCGCTTAGGGGTAATGGCTAAGGAAAAGAGAATCTCACCGCTCCAGGAACGCACACGCAGATAATGAACTCCTCTTTCGGCCCGGAGCCCACAGGTGCAGGCAATTGCCAATAGCAATAAACGAAAGTACACTCCGGATTGCCACACTCTTGAGAAAAATTGCCTTTCTTTATTTAAAAAAAAAAAGAGGGAAAATGGCTAATTGGGTCCAATCTGGAGATTTTCACTTAGGGGTGTACTGACTTTTGTTGCCAGCGGTTTAGACATTAATGGCTGTGTGTTGAGTTATTTTGAGGGGGACAGGAAATTTACACTGTTATACAAGCTGTACACTCACTACTTTACATTGTAGACAAGTGTCATTTCTTCAGTGTTGTCACATGAAAAGAGAGAAGAAATGTCACTGAGGGGTGTACTTACTTTTGTCAGATACTGTATGTGATGTCGTGCTGAAGGGCCACCCTGCCGCAGTAGTTCTGTGTGGGATGGTTAATGTCACAATGCACTAAAATCATTACCAATCGGGCGGCGGACGTCTTTACAGGGAGCTCCCGATCGCCGCTGTTAATCCACCGCCATCCGTGCCTTCATCAAGCACAAACATCCTCCTCCACACTTCCCCGAGCTCCCTGGAGGTGCCCCGAGTTGTTATCGCCCAGGATTGAGGGAAACACACAGAGCGGTTTGTCTCCTGGCCCTCCGCGGCCGCCGCCATCTTGCTACTCCACGGCCGCCGCCATCTTGCTGCTCGGAGGCCTACCTGAGACATCACCCTGGAGGCAGAGGTAGGGGACTCTGAAATACCCCCATCCTTGTGCGGAGACCTGCGGGACACGGCCTAGAGGCCCCGCTGGGTTCCGGAGACGCGGCGGCCCGTTCCGGCCTAGTGCAGCCTGCACATCCCCGCTGTTTCCTGGAGCGGCGTCCCCTCCGGAGGACGCCGCGGCCGGCCCGGCACAGGCCGCCTCTCCACACCTGCCCAATCAGACTTCCTGGCCCTAGCCCCAGCCTGAGGTGTCACCACAGCCCGTGACTTAGGGATTTTGCAGGCTGTGGCTTATATCTTTGTACACTGGACTCACTCCACTATTAAAAGCCCAGCTTCCCAGCCACATTGCCAAGCTTCTCTCTGCCTACCAGTAAGGGGTCTGTGAGGCTGCAGGGGGGCACTGCCTTTGTGGGAGGCTGATTTGTGAGACCCTAGGGACGTTTCTGTCTGCCCCTCAGCAGCTTCTCTGGACCAGGGGTGGGAGGGGCACCCACAGAGAAGCCCCTGCTGCCCTTAACATGGTATTACCCTGCTCTGGTGGCTGCGATTTGAGGATGGCTGGGTGAAGATAATCCGTGGGGGGGCCCCCTGCCTGACCCGGACCATACAGGCCACAACACAACTCCACCAGATGTGAAATCGGCATAAACACTCCCAAACGATACAGGACACGATCAGCGACCCGTGGGACCCACAGTAGACCCTCACAGCCCGGTATCCAGCGTTTTTTCAGAGGGAGCTCGTGCACCTCCCCTGGTACTATTGCCACCACACCTCGGGGGTCACACACAGAAACAGCCCCCCCTGAGACTCGGACTTCTTCCGCTGCACCTGCCTCGGACCCCCTCTTAGGGGTTCCATCTTTGTCACGGTCTGAGATGGCCGGCTCTACCTCCGACCAGGGAAACCTGGATGATGACCTCCGCAGAATGCTTTCGGGCCCTACATACGAGGGCGGACATTGAAGCCCTAATCCTGCGGATAGAAGAGGCACACAGCAGGGACATCCAAGAGGTGAAAACGGAGCTGCACGCAATAGGAGACCGGGTGTCCTCAGGGGAAACCCAGATTACCTCGCTGGAGACTAGGGTGCAAGCCCTGGAACGTGCGCAGGATTCCCAGGCGGCAGTGGCACAGGAGATGCAGCTTCATCTGGAGGAAATGGAGGACCGTAGCCGCCGTAATAACTTGCGACTGCGGGGACTCCCGGAGGCTACAGGCCCTGAGGATTTGGGTGAGACTGTTACCGCTATCTTTCACAGGCTCCTGGGAACCACGCCTCCCTCTCTGGAAATTGATCGGGTTCACCGTGCGTTGGTCCCCAGATCTACCGATCCGGCAAGACCCGTGATGTTCTGTGCCGCCTCCACAGATATGCACAGAAGGAAGTACTCCTGAAGAAGGCATGGGGACATGGGGTCATTGACTTTGATGGAGCGCAGATCCAGATACTCCCAGACCTATCCAGGGCCCCCCTACAACACCGTGCCATGCTGAAACCGGCTCTTGAAGTTGCGAGACGCCTTGCATACAGATGGGGCTACCCCCTAACAGTTATCTTCCGCACGGATAGCAGCTCCTTTACACTGCGCACACCAGCGGACCTCCCTGCCTTCTTTACTTTCCTGGGGGCAGAGCCGGTCCCAGTTCCGAACTGGCTAGCGAGGATCCAGCGCCCTGCAGGCCGTATAGGCCCACCATCAGGCAGACCCGCATTACCAGCTCGTTCCCGGAGGCCTCGAGGTCGGTCCCGTACCACGTCCACATCTGTTAATGGATTGCGTGAGACATGACTGAACCCTTTAGCTCTTATGATGTTCTGCACTGGTTGAAATTTTCACCCCTTATCAGCACTACTCTTTTGACCGGCTTTCCCCTCTTCTGGACTTTGCCCCCGGCCCTATGGCCGCCACGGCTGCTAATGCCATGCAGGAGCGCAGCCGCGCCTTGGCGGCTCCGGGCATGCCTGCGGGTATGTTCACGCCCGTAGGTGTAGCGGCACCACCCTATGCAATACTTTCCAGAAGCAATGATGACCTCCTTGACGCCAGGGGAAGCCTCCAACCTCAGGGCACCTTATGGCCTATCTGCCTGGACCTCATGACTGATACACTCCTGAGGACGCCCGGAGTTGGGCGACCTCCCAGAACTTGTGTGGGGATCGGGTGGGTCCCTGGAGCTGGTTTTGTGCTGCAGTTGTGTGGTGACTGGGAGGTGATGTCTGACTTTGGGGTGTGGGTGGCTGGGGCCCCTCTTTTCTTTTTCTCTCCTCATCCCTCCTCCTTTGCCCCCCCCATCCCTGCCTCCCTCCCTCACCCCCCCCCCTGTCACCCTCATCCCACGATTTGCTGATGTCTCCAGGAGGGTGCAGGGGAAGCTGTGCCAAACTGATGGACTAGGGGGAATGTTGGTTAAGAGATGTTTCATGGTTTTCACTGTTTTGCTTTAACTAGTTTGTTATGTCATCAGCCAGTGTAGTGACTCTGTAGGTCTTTATGCAACTCTATTTCTTGCCTAGATCTGTGATATGTTACGTTTACAAGATTCTTGGGAGTTTTCTATTCCTCTGCCCACACCAGTCCTGCCCGTACGGGCACCATTTAATTGTTCACATCTACACATGCACCTAGGGCCTGGGGCTCCGGGGGGGGGGGGGGGGGCTGGGGAGACTCCCCGCTGGCCCGCGTTGGACACTCCCCCATTTAGGTTGACGCTTTTCATCCAGGTATACCTGGTGGGCGTTGAAGCAGCCACTAGCTGCAGTCTAGTTCTCCAGCTCCGCTGGACAGTGCTGGCTGAGAGTCCTTTCCCTCTCGGTCACACCCCCGTACGTCCCTTACCCCGTTAACTTACCGTGTTTCCCCGAAAGTAAGACAGTGTCTTACTTTCTTTTTATCCCCAAAAGCCCCACTAGGTCTTACTTTCGGGGTATGTCTTATATTGGAAAAAAATTGTCGAATTTTTTGTTTTAACCATAAAATTAACATTTATTAACAACCTGAACAGTATTGTATTCACCACAAAACAGTTTTATAAAAGGAAGTGCCAAGAATGTCTTGTTACAACATTGCATAACATGTAAAACAATGAAAAATGGTAAGAACGAACAGTGGAATACTGGAAGATAAAACAGATTTATGTGTGATACAGTACCACCTGCTGTATTTAATCCAGTGTGACACCTGCTGATACCCACTGGGTTACATACAGCAGATGATACCCCAGTATGCCAGTGTGTATGTTTTACTGATGTATGATTAATACTGTGTGCATTACCGTATTTTAAGCAGGAGGCGGCAGTGACAAGTGCAGGGGACGGCGCGGTGACGTATGGAGAGGGGGACGGCTCAGGCGTGGGCAGGAGGCGGCGCTCATTAAGATCAGAGGGAAATGGCAGACGCGGCGACGTATGGAGAGGGGGACGGTGCGGACGTGGGCAGGAGGCGGCGCGCAGCTAGATGAGAGGGAGGCGGCAATACCCCCGTGTTTCCCCGAAAGTAAGACATATGTCTTACTTTCGGGGTACGGCTTATATTAGCCGACCCCTCTGAAACTCCCGATACGTCTTACAATCGGGGGTGTCTTACTATCGGGGAAACAGGGTAGCAATACTACTCTCTACTGATACATTCTCCCACCCTCGCGTCTTTCCTCCCCTCCTCCACTCTTCTCCCCCCTCCCACCCCCGACTCGATCATGGATGTTTATATAATGTTTTATAGCAGCTCCTGATGAGTGGAAACAATCCACGAAACGCGTAGAGCTTTTACCAATGGATTTTTATGCCCCAACAACCAAGATTTTCTCATGGGTTTGATCTAATTAAATCATCAATTCATTTTAGTGGTTTTATATTATATATGCACGTTGGGATGTACTTTAGGTTGGTTACTATGTGTAATGATGCTATTGCAATATGAATTTTGTACAATAATGTTACTATAATATGAATTTGATTATGTTATTATCATGTATAAAGTTTTTTAATTTTACTTATTATAATATCGATTTACTATCAACCTATTTATTGATTGTACTATCTCCCTGTGCATTGCCATTAAATTTATTATTTTATTGATTGATTTAATTGACCCTTAGTGTTTTGTTTCATATAAAGTCCCATTGTTGCCCCCGCATTGCCCCTTCTTCCCCTTTGTTCTGTCGATCATGGATGTGCTCAACATTGTTACCCTCAATGCGAAGGGACTTAACGTCCCCGAGAAGAGACGCATGCTGCTAAACGACATGAAACGACAGAAAGCTGACATTGTCTTAATACAGGAGACACACTTTAGGGAAAACAAGTTCCCTATTTTGAAAAACAGATACTACCCGACAGTCTACCACTCCACATACACGGAGGCCAAATCTCGAGGGGTCTCCATTCAAATAGCGGCCAGAGTACCGTGGACTCTGTTAGACTTAACAAAAGACCCAGAGGGAAGGTTTTTATTCCTTAAAGGCCTGATTGGTGGTGTGAAGGTTACCATTGCAAACCTCAACGCTCCTAACAGCAGACAAGACCTGTTTGTGAAAAGACATTTAAACTTACTTCAAAACTTTACGGAAGGCCAACTGATCATAGGCGGAGACCTAAACATCCCCTTAATACCTGCAGAGGACACCTCTGCGGGGCTGTCCTCCGTCCCCCGCGGTGTGAGGAAGGCTGCCCACGCAGCCTTGCATGCCGCACAGCTGATTGATGTGTGGCGCCTCTTCCACGTTGGGGAAACGGGATTACACCTTCTTTTCTAGACCACACAACGGGTACTCCCGCATTGATTACTTCTTGATGCCACACAACCAACTTCAGGCAGTTAAAGGATCCACTATCAGGTCTATCACGTGGTCTGACCACGCCCCAGTTACATTACGTTATGCCTTGACCGACTTTTACAGGAGACAGAAGAAGCCATGGAGACTCAATGAGAGCCTCCTCCAGGATGCCGAGGTACTGACGGACGTGACGACAGAACTATCCCATTATTTCCACACTAACAATACCGGGGACTGCGATACGGGCCTAGTTTGGGAGGTACACAAGGCGGTGATTCGCGGGGTGCTGATAAAACACGGCGCACGACTTAAAAAACAGCGAACCGCTCAACTGTCCGAGTTACTCGGTAAACTTCAAGTTTTAGAAGCAAAACACAAAACAGACACCGACCACTCCCTTAGGTAGTGAGCTGGATACGATACGTACCCAGATAAACGATCTCCTCCACTTTAAAGCTAAGGCGGCGCTCCAGATCTCCCGTAAAAGAATCTACGAATCAGGTAATAAATGTGGTAGATTACTCGCGCAATCTCTGAAAGCCCAACGGGCGGCATCGTATATACCTCACGTTCTCTCTCCTTCGGGGACGCGAGAGACGCTACCCCAATAAATTACCAATACATTCAAGTCCTTTTACGAGAATCTCTATAACCTAGACGCAGCCCGTCCCTCCCCAGTACACATAGCCAATTACATAGCCTCTTCCAAGATGCCCGTCCTGCCGACGGAGGCGAGGGGCGTCTTGGAGGAACCTATAACATTGTCCGAAATACAACTGGCAATAGGTAATACCAAACGAGGGAAGGCCCCGGGTCCTGACGGCCTAACACTACAATATTATAAGACTCTACTCCCGTCACTTGGACATCATCTACTTCACCTTTTTAATGATCTTGCTAAGGGAAGCAAGCGCCATGAGGCCACGTTACAGGCCCATATAGCGGTGATCCCTAAAGAAGGCAAGGCCCCGTCTCAGTGCGGGAGCTACTGTACAATTTCCCTATTGAACACAGATCTTAAGCTTTTTACCAAAATCATAGCTACGAGGCTGCAGTTGCACATCCCCGACCTGATACACCTTGACCAGGTAGGCTTTGTCCTCACCAGGGAGGCTAGGGACAATACCACCAAAGTCCTGAACCTGTTGCATGCCGCCACCTTGGAAAACAGGCCGAGTATCTTTCTCAGCACAGACGCTGAGAAAGCTTTTGACAGGGTGAGTTGGGATTTCATGTCTGCCACACTGCGTCACATAGGACTGGGTAACAACATGTTACGATGGATCCATGCAATATACACAACACCGTCGGCCAGGGTCAGGGCCAATCGGGTACTATCCGAACCCTTTCTGATTACAAACGGGACGCGACAGGGCTGCCCGCTCTCACCCCTCTTTTTCGCGCTGACACTCAAACCATTCCTATGCCACATTAGATTAAACCCGAACATCACTGGTATTCCGGTTAAACATACCCAATATAAAGTGTCAGCCTACGCTGACGACTTGTTGTTCTCACTCTCCAACCCGGTGATATCCCTCCCGAATTTGATGCGGGAATTTGAAACATATGGGATGCTCTCGAATTTAAAGATTAACTTCACCAAGTCAGAGGCGATGGGCATAGGGATACCGGTGGCGCAGCTCAGCCACCTTCAAGCCAGCTTTAACCTGAAGTGGACAAACAGTGCCCTGAAGTACCTAAGTACATACATCCCTCATACACTCTCGAAACTGTACGAGCTTAACTTCCCACCATTATTATTGGAAATAAAATCACTTCTGACTCAATGGCAATCGGGCATGCACTCCTGGATAGGACGTTGCAACATCTTAAAGATGTCTATCCTCCCAAAAATCCTTTACCTGATGCAGGCCCTTCCCATACACCTACCAACCGCCTTCTTTAAACGGGTACAATCTGCATTCACAGAATTTGTCTGGGTGAAAAAAAAGACCTAGACTCGCCAATAAACTCCTTGTGCTCCCCAAATCGCACGGCGGACTAGCCCTACCGATTATTCGAGCCTACTATCAGGCTGTTCATCTGGGGAGGCTCATAGATTGGTGCCGCCATCAGGGAACCAAGCTATGGGCCAGGCTGGAACAATCCCAAAGTGTGATCCCGCTCAGGGGGGCGCCATGGTGCTACCCAGCACTGCCAGTGGAGATAAAACGCCACCCACTGATTGGAAACTCGGCGAGGGTCTGCGCTCTAATAATTTCGCAAGCATCCCTCACTTCCTCAAACTCACCCCTTTACCCTATTATAGGCAACCCCTTATTTACTCCGAGTCTGTATGATGGAGGTCTTCGGGGTCTGGGGGAGGCGGGCCTACATCAAGCCTCACACTTTAGTTCTGGTGGGCGCTGGAAAACAATGGAGAATTTCCCAGATCCTAAGGGCCTGTTCCGTCTAGACTTCCTGAGGACACTCCAACTAACACATTTCCTCTCTACGATCCCACCCCCCAAGGAAGACGCTCAGACGCTCACAGCCCTGGAGGTGCTATGCACTGACGCGGGTGCCCTTCCACACACACTTTCACTGACCTACAACCTTTTAAATGCTCCCTCAGCGGACTTTATTCCCCCGGGACTACTCAACTGGGAAAAAAAGAGTTAGCCTGCCAATTCAATGACACCAAGAGACAACGTATTCTCCGATTTACACATAAATCCTCTATCTGTGCCAAGATCCAAGAAACAAAACTACAAAATTCTCTCACGTTGGTATAGGACCCCTTCGCTACTCCACCAGCTCTACCCGAATACATCAGACCTGTGTTGGAGATGTCACACTGACAAAGGGACCATGCTACATATTTTCTGGTCTTGCCCTGAACTTGCACACTTCTGGAAAGTGGTACGTGAGACAGTACAACAATTCACGGCCCGGCCCCTCACAGACGACCCAGCATTCTTTCTCTTACACGCCTCCGATATCCCTGACAGGAAATACAAGAAATCAGTGATTCGCCACCTACTTGATGCCGCTAAGGCCTGCATACCACTCCAGTGGAAATCACCCCTTCCGCCGACCATTGACCTCTGGTTTCAAAGCACAAAATAGAGAGGAGACCTTCACTAAAATCTGGCAGGGCTGGAATGGGTTTATATACTCGGCTGAGGGCCAGGCCCTGAGAGGATCTGACACGGACACATAATGCCGCAGGCAGGGACAAAGACTTGTTGAGTATGGTGGCCATAGATAGAGGCCCCGTAACTGCAACTCCGACTGGTTATCTGAGCACTCCATGATCGAGTAACACACCTTGCTGCCCCCCCCCCCCCATACCTGATTCACCCCCCCCCCCTTTTTTCTTTTCCCCTCTGTCTTTCCCACTCCTATGCTTCATCTCCCCCTCCATATATTGGAAGTGGTTCCAATGTAGATACTAAGTTAGTTAAACTGGGAAGTGAGACCACGAGATGACGAGAATTCACGTCTCCACATGCTGATGTTTTTTCTTTTTACTCTTGAGGATAAGGCTAGCAGAGAATTGATGATGTATTACCTGTACTGCCTTTCTCTCTGTGGGATATGTGGAAAGTATGTAACCTGTTGGTCTATGTGGACCCATTTCCTGCTATAATTAAACAATTAAAAAAAAAAAAAAAAAATCATTACTAATCCATAAAAATCCATATAAAGTCTAAAATATACTGTATATGAGTATAAATAAATAGGTAATAAATTCAAAAATCTAAAAAAACAAAAAAACAAAAAACAAAACAAAAGGATACAATTACATTTTTATTTATATATAGAAACAAAGCAAATAAAAAAAAGAAGAGGGGGGAGTACATAGACTGGGAGATTGCTGTATAATTATTTTATCCAATATACAAAATAAATAAAACAAAAACACTTAAAACATTATCCAATTTATTCCATATGACTAGGAACATAGGGATAACACACCCAGGGGAACAAACAAGCCTAAGGAGGGGGAGGGGCCCACCCGGAATTACGGCTAAAACAATTCAAGTCAAATTCTATATATTTAACCCTTTGGGGGGATCGGACCCAAGTACTGTATCCAGCGGGACTCCACTTGGCTTAGCGCCCCAATAAAATGTCCTTAACTGCAATGTTTTTTGGTAGTTCCCCAAAACCTCAGACCCCTTCGGGTCACATCTACGATGAATTCCAAAAATGAAATAAGCCCAGGAGATCCACTGGGTCATTTTGTTCAGTGGATGGAGTTCATCGGGGGAGGGGGGGGTGGGGTCACTGCTCTTCTGCCGCTTGAAGTTTTTGGGTCAGGTCCGTTAGACACCCCTCAATGTCTTCTCTGCCGTGGTAGACACGATCCAGTCCCCGGGGGATGTTTCGGCAGGAGGACAGGTCCAGGTGGGTGAGGGACTGGCAGCTGAGGAGGACGTCTCTGCAGAGAGGAGAAGAAGGGTCAGTGCTCCACAGGGTGGGCAGAATACCACTACAAGCATCTATATTGGCGGAATGATCACCTGACAGCAGGGGGCGTGGCTCTCGTTCCCGAAAGGTTTAGCGATTGGAGGGTGTCGTTTCTGAGGGTGTCGCTTCCCACGCCACTTCCTTTGCACAGATTGAGCAAGGCCTCCGCCAAGTCCTCCTCTAGGTATCCATGACCCGTCAGGTCCAGTTCCTGCAGGCTGTGCCGCCATTTATGGGTCAGCAGATGGGACCCGGAAACCATCGACGAGGACACCATAGAGCTGCAGTACAAACCCAGGAAGAGGCGCTCCACATCTGACAAAGACCAGCAAAGATCAGACTCACAGAACCCAACAGAAGGCTACATACAGTGTTAGAAATATGGGGGGGGGGGGAAGGAGACAGATGAGGAGGAGAGGAGGGGAGAGACACGTCATCATTTCTGTGGGAGGTGGAAGGGGGTCCGTCGCCCTCCCCCCGCCTTTTCCCGGGTTCTCCCATCGGTTCACGGAGCCCGGGAGCGACGGATCCCACCACAGAAAGAGAGAGAGGAACCCACATGAGAGCGATGAGTATTTAGTCACTCCCACTACAGTCGTTGCTTTAAAGCGGGGGTCCGCCGGGACTCCGCGTTTTTTTATTTTTTTTTATAAAAGCCAGCAGCTACAAATACTGCAGCTGCTGACTTTTAAAATAATGACACTTACCTGTCCAGCGTGCCCGCAATGTCGGCACCCGAAGCCGATCTCTCGATCGTTTCTCGGGTGCTGCCGCCGCCATCTTGGGTATGGGAATCAGGAAGTGGAGCCTTTCGGCTTCATTTCCCGGTTCCCTACTGCGCATGCGCGAGCCGCGCTGCGCAATAAGGATGGTCCCCGCTGCCTCTGGGATCTGTGTGTTTTCCCAGCAGGCAGCGGGGCACTTGCGGAAAGGGGTGGGCACTTGCGGAAAGGGGCGTAATCTACGCCCCTTTCCGCAGAGAGCTATCCCGGAAGTGGGTGCAGTTACCTGGATTATCCAGGTAACTGCACCCCCCTCCCCCCTGAAAGGTGCCAATTGTGGCGCCGGAGGGGGGGAGGATTCCGATGAGCGGAAGGTCCATTTTAGGGTGGACCTCCGCTTTAAGTTAAAATCAGTATTTTTGCTAGAAAATGACTTGGATCCCCGAAAACATTATATATAATTTTTTGTTTTTTAAGCAGAGACCCTAGAGAATAAAATGGTCATTGTAACATTTTATGTCACACGGTATTTGTGCAGCGGTCTTTCAATCACAAATTTTTGGGAAAAAAATACACTTCAATAAAATAAGAAAAAAAAAAAAAAAAAAAAAACAGTAAAGTTAGCCCAATTTTTTTGTGTAATGTGAAAGATGATGTTACACCGAGTAAATAAGATACCCGACGTGTCACGCCTTAAAATTGGGCACGCTTGTGAAATGGCAACAATCGACAGTACTTTAACCACCTACGGACCGGCCGCCGTCGTTTTACGTCGCTACTTTGAAGAGGAATATCTTTGTTATGGCAGCAGCAAGCTACCCTAACCCCGGCATCCTCTTCTTCAGCGGGTTTTCTGCTTTCAGATAAAATTGGTCTCTGCGGTGGATTTTCCGTGAGATCACTTTTATTGGCGGCGGGAGAGGCGCCCCCCCCCTCCACCGCTACGGTGCCCTGGAGGCATCGGATGTTGTCCCTTGTGTGACATGGAGGAGACGAGTGAGGGGAAGATGGCCCCCACCCATCTCCACAGCATTTCAGGGCGGAAGCCACATCAAAAAACGTCACTTTTTCCCATAACTCTTAAAAAAAAAAAAAAAAAAAAGGGAATTTTTTTTTTTAAATGACATTCAATTAAATTTTTATTTTTTTGTATTTTAGTGTAAATATGAGAGGCGAGGTCTTTTTGACCCTCCAGATCTCACATAAAAGCAGTCCGGTCATACTTCTATTACAAGCGATGTTTACATTCCTTGTAATAAGAATAAAAGTGACAATTCTTTTTTTAAAAGAACAGTGTCAAAATAGAAAATAAAAGGTATACATATATATATATATATATAGAATGTTTGGGGGTTCTAAGGAATTTTCTAGCAAAAAGAAAACGTTTTTTAACTTGTAAACACCAAATCTCAGAAAGAGGCACAATCCTTAGCCCTTGTACACACGGTCGGAGATTCGATGGACAATGTCCGATCGGACCGTGTTGTCAGATAATACGACAGTGTGTGGTCTTCATCGGACTGTTTCCATCGGAATATCCGACGGACCAAGTTTTCCAGCTGGGTTATAAAAGTTTCCGACAACATGATCCGATCGCACTTTGTCCGATCATGTGTAGAGAATTCCGATCAGACAAAGTGCCACGCATGCTCAGATCAAATTCCTAGACCAAAGCTATTGGCTACTAGCCTGAACGTAGTCCCGTCATAACGAAATTACCTCATCACGTTCCGAACTATCGAACATTCTGACAACTTTGTGCGACCGTGTGTATGCAACAGTTTCGTACAAAATCCGTCGGACAAAATCCGACGTATTTGGTTGTCGGAATCTCCGATCGTGTGTACAGGGGCTTAAGTGGTTACAAGCTCCATAGGTGATGGTTTAAAAAAAAATTTCAGGTTGCATGTTTTGAGTTACAGAAGGAGGTCTAAGCCCTTGTACACACGGTCGGAGAATCCGTCAGAATGTGTCCTATCGGACCGTGTTGTCGGATAATCCGACTGTGTGTGGTCTGCATCGGACTGATTCCGTCTGACCAAATTTTCCAACTTGTTGGAAATATTTTCCGACCAACTGGGGCGATCGGACATACTCCGATCATGTGTAGAGCATTTTGATCGGACCAAGTGCCACGCATGCTCAGATCAAATTCCTACTTCAAAGCTATTGGCTACTAGTGTGAACGTAGTCCCATCGTAACTAAATTACGTCATCACGTTCTCAAAGATCGGATTTTTCGCCAACTTTGTCCGACCGTGTCTATGCAACAGTTTCGGACAAGATCCGACGGATTTGGTTGGCAGAATCCCTGACCGTGTGTACAGGGCCTTAGGGTGGCGACACCTCACACGTGTGGTTTGAACACTGTTTTCATTTGCAGGCGCCACTTACGTATGCGATCGCTTCTGCGCACAAGCTTGGAGGCATGGGGGGGGGGGGGGTGGGTTTGTTTTTGATCACTTATTGCTGTCACAAGGAATATAAAACATCCCCATGTGACATTAATAGGCAGTAAAAGGTACTCTTCATGGAGGGATCTGGGATCTAATAAGACCCCATAAGGTAGTATATAGACAGGCTGGGGCAGTATAGGGGCAGGCAGAGCGGCCCGGGGGGGGGGGGGGGGGGGGAGTTCTCATCATGATACACAAAACTGCTGGAATAAAAATCTTGGTCTTCAATTTGTCTTGGTAAATAGAATAGTAGGAGAGGCGGCCGTGGTTCAATTTGCTGCCCCTCTCAAAGTTCTCCCTGGGTCCAATGGACCCACTGGGACCCATGGTAGGGCCGGCCCTGGCCAACAGTGTGACCGCGAGGCCCACTTCTTACCCCCAAAAATCCCCATTTGTCTCCTATGCAGTTCTTAGCGGGACCCCCACACCGGAAATACGGGGGACGTGCTCTGGAGTTGCCCCGATACTGACCAGTACATGGGAGGGCCGACAATCCCTGTGGCGAGATCTTATAACATCCCCGCAGGTCTAGAACTCGCAGCTTCCTAGAATTTTTCAGCAGCCTCTGGAAGGCGGCGTCGTTGACAGAGGAGTAGAAGAAGCTGGCGATGAGTTCCTGCAGCTCAGGAAAACCAGGGGTATTAGTGGCAATTTTAGGTTCGGGTTTTGCCTGCCACGGGATGTTCACCAGTCTCAGCACCTGCAATGGAGAACAGAGGAACCTGAGAAGTAAGCTCATCATATGACCATCCCCCCAGCATGAACTGTAAAGAGGACCTGTCACCAACACAAGACATCTGAACACATTGGATGTAATGGAGTTGATCTCTCACTATAATGGCGTCCTTGTTTACCGATCAGCTGAAAAGGTGGCCAATCCCTCCTACAGCAAAAAGCATTTGGTTGCATGACAGAGATTTGGAATCCCAGAGCAGAAGTTCTACAGAACTGTATTTCAGAAGATCTTTTCATAGATTGGAATTTCAAGTAAAAAACACTTTGCTGGCACGCAGGCTTTTACGTCAGAAAAGGCTCCGTATGAAATGATTCTTCCCTACCCTGCCTCTTCCTTACACCCAAATCTTGGTGTTCTAGAACCCTCTTCCTTCTACCCAGGTCTCCGTCCAGGCTGCCCACCTTATATTCAGCACACGACTTCTCATTTCTTGCCAAAATCACTTCCTGTTAGCCTTCATAAACCAGTTAAACAAGTTCATTAGCGTTTATATACAGGATTCCCAGCTTCAAGATGGTAGATAAAATGTTGCGTTTCATTTATTAGTATGCTACTCTTTTTATGCTATTCGATACTGCAGTTTATCCGGCTGCCAACACGCCAAAAAAAAATGCCTGAAATCTGCCAATCCAGGATGGAATTCTCCATTGGTTGCACCTGCATTTCTGGTCCAACAACAACTATATTTCAGTAGGGTTCAGGTATACGGCGTATTATCTAGGTCTGTACAATGTGTGGTCACTGATAGCAAACATTTCCTATTTATTAACCACTTGCCGACCGCCTCACGGCGATATACGGCGGCAGAATGGCACGGGCAGGTAAAGCGACGTACCGGTACATTACTTGCCTCCCGCAGCCGGGGGGGGAGCGAAGGCGGTCGGCATAGTTGCGGGAGTGATCCGTGCTGAGGGGGGAGGCCACTCATTTGTGGCCACCCCCTCGTGATCACTCCCGGCCAATGAAACACTTCCTCTGCTGCTGTAATGTAAACAGCAGTAGAGGAAGTGATGTCATCTCTCCTCGTGGAGTCTTTTTGTTGGCTCCCATGGAGAGAAGACGTCCAAAGTGAGTCGCACAACACTACACATACAGTAGAACACTCCAGGCACACATTTCACCCCCTGTCACCCCCCTGCACCCCCTGTCACAGTGTCCCCATTAGCAGTTTTTTTTGTTTGTTTTTTTACTGTTTACTGCATTGGTGCATTGTTACTGTAATAACTGTTAGGGCAGTTAGATTTAGCCCCCTTTAGGTCTAGGATCCCCCCTTAATAAAGGTTTAACCCCGTAATCACCCCCCCCCCTCACCAGTGTCACTAAGCAATCGTTTTTCTGATCGCTGTATTAGTGTCACAGGTGACGCTAGTTATGCAGGTAGGTATTTAGGTTCGCCGCAGCTTTTTACAGCATCAGGGACCCCCATATACTACCCAATAAAGGTTTTAACCCCCTGATTGCCCCCTAGTTAACCCTTTCACCAGTGATCACCGTATAAGTGTTACGGGTGACGCTGGTCAGTTTGTTTGTTTTTTTATAGTTTCAGGGCAACCGCCATTGATTACCCAATAAAGGTTTAACCCCCTGATCACCCGGCGGGTGATATCAATTAGGATTTAGGGTCAGATAGGGTCTGCGTCGCCCCAGGCAGCGTCAGGTTAGTGCCAGTACCGCTAACACCCACACGCAAAGCATACATCTCCCTTAGTGGTATAGAATCTGATCAGATCTATACTAGCGTCCCCAGCAGTTTAGGGTTCCGAAAAAATGCATTGTTAGCAGGATCAGCCCAGATACCTGCTGGCACCTGCGTTTTGCCCCTCCGCCCAGCCCACCCAAGTGCAGTATCGATCGATCACTGTCACTTACAAAACACTAAACACATAACTGCAGCGATCGCAGAGTCAGGCCTGATCCCTGCCATCGCTAACAGGTTTTTTTGGTAGCGTTTCGATTCAGTCGCTAACAGCCTAGGTGATTTTTTACCTGTGAGTCTCACTAGTGTACCACTAAATTTGGAGTCCAAAATGGCAACGCGAAGGTTCACTAGTGAAGAGGCCTACGCGTTTCTGAGCATGACAGATAGTGAAGAGGAAGTCACTGATCTGTCAGATTCAGGCTCAGAAGACGATCCTGTAGAGGACAGCGGCTCCATGACAGATAGCTCCGACGACGGAGTTCTGTTCCCTACCAAGGTCAGGTGTACCAGACCCCAAACTTCTTCTGTTGAGGTGTAAGAACTGCAGGTCCCTCGTATGGAGCAGAGAGCCAGTACTAGAGCCGCTCATCCTTCTGGTGAACTGGCAAGCACCAGCGGCCTAGTATACCCTGGTCATACATCCAGAACTGCAGTAACACGTGGTGACGTGGCGAGTCCCATAAGTGCAGTTCAAGCTGGCGAGGTGGCAAGCACAAGCAGTGTCCCACTGCCACCAAGAAGACGAAGACAGGCCCGTCGTGCCCATAGTGCCCTTCCTGCTGCATTCACCAATCCTAATTGGGAACCCACCACTTCTGCAGCACCCGTACTTCCCCCATTCACTGGCCAACCCGGTATTCAGGTGGATACAGCTGATTTTACGTCACTTGATTTTTATTCGCTGTTTTTCACTGAAGATCTCTATAGATCTATTGTTGACCAAAGCAATTTGTATGCTGGTCAACACATCACCGCTAATCCCCAGTCCTCCTTTGCCAGAGATTGGAAACCAGTTACAGTTTCAGAATTTAAGATCTTTCTGGGTCTCTCCCTCAACATGGGCATAACTAAAATGAGTGAGTTGCGGTCATATTGGTCCACTGACCCAATTCACCATATGCCCGTGTTCTCCTCTTCCATGGCCAGGGTACAATACGAGCAGATCTTGCGGTTCATGCATTTCAGTGACAATGAACTTTGTCGTCCTCGTGGAGACCCTGAATATGATCGGCTCTACAAAATTCGGCCCCTCATAAACCACTTCAACCAACGTTTTGCAGACTTGTTTACTCCCCATCAAGTTGTCTGCGTTGATGAGTCCCTGATTACGTTTTCTGGTCGCTTGTCCTTCAAACAGTACATTCCCAACAAGCGTTCCAGATACGGGGTCAAGATGTATAAGTTCTGTGACAGGGCCACAGGTTATACATGTAGTTTTATGGTTTACGAGGGAAGAGATAGTCACGTAGAGCCGGAGAACTGCCCTGATTGCATAGGGAGCGCTGGCAAGATAGTGTGGGACATGGTGTCACCCTTATTCGGAAAGGGGTACCACTTGTACGTGGACAACTATTACACCAGCGTGCCACTGTTTAGTCACTGGTTTGATCATCAGATTGGAGCATGTGGCACCATGCGACCTAATCGCCGGGGCTTTCCCCAGCGGCTTGTAGAGTCCCGTCTTAGGCTGGGAGAGAGCCTGCTTGTGGTGTAATAATTTGCTCGCTATGAAGTGGAGGGATAATAAGAATGTTTTCGTTCTTACCTCCCTTCATGCAGACAGGACGGTCCAAATTACCCTTCTGGTTCACGAATATAATCTTAACATGGGAGGGATGGCGCCGTACCTAGTTGCCCGTAAGGCCAGACGCTGGTACAAGAAAGTGTCTGTTTATTTACTCCAATTGGCTTTGCTGAACGCTTATGTGCTACACAGAGCTTCAGGACGGACTGGATCCTTCCTTACATTCCAGGAAGATACCCTCAGAGCCCTTCTGTATCCAGACGGTGCTCCACCTCACCACCCCCAACCAAATGCAGTAAACCGGCTGCATGAGAGGCATTTTCCTTATGTCCTTCCGCGTACCCCTACCCAACAAGCCCCCCAAAGAAGATGCCATGTCTGCAGAATGCACGGATATAAGCGTGACACCCGTCATTATTGTGCCTCCTGTCCTGACAATCCTGGTCTTTGCATTGGTGAATGTTTTGAACGCTACCATACACTAGTGAAGTTTCAGCGTAGGGTACAGCATTGCACAGACTAGGCACACGTTCACAGGGTCTCCCAAGATGCCATATTCTATTCTGTGATGTTTTATTGTTATTATGGTTTATCATGTTTGCTTTTCAGGTATGCAATTGTTTTTATACGTTACTGTTTACTGTGCGTTTTATTGTTAACCATTTTTTGGTTTTCAGGTGCGCCATTCAGCTGCAGCGCGGGTTTATTATCTTGACAGCAACAGCGTTTGCTCCCACAATACATAAAGCCGTGACTCCAGCACTGTAGGAGGTGATTTCACCACCACAGTTAAAAAAAAAAAAGAAGAGCATATATACCGAAGCATGGGGGCAGCAGGGGCGGAGGAGCGATTTGCTCCTACCTTTTGGGGCGGATGCCCCCATGCTTCGGCGCATATAAATGGTGCATGTATGCCCACTATTAGAAGTGGGTGGATGAAGGGAGGTATTCTAATGGTGGGCATACCCACCAATCAATATCTTTTTTTTGTTCAGCCAACAGGCTGCATGGAAAAAAAAAAAAAAAATAAAAAAAAAAAGATTACAATGTATGCCCAACGCATAACCCCCCAAATGACCCCATTTTGGAAAGTAGACACCCCACGGATTTTTTTATAACAAAAAGTAGAAAATATATTTTTTTCAAAATTTTCGGTCTTTCCGTTTATAGCGCAAAAAATAAAAACCGCAGAGGTGATCAAATAACATCAAAAGAAAGCTCTATTTGTGGGAAAAAAAGGACGCAAATTTCGTTTGGGTACAACATTGCATGACCGCGCAATTACCAGTTAAAGCAGCGCAGTGCCAAAGTAATCTGGTCAGGAAGGGGGTAAATCCTTCTGAGGCTGAAGTGGTTAAGGACCGTGTAGGCAATGACACTCTAAATATAGTGATTGTTAAATTCTGTTGACTCCCCAGGCAAGATACAAGCTCCATTGATATACAAGTCTCTTCTAGAAAAGATGACATCCCGTCTGGTGGAAGTAATGGGCCATTGAGAGGTTCCTCTGATTTTACAGAAATACAAAAAAACATACGACTCTGACAATCACCGACCATATAATGAGGAGCTGCATTATTCTCCCTCACCTCCAGCTTGGGGCAGGAAATCTGAAACTCTTCGATGGGGAGCTGAAAGTCCATCACCTTTGAATCCAAGGGAAGATTCACCTCCAAAAGCCTCAGTTCTGGGCACCAGCCTTCCTGTTATTACAATATAGAAACTATAAAAGGTATGTAGGAGGTAAGGACAAAGAAAAGGAGGAGGATAGAGCTGGGGAGGGATATATAATGGAGAGGAGATAAGGGAAGGAGGAGGAGAGAAGTGGGGAGGGATATATAATGGAGAGGAGATAAGGGAGAGGAGGAGGAGGAGGATAGAGCTGGGGAGGGATATATAATGGAGAGGAGATAAGGGAAGGAGGAGGATAGAAGTGGGGAGGGATATATAATGGAGAGGAGATAAGGGAAGGAGGAGGATAGAGCTGGGGGGGGATATATAATGGAGAGGAGATAAGGGAAGGAGGAGGATAGAGCTGGGGGGGGATATATAATGGAGAGGAGATAAGGGAAGGAGGAGGATAGAGCTGGGGGGGATATATAATGGAGAGGAGATAAGGGAAGGAGGAGGATAGAGCTGGGGGGGGATATATAATGGAGAGGAGATAAGGGAAGGAAGAGGATAGAAGTGGGGGGGGGATATATAATGGAGAGGAGATTAGGGAAGGATGAGGATGGAAGTGGGGGGGGGGGGGGGGGTATATAATGGAGAGGAGATTAGGGAAGGAGGAGGATAGACCTGGGGAGGGATATATAATGGAGAGAAGATAAGGGAAGGAGGATAGACCTGGGGAGGGATATATAATGGAGAGAAGATAAGGGAAGGAGGATAGACCTGGGGAGGGATATATAATGGAGAGGAGAGAAGGGAAGGAGGAGGATAGACCTGGGGAGGGATATATAATGGAGAGGAGATAAGGGGAGGAGGAGGATAGACCTGGGGAGGGATATATAATGGAGAGGAGATAAGGGAAGGAGGAGGATAGAAGTGGGGAGGGATATATAATGGAGAGGAGATAAGGGAAGGAGGAGGAGAGAAGTGGGGAGGGATATATAATGGAGAGGAGATAAGGGAAGGAGAAGGATGGAAGTGGGGGGGATATATAATGGAGAGGAGATAAGGGAAGGAAGAGGATAGAAGTGGGGAGAGATATATAATGGAGAGGAGATAAGGGAAGGAGGAGGATAGAGCTGGGGAGGGATATATAATGGAGAGGAGATAAGGGAAGGAGGAGGATAGACCTGGGGAGGGATATATAATGGAGAGGAGATAAGGGAAGGAAGAGGATAGAAGTGGGGGGGGGGGGGGGGATATATAATGGAGAGGAGATTAGGGAAGGATGAGGATGGAAGTGGGGGGGGGGTATATAATGGAGAGGAGATTAGGGAAGGAGGAGGGATATATAATGGAGAGAAGATAAGGGAAGGAGGATAGACCTGGGGAGGGATATATAATGCAGAGGAGAGAAGGGAAGGAGGAGGATAGACCTGGGGAGGGATATATAATGGAGAGGAGATAAGGGGAGGAGGAGGATAGACCTGGGGAGGGATATATAATGGAGAGGAGATAAGGGGAGGAGGAGGATAGAAGTGGGGGGGGGGGGATATATAATGGAGAGGAGATTAGGGAAGGAGGAGGGATATATAATGGAGAGGAGATTAGGGAAGGAGGAGGATAGACCTGGGGAGGGATATATAATGGAGAGGAGAGAAGGGGAGGAGGAGGATAGACCTGGGGAGGGATATATAATGGAGAGGAGAGAAGGGAAGGAGGAGGATAGAAGTGGGGAGAGATATATAATGGAGAGGAGATAAGGGGAGGAGGAGGATAGACCTGGGGAGGGATATATAATGGAGAGGAGAGAAGGGAAGGAGGAGGATAGAAGTGGGGAGAGATATATAATGGAGAGGAGATAAGGGAAGGAGGAGGATAGACCTGGAGAGGGATATATAATGGAGAGGAGATAAGGGAAGGAGGAGGATAGACCTGGGGAGGGATATAGAATGGAGAGGAGATAAGGGGAGGAGGAGGATAGACCTGGGGAGGGATATATAATGGAGAGGAGAGAAGGGAAGGAGGAGGATAGACCTGGGGAGGGATATATAATGGAGAGGAGATAAGGGAAGGAGGAGGAGAGAAGTGGGGAGGGATATAGAATGGAGAGGAGATAAGGGGAGGAGGAGGATAGACCTGGGGAGGGATATATAATGGAGAGGAGATAAGGGAAGGAGGAGGAGAGAAGTGGGGAGGGATATATAATGAAGAGGAGATAAGGGAAGGAGGAGGATGGAAGTGGGGGGGGGGGGTATATAATGGAGAGGAGATTAGGGAAGGAGGAGGATAGACCTGGGGAGGGATATATAATGGAGAGAAGATAAGGGAAGGAGGATAGACCTGGGGAGGGATATATAATGGAGAGGAGAGAAGGGAAGGAGGAGGATAGACCTGGGGAGGGATATATAATGGAGAGGAGATAAGGGGAGGAGGAGGATAGACCTGGGGAGGGATATATAATGGAGAGGAGATAAGGGGAGGAGGAGGATAGAAGTGGGGGGGGGGATATATAATGGAGAGGAGATTAGGGAAGGAGGAGGGATATATAATGGAGAGAAGATAAGGGAAGGAGGATAGACCTGGGGAGGGATATATAATGGAGAGGAGAGAAGGGAAGGAGGAGGATAGAAGTGGGGAGAGATATATAATGGAGAGGAGATAAGGGAAGGAGGAGTATAGACCTGGGGAGGGATATAGAATGGAGAGGAGATAAGGGGAGGAGGAGGATAGACCTGGGGAGGGATATATAATGGAGAGGAGATAAGGGAAGGAGGAGGAGAGAAGTGGGGAGAGATATATAATGGAGAGGAGATAAGGGGAGGAGGAGGATAGAAGTGGGGAGAGATATATAATGGAGAGGAGATAAGGGGAGGAGGAGGATAGACCTGGGGAGGGATATATAATGGAGAGGAGATAAGGGAAGGAGGAGAATAGACCTGGGGAGGGATATATAATGGAGAGGAGATAAGGGAAGGAGGAGGAGAGAAGTGGGGAGGGATATATAATGGAGAGGAGATAAGGGAAGGAAGAGGATAGAAGTGGGGAGAGATATATAATGGAGAGGAGATAAGGGAAGGAGGAGAATAGACCTGGGGAGGGATATATAATGGAGAGGAGATAAGGGAAGGAGGAGGAGAGAAGTGGGGAGGGATATATAATGGAGAGGAGATAAGGGAAGGAAGAGGATAGAAGTGGGGAGAGATATATAATGGAGAGGAGATAAGGGGAGGAGGAGGATAGAAGTGGGGAGGGATATATAATGGAGAGGAGATAAGGGAAGGAAGAGGATAGAAGTGGGGAGAGATATATAATGGAGAGGAGATAAGGGGAGGAGGAGGATAGACCTGGGGAGGGATATATAATGGAGATGAGATAAGGGAAGGAGGAGGATAGACCTGGGGAGGGATATATAATGGAGAGGAGATAAGGGAAGGAGGAGGATAGACCTGGGGAGGGATATATAATGGAGAGGAGATAAGGGAAGGAGGAGGATAGACCTGGGGAGGGATATATAATGGAGAGGAGATAAGGGAAGGAGGAGGAGAGAAGTGGGGAGGGATATATAATGGAGAGGAGATAAGGGAAGGAAGAGGATAGAAGTGGGGAGAGATATATAATGGAGAGGAGATAAGGGGAGGAGGAGGATAGACCTGGGGAGGGATATATAATGGAGATGAGATAAGGGAAGGAGGAGGATAGACCTGGGGAGGGATATATAATGGAGAGGAGATAAGGGAAGGAGGAGGATAGACCTGGGGAGGGATATATAATGGAGAGGAGATAAGGGAAGGAGGAGGATAGACCTGGGGAGGGATATATAATGGAGAGGAGATAAGGGAAGAAGGAGGAGGATAGACCTGGGGAGGGATATATAATGGAGAGGAGATAAGGGAAGGAGGAGGATAGACCTGGGGAGGGATATATAATGGAGAGGAGATAAGGGAAGGAGGAGGATAGACCTGGGGAGGGATATATAATGGAGAGGAGATAAGGGAAGGAGGAGGATAGACCTGGGGAGGGATATATAATGGAGAGGAGATAAGGGAAGGAGGAGGATAGACCTGGGGAGGGATATATAATGGAGAGGAGATAAGGGAAGGAGGAGGATAGAACCGGGGAGGGATATATAATGGAGAGGAGATAAGGGGAGGAGGAGGATAGAACCGGGGAGGGATATATAATGGAGATGAGATAAGGGAAGGAGGATAGACCTGGGGAGGGATATATAATGGAGAGGAGATAAGGGAAGGAGGAGGATAGACCTGGGGAGGGATATATAATGGAGAGGAGATAAGGGAAGGAGGATAGACCTGGGGAGGGATATATAATGGAGAGGAGATAAGGGGAGGAGGAGGATAGACCTGGGGAGGGATATATAATGGAGAGGAGATAAGGGAAGGAGGAGGATAGACCTGGGGAGGGATATATAATGGAGAGGAGATAAGGGGAGGAGGAGGATAGACCTGGGGAGGGATATATAATGGAGAGGAGATAAGGGAAGGAGGAGGATAGACCTGGGGAGGGATATATAATGGAGAGGAGATAAGGGAAGGAGGAGGATAGAAGTGGGGAGGGATATATAATGGAGAGGAGATAAGGGGAGGAGGAGGATAGAAGTGGGGAGAGATATATAATGGAGAGGAGATAAGGGAAGGAGGAGGATAGAAGTGGGGAGGGATATATAATGGAGAGGAGATAAGGGAAGGAGGAGGATAGACCTGGGGAGGGATATATAATGGAGAGGAGATAAGGGAAGGAGGAGGATAGACCTGGGGAGGGATATATAATGGAGAGGAGATAAGGGGAGGAGGAGGATAGACCTGGGGAGGGATATATAATGGAGAGGAGATAAGGGAAGGAGGAGGATAGACCTGGGGAGGGATATATAATGGAGAGGAGATAAGGGAAGGAGGAGGAGAGAAGTGGGGAGGGATATATAATGGAGAGGAGATAAGGGAAGGAGGAGGATAGACCTGGGGAGGGATATATAATGGAGAGGAGATAAGGGAAGGAGGATAGACCTGGGGAGGGATATATAATGGAGAGGAGATAAGGGAAGGAGGAGGATAGACCTGGGGAGGGATATAGGACCCGTTTTAATGGAGATAACTCCAGAGGACACACCGCTATTCCGGCCATTATGGATTTCATATGAAGGCTGTAGGACAGCGACAGTCGCCGGAGTCGGGCTCCGTACATCTCCAGGAATCTTTGCACAGCATCGAATTGAACCTGAGGAGACAACACACCCATCACTACAAGATAAGAAGGTGAGGAAAATATCAGCTGACAGCGATCACAGTTAAGCCGTTTCCATAGTCAGACTCTGAATGGAAGAAAAAAAGTCCCCCATAACAAGCACTGCTGGTTCTGGGAGAGAAGTGTAGAGGGATATATAATGGAGAGGAGATAAGGGAAGGAGAGAAGTGTAGAGGGATATATAATGGAGAGGAGATCAGGGAAGGAGAGAAGTGTAGAGGGATATATAATGGAGAGGAGAGGAGTGTAGAGTGATATATAATGGAGAGGAGATAAGGGAAGGAGAGGAGTGTAGAGTGATATATATAATGGAGAGGAGATAAGGGAAGGAGAGAAGTGTAGAGGGATATATAATGGAGAGGAGATAAGGGAAGGAGAGGAGTGTAGAGTGATATATAACGGAGAGGAGATAAGGGAAGGAGAGGAGTGTAGAGGGATATATAATGGAGAGGAGATAAGGGAAGGAGAGGAGTGTAGAATGATATATAATGGAGAGGAGATGAGGGAAGGAGAGGAGTGTAGAGGGATATATAATGGAGAGGAGATAAGGGAAGGAGAGGAGTGTAGAATGATATATAATGGAGAGGAGATAAGGGAAGGAGAGAAGTGTAGAATGATATATAACGGAGAGGAGATAAGGGAAGGAGAGGAGTGTAGAGTGATATATAATGGAGAGGAGATAAGGGAAGGAGAGAAGTGTAGAGTGATATATAATGGAGAGGAGATAAGGGAAGGAGAGGAGTGTAGAGTGATATATAATGGAGAGGAGATGAGGGAAGGAGAGGAGTGTAGAGTGATATATAATGGAGAGGAGATGAGGGAAGGAGAGGAGTGTAGAGTGATGCACATGGTACCTTGGAGTTCTGCAGGTTGAGATTCTGTAACTGTGGACAGCAACGTCCTATAGACAGCAGGTCCTCCACAGTCACCTGATTACAATGCGACAGCGTAAGAGACGACAGCAGGGGGCAGGACTGCGACAAATTCTTAAAATAAAACAGAAAAGACAGTGAGAATCAGGATACGAGGCAAAGATGTCAGGACATAAATTGTGTGTGTGGGGGGGGGGTGGGGGTGAAGACAATGGGCATTTTTTTGAGAGTTAGTGACAGGATGGAGGCCCTGTGGCATCTGGAGACATTTAGAAAACCATCTTGGCATCTAGAGACAGACATGGACCCTTATGACAACTGGGATCAAGTGGAGAGGCCCCAGTGGCTTCAGGGTACAGGTGGGGAGACCCCTGGCTTTTGAGGACAGGAAGACAGCCCTGATGGGCTGTGTGGGACACACAGGAAGTTCCTATGGCATCCAGGTACAAAGGTCCCTATGGCATGCGTGGAGACGTAGGAGGAACCCATGGCACAGAGGAGAAGCTGGAAGGCACCTGTGGCATGTGGGGACTGGCAGGAAGTCACTATGGCATCCAGGGACAGGAGCAAGGACCCAGTGGCATTGGGGGAGAGATAGGAGGGACCCATGGCTCCCAGTTGTAGGAGGGAGGCACTCATGGCATGTGGAAGCATGCAGGAAGTCCCTATGGCATTCAAGGACAAGTGTGAGTGTCCTGTGGAATCTGGGGAGAGGCACCCATGGCACCAAAGGGTAGGTAGGAGGCACTCCTTCACCCCCGGGGATGGGGGGTAAACAATCGCACTTACCTGTAGTACGAGAGACACAAAACTCTTCCATTGATGAAGGGAAAAGTCAGAGACCTGAGGAAGCCTAGAAGAGAGAAACTACATTACAGACATCAGCAATGAAGGTGAGGACATGGTTACCAACATTCCAAACACATATAATCTCTAATGTATGTATCAAAAAGCGGTGATGGAGATAATAAGTAATAAAAGTAATATTAGTAATAAAACGGGGCCTCGGTACTCTCGGCTTCTCCCGCTCTTCTTTATTTCAGGTATTTCATGGTCTTAAGAAAGCTTACAGATCGCAAAATAAACAGCCATTGGCCAGATGAATTTTAGTGTTTTTTAAAATAAGATTTTTGTACTTTCCATTAAATCTTTTTCTTGGATTCCACTGACGGCCAAAGGACTTCTTACACCATTGGGTTATTCTGCCGGCTAGAGGATTGGATACTGGCAAAACAGAAAGAACGCAAGCCAGTCTCCAATATAAACGTTCTCTACCCAGCGTGCCTCCGTTTTGTAAGCAAGCAGTACAAGGGCAATCTGTGCCCCCTACAGAGGGGTGCAACCTGTGCCCCCTACAGAGGGGTGCAATCTGTGCCCCCTACAGAGGGGTGCAATCTGCGCCCCCTACAAAGGGGTGCAATCTGCGCCTCCTACAGAGGGGTGCAATCTGTGCCTCCTACAGAGGGGTGCAATAGCGCCCC
Organism: Lithobates pipiens; assembly: GCF_037356315.1. NCBI lineage: Eukaryota > Metazoa > Chordata > Amphibia > Anura > Ranidae > Lithobates > Lithobates pipiens. The sequence goes on from NW_027507764.1 coordinate 685,968, forward strand.
CTACAGAGGGGTGCAATCTGCGCCCCCTACAGAGGGGTGCAATCTGCGCCCCCTACAGAGGGGTGCAATCTGCGCCCCCTACAGAGGGGTGCAATCTGCGCCTCCTACAGAGGGGTGCAATCTGCGCCTCCTACAGAGGGGTGCAATCTGTGCCCGCTACAGATGGGTGCAATCTGTGCCCCCTACAGAGGGGTGCAATCTGCGCCTCCTACAGAGGGGTGCAATCTGTGCTCTCTACAGAAGGGTGCAATCTGTGCTCTCTACAGAAGGGTGCAATCTGTGCCCGCTACAGATGGGTGCAATCTGTGCCCGCTACAGATGGGTGCAATCTGTGCCCGCTACAGATGGGTGCAATCTGTGCCCGCTACAGATGGGTGCAATCTGTGCCCGCTACAGATGGGTGCAATCTGTGCCCGCTACAGATGGGTGCAATCTGCGCCTCCTACAGAGGGGTGCAATCTGCGCCCCCTACAGAGGGGTGCAATCTGCGCCCCCTACAGAGGGGTGCAATCTGCGCCCCCTACAGAGGGGTGCAATCTGCGCCCCCTACAGAGGGGTGCAATCTGCGCCCCCTACAGAGGGGTGCAATCTGTGCCCCCTACAGATGGGTGCAATCTGTGCCCGCTACAGATGGGTGCAATCTGTGCCCGCTACAGATGGGTGCAATCTGTGCCCGCTACAGATGGGTGCAATCTGTGCCCGCTACAGAGGGGTGCAATCTGTGCCCCTCAATGGAGCCAAGAAAGATTTTGCAGTACGTACAAAATTCTTATTTTCTTTGTTTATTAAGGGACACAGGAATTCTTAAAATATTGTGACATCTAAAAGCAGTTCAACTGGAGGGTTGAGCAAGAGCCACTAAAATATCCTAAACAAACTTGGAACTTAGTAGAAGTCAGTCCAATGCCCAAATCACAACCATGTGGGGAGAAGGATGAGCAAAATGGGGGACTAACAAGGGATTCCGGGAGGGTCTATATGGCATTCCAAACCAGAACAGGAACTGCTATAAATGGAAACACTTCCTGATGGGCCTTCAGTCTGAACCAACAGGGGCTGAGAGTCCACCCCGCAATCCATCCAATAAATAGATAAAACAACCCAAAACCTAAAAACAAAAAACTAGATCAAAAATGGCAAGTGAGGTCAGCCAAACAGACCAAAAAGGGACAACACACAGAACAGGTCCCTTAAGAAAAACAGAGGACAAGTCTGGGAAAATCATTGATCCAACTTAGAAAAGGCCCGAGCCGTAAACGCCCCAATTAAAAAAAAATGAAGCAGGGAAGTGATAAAAGGGGTTTCCTAGCCAGACACAACCATAAAATGCACGATATCAGATATGGGAAGTCCCAAAATTCAGCTTGACTTAGTTACTCCATCTTCTAAGAAACACCCCCAGGATGGGTTGAAAGAAAAAAAAAAAAGCCATCTCAAGCTGGTGGATGAGGACATCAGCTGATCAAGTGACATCAATGGTCAGTTCTGCGAAGATAAAGGAACCCCACCTCAATATAAAGGCCCCATTGTCTCTTGAGCAGGTCTCACACAGTCCTTCAGACATATCCTTTAACCCAGTGGTCACCAACCCCGTCCTCAGGGCCCACTAACAGGCCAGGTTTGCAAGATAACTGAAATACATAACAAGTGATATAATGTGCTGCTCAGTGATTGCCGTATTCTAGTCTGCATCTCCCCCAAGCTAATACATAAATCATGGCCTGTTAGTGAGCCCCAAGGACGGGGGTGATGAGGACCACCACTTTAACCCATAGGGGATGCCAGTGAAGGTTCCTGCTGACAGATCTAGAAGTTACCAGATCATCCAGCAATGGGTATATCCTGCCATGGAAGGAGGAGCACCCTAGTGCGAAGTCCTCACACACCAATGAGGAGGCCAACCTTAAAGGAGATCCAGATGGTAAAGTTTTGCCTCCAAGCCAGACAGCATGGTGGGGACCCTAAAACTACAGATCTCTCAGTAGGAGAAGTCCATTCCAAGATGAAGGGAGAAGGTACCTTACTCACCCCTCAGTGTGAGAAAAACGTAGAAAACCTGCTAGGAAGGTGAACCTGGGATATTCTACCTGCTGCAAAAATGGATAAAGGGAAGATCCCCCTAAAGAGGACAGTGGTGCACAAGCTCAACAGAGACTGGAAATCTTGACCAAAGGGTCAAGTTGAGGCAACACTTCCATTGAAGACCCACAGGTATCTGAAGCAGTCACAGAGGTAGAGTCTGATCGCAGGTTACTGGTGATAGCCGCTCTGAGGGTGGTAAGCCACCCGAGTCTTGAAGACCGACCCCCTTCAGTGAGGGTCTTCTAGTCATATCACGTAGGGATGGAAGAAAGGACACTATGAAAAATCTAGGAAAAAAAAAGGGCAGGCAAGAATAACTGGAGCAGCCAGAGAACTCTGAGAATCCCGGTCCATATCACAAAAAGGGAAAGTAGGAACTGAACATCTAGAACCTTGAGGGTCGGGAACTCTCTTAACAGAGGAAGAAGGTTGAAGGGTACCAGGTGCTGCAAGGATACACACAACTATCATGGAATGGGGAGGAGGGGGGGGGGGGGGGGTCGCCCCCATGTGTGGCAACACTGCACCTGACAAGTTCTCATTAGGGTAAGAACACAGATCCAGAGCACAGAGAGCCCAAAGCAGCCCGATAAGTGACCTTGTTAAGTGCAAGTAAACCCCCTTATCGTTTTCAGCCAAGGAAGCCGCCATCTTTGCTGCTGTTTAATCTACAACTACCATGATGCTGCACATGTGATCAGTTATGACGCCAGCCATTGGATGGTTTGACAGTTTGGTTGAGAGCACAACCAATGGGAGCGTTACATTTCCGGCATTTGTGTCAGAAATGAAACTGTTTTATGGATGGGTTTACTTGCGCTATAAGTGTAGCAACACCCAAAGACAAAGAGCTGTTAGAGAGGCATCAAGGGTTTAGTCAGGCAGCAAGCAGAGCAATCCAGTCCTTAAAAAGGTTAACTATCCAACGATCCATCAAGATGACCAAACTGCCCCCCCACTTTTAGAAATAGTAGGGCATCTTCATGTACAAGGATTAAAGGATAAATCCACCCCAACACTAAAATCTCTAGATCGATAGACATCCACGATCGAATGCCCCGTACACACGGTCGGATTTTCCGACGGGAAATGTTGGATGTGAGCTTGGTGTCAGAAATTCCAACCGTGTGCAGGTTCCATCGGACATTTTCCGTCGTAATTTCCAACAAACAAAATTTGAGCTCTGGATCTCAAATTTTCCCAACAACAAAATCCATTGTGGGAAATTCCGATCGTGTGTACACAATTCTGACGCAACAAAGTTCTACGCATGCCCGGAATCAAGCAGAAGAGCCACACTGGCTATTGAACTTCAATTTTCTCAGCTCGTCGTACGTGTCGTACGTCACAGCGTTCTTGGCGTTCGGAATTTCCGGCAAGATTTGGGTGACAGTGTGAATGCAAAACAATTTTGAGCCAACATCCGTCGTAAAAAATCCCATGGATTTTGTGGTCAGAATCGTGTGTGCGAGGCATTAGACCGACATAATCTGTATACATCCGACCCGATCCCACGCTGAGCTGTCAGCGGCGGTTTCCATGTGTAGGCGGGTGCAGAGGACACAGCTAACAATGAAAGCCCCAAAGTAAGTCTGTGAGTGACGTCACTTCCCATTCATTTCACAGCCGTTGTCGGCTGTGTCCTCTGCAGCGCTTCCACCGCTGAAAAACAGACTGGATCTCCTTAAAAAAAGTATGTATAGAGATTTCTTCTTTACAGGTTAGATAACTTAAGTCTAAGCCCTTGTACACACGGTCGGAGATTCCGACTACCAAATGTGACGGATTAATTCCGGAAGAGGTCCGGAAGTGAAGTTGCATACACACGGTCGGACTAAGTTGTCAGAAAATCCGATTGTACATAACGTGATGTTATTTTGTTAGACGGGAGTACGTTCAGGCTAGTAGCCAATAGCTTTGGTCTAGGAATTTGATCTGAGCATGCGTGGCACTTTGTCCGTCGGAGTCGGCTACACATGATCGGAGTATGTCCGATCGGAGCATTTTGACGGAAAATTTTACGGAAAAGTTGGTCCGTCGGATATTCCGACGGAAACAGTCCAATGGAGACCACACACAGTCGGATTATCTGACAAAACAGTCCGATAGGAAACATTCCGTCGGAATCTCTGACCGTGTGTACAAGGGCTTAGATTGTGGATGTCTGTAGATGTAGCAATTTTAGTGTTAGGGTGGACTCCCCCTTTAATAGAGGGAATAGCTGACCTTGCGGGAAGAGGTTTTCTGAAGCTGTACATGAAACAAATGCTGAAGAAGAAGGGTAAGAAATGGGCTCCTTTGACCCCTCTACAGAAGTCCTATTATGGGGCTACAGCCACCAGATGCATGGATACTGACCGTGTCAAGAGCAGGACTGATCATGCCAAACACGCAACCATATTGCCCTATGCATTGGAACAGCCATCAGTCCCAAGCAAGACACTTGTTTTGATGCTTGCAACAAAGCCTTTACAGTTAAGTGTAAGGCTCCAGACATTTGTTCCAATCATTTGGTGAGACGTGAACCTATGCCAGCTATGGAGGGGTCCTCTTCAAGAGATCTCACCCACCCTAAAGTGGACCTTCCGCTCATTGGAACCCTCCCCCCCTCCGGCGTCACAACTGTCCCCTTTCAGGGGGGAGGGGGGTGCAGGTACGTGTACAGTACAGGTATCTGCATCACTTCCGGCGTAGATTCTGCAGAATCCACGCCCCTTTCCGCAGAATCTATGCCCCTTTCCGAAGGTCCCCGCTGCCTGCTGGGAAACACACGGATCCCAGAGACAGCGGGGACCATCCTTATTGCGCAGCGTGACTCGCGCATGCGCAGTAGGGAACCGGGAAATGAAGGCGCAAGGCTCCACTTCCTGATTCCCATACCCAATATGGCGGCGGCAGCACCCGAGAGACGATCGAGAGATCGGCTTCGGGTGCCGACATCGTGGGCGCGCTGGACAGGTAAGTGTCATTATTTTAAAAGTCAGCAGCTGCAGTATTTGTAGCTGCTGGCTTTTTAAAAAAAATAAAAATAAAACGGCGGACTCCCGGCGGACTCCCGCTTAAAAAAAAAAAAAAAAAAAAAAAAAAAAAAAAAGGGGGAGGAGGCAACGCATCGCCTCCATGGCAACCAGCGCAGCTCCACTGCTGTGCGACTGCAGGTCTACCTCCCCTCTGTAGAACATACTGGCACACAGTGAGGATGAGAAAGCCGAGTGAACAGCAGAAAGCGGTTCCTTTACAAAGGTCTGTTGGAGAAGGAGGTCTACATTGAAGGGTTCAAGATTGTGTTTGATACCCATGAGGAGCATGCAAGTGCAGAAGTGTATAGATTCTAAATCCCAATAATGAGGTTTTTATTGCGCTGAGGTGTTGCGCTTCCTTTTCTTGTACAGATTGGTCACAGACCTTGCTGAAGCAATCAAGGGGTGGCTGCACAGATCCCGGCATTTTCAAGGCTGCATTGCTGGATATGGAATTTCTGGCTGGAGACGATAGCAGATTGGTTGCTCTCAGCCATTCTGTCAAGGTTTGGCAATAATCAGGCAGAGGCCCACACCTGTTACTTCAAAATAGGATCTAAGGGAACTTGACTACCTATCAGTAAAATCTTTAAAATGTAATCACACCATCCAGGCACTTATTGGTGAGTTTCTTCTGGTAGACCACTAGAGAATCTATGGTGGATGAAGACCAGCGAGCTCTAAACAACTATGAAAAGCTCCAATTGCTCCAATTATTGAACACAAGTGGCCAGGAAGTCCAGGATACGGGGGAGGCTGCAGCCCTGCCGGATGGAGCAGAGGCAGACTCCAAAGCAATAATATTGGACACCCAAGGTTTCCGGGTTATGGGCATTGGTTCCTTCCGGGAATATCAAATAAATGTTCCCACAACCAATAAGGAATTATGGGCTGTAACCACCCATGGCAGCAGCAATGTCCTCTGTGCACGGCAAACCAATTCACAACTATACCCAATGAGAGCCTCTCGTAGTCACAAACCCAGGCAGTTGGTGCTGGTAGGATGTTCAGGTGGTGCGAAGGACACATTGCAGGCTAGTCCAGCATGTCCAGTAGAGTCCAGCTACAACCTGTAGGAGATATATATATATATATATAGCGTATGTGTCATTTATTTTCAGTGCCTTGCAAAAGTATTCACCCCCCTTGAACTTTTCAACCTTTTGCCACATTTCAGGCTTCAAACATAAAGATATAAAATTTTTATTTTTTGTGAAGAATCCCCAACAAATGGTACACAATTGTGAAGTGGAACGAAATCTATTGGATTTTTGAAACTTTTTGAACGAATAAAAAAAATGAAAAGTGGGGCGTGCAAAAGTATTGGGCCCCCTTGCGTTAATACTTTGTAGAGCCGCCTTTTGCTGCGATTACAGCTGCAAGTCGCTTGGGGTGTCTCTATCAGTTTTGCACATCGAGAGACTGAAATTCTTGCCCATTCTTCCTTGCAAAACAGCTGGAGCTCAGTGAGGTTGGATGGAGAGCGTTTGTGAACAGCAGTTTTCAGCTCTTTCCACAGATTCTCGATTGGATTCAGGTCTGGACTTTGACTTGGCCATTCTAACACCTGGATACGTTTATTTGTGAACCATTCCTTTGTAGATTTTGCTGTATGTTTGGGATCATTGTCTTGTTGGAAGATAAATCTCCGTCCCAGTTTCAGGTCTTTTGCAGACTCCAACAGGTTTTCATCCAGAATGGTCCTGTATTTGGCTGCATCCATCTTCCCCTCAATTTTAACCATCTCCCCTGTCCCTGCTGAAGAAAAGCAGGCCCACACCATGATGCTGCCACCACCATGTGTGACAGTGGGGATGGTGTGTTGAGGGTGATGAGCTGTGTTGCTTTTACGTCAAACATATCGTTTTGCATTGTGGGCAAAAAGTTGGATTTTGGTTTCATGTGACCAGAGCACCTTCTTCCACATGTTTGGTGTGTCTCCCAGGTGGCTTGTGGCAAACTTTAGACCAGACTTTTAATGGATATCTTTGAGAAATGTCTTTCTTCTTGCCACTCTTCCATAAAGGGCAGATTTGTGCAGTGTACGACTGATTGTTATCCTATGGACAGACTCTCCCACCTCAGCTGTAGTTCTCTGCAGTTCATCCAGAGTGATCATGGGCCTCTTGGCTGCATCTCTGATCAGTCTTCTCCTTGTCTGAGCTGAAAGTTTAGAGGGACGGCCAGGTCTTGGTAGATTTGCAGTGGTCTGATACTCCTTCCATTTCAAAATGATGGCTTGCACAGTGCTCCTTGGGATGTTTAAAGCTTGGGAAATCTTTTTGTATCCAAATCCGGCTTTAAACTTCTCCACAACAGTATTACGGACCTGCCTGGTGTGTTCCTTGGTCTTCATGATGCTCTCTGCGCTTTCAACAGAACCCTGAGACTATCACAGAGCAGGAGCATTTATACAGAGACTTGATTACACACAGGTGGATTCTATTTATCACCATCAGTCATTTAGGACAACATTGGATCATTCAGAGATCCTCGCTGAACTTCTGGAGTGAGTTTGCTGCACTGAAAGTAAAGGGGCCGAATCATTTTGCACGCACCACTTTTCAGTTTTTTATTTGCTAAAAAAGTTTAAAATATCCAATAGATTTCGTTCCACTTCACAATTGTGTCCCACTTGTTGGTGATTCTTCACAAAAAATTTAAATTTTATATCTTTATGTTTGAAGCCTGAAATGTGGCAAAAGGTTGAAAAGTTCAAGGGGGCCGAATACTTTCGCAAGGCACTGTATGTCTATCAATATATATATTCCTGAATGTAGATGTATAATCAGGTAGCTGTCTATTTACACATTACAAAGGAAATAATAACAATTGATAGAACTATAATGAAAAACATACCAATTGATAAAATGGGCACCTGTTTGCTGTCCTATGAAAAACAAAGGTTGTAATGGAGGAGAAAGTTTCATTGATGTTCCCAAACATGTGACAGCAAAATGTAAAGTAAAAAAAAGATATAGAAATTCTCGTTTTGGAATATTACTAATTACTAATAGGGTCTTCCGGTTTGTGGATTTCTGCAGATCTCTCACTTCTTGCTGCCCAATTCTACAACCCGTCTAATGCCGCGTACACACGAGCGGACTGTATGGCGTATTTAGTTCATCATACAATCCGACGGACAGTCCGTCGTACTTTCCACTGAACGGACTTGACCACACACGGATACCCAAACAGTCCGTCGAAAGCGTGCGTGATGACGTGTACAGCACGTACGATGGGACTAGGAAATGACGTACGCTCCAATACACAGCAATGCACCCTTCTGCCGTGTAAATCCTTTCTGAGCATGCGTCATTCTTAGTCCGTCCAACTAGCCTACTCACGAGCGGATTGTCCGCTGAAACCAAAGTACGACGGACAGAATTTCGAAAAATCCGAAATACTTAGTACGCCAGACTGCACGCTGAAAAAGTCAGCTGAAGCCCACACACGAGCGGACTGTCCGCTGAAATGTGTTTCGACGGACTAAGTACGCCATACAGTCCGCCCGTGTGTACGCGGCATAACATACACTTAAGGAAGCCCCAGAACTGACCGTTGCTGGATGAGCGCTTCAATCGTCTTCATCACCCGTTTCTGGGTTCTCGGCGGATCGGTGATGCCTGGAAGGACACAGCAGCGACTCACCGTCACGCGACGCCAGAGGTCCCGACTGGACGCTACCTGTCGCCATAGCCGACAAACCTGGGAGAGCCTGCAGAAGAAAGGGGACACAGGGGGATAAGAGGCGAGGAGGAGGAACACCCGGGACACATCCGTCGTCTTGTGTCCTCACCTGCATAGAATGGGCACCGCACCCTCACTGTCTGCCAGTAACCTGAAGACCCGATGTAAGATCTCCACCGGGATGATAGAGCCCCAGCAAAAGTCGGCAGTGACATCTTCCGTGTCCATCGATACCTCCTCGCTGCCTCTATTCTGCGCACACACCGTTTCATCTAGATCGGTGTTGGAGTTCAGGAGCAGCATGTCCTCGTCTGTGTGGTGGATGTAATAGGAAGGTCCCGCATTTTGGATTTCTCCCCGTTCCTGGAGCGTTTTGTGGAGCCACCGCGCTATGCCGAGTCTTTTTCGCAGAAAGACATCTAAAAGAAATAATAATAATCATAATAATCATAATAATAATACTTCCAATAAAAGGGGGACATCTGAAAGGAGAGAATACTAATATATTGATAGAATAATTGTAAAATTCCTTTCCTGGAGTCTACTATAGACACAGAAAGTCTTCTGCCCCGTACACACCATCGGACTTTCCGACAAAAAAAAAAACGGCGATTTTCTGTTGGAAGGACGTTGGCTCCGACTTGTCTTGCCTACACACGGTCACACAAATGTTGTAAAAGGAATAGAAAAAAGTAGTTATTCCTGCGCTGCCTTTGATTGGGTGATGGATTGTGGAACTGCTGTGTACACCGAAATGAATCAAACCGAATCCAACAGATTTTAACAGGGTGGGGGGGGGGGGGGGGGTGTTTGGCGTCGCGCTATTCTAATACAGAACACTGGTCAGGAAGGGGTTCTAAGCCCTAAACTTCCTGGCTCATAGAGGAGAAAGTTTGGAATAAGTCCTCAATAGATATAAGAATGACTAAAAAAAATATATTACGTCTAAAACTATGTGAAGTGAGAGTAAGGTAATGTAAAATGTCAGCTAAATAATGCAATAGTAGAGAAAAATAGAAATATAGAAAATTGCAGAATATATAAAGAAAAATATTAAGATAAATAAAATAGTAAAAGCACTACAGAGGTGTCTGTGCCCGGACTACAGACGTGCAGAAATAGTTATTGTAACTTAAATTGACTCTAATTGGCTCAATGTTCTGACTTTATGTCCTCCTCTCCAGTCTTTTATGTACGGTTCTATTCCCCAAAATGTTTAAATGTGAGGGGTCTTTGTACAGTACAGTAAACAATGTTTGGAAACGCTGCGTTTGTCGTATCCTTTTGAGGATGTTTTGGACATGTTCCTTGATCCGCAATCTGAATAGCCGTTTAGTCCGTCCCACATATTGCAGGCCGCAGGTGCATTCTAGCATGTATACGGCCCCCTCTGTATTACAACAAATGAACATTTTTTATTTCATATTTTTTATTTCATATGTGTTCCCTGTACTATTTGATTTAACCACTTCCCACCCAGGCCAATTCTGACATTTCTCTCCTACATGTAAAATTCCAAATTTTTTTGCTAGAAAATTACACAGAACCCCCAAACATTCTGTGTAAAGTTAGCCCAATTTTTTCGCATAATGTGATAGATGAAGATACACCGAGTAAATAGATACCCAACATGTCACGCTTGAAAATTTGCACGCGCTCGTGGAATGGCGCCAAACTTTGGTATTTAAAAATCCCCATAGGCGACGTTTTAAATTTCTTTACTGGTTACATGTTTTGGGTTACAGAGGAGGTCTAGTGCTAGAATTATTGCTCTCGCTCTAACGTTCGCGGCGATACCTCACATGTGTGGTTTAAACACCGTTTTCATATGTGGGCGGGGCTTACCTATGCGTTCGCTTCTGCGTACGAGCTCACGGGGACAGGGGCGCTTTACTTTTTTTTTTATTGTTAATTTATTTTTGTTTTTTTAGCTTTACACTTAAAAAAAATAAATAAAAAATTGATGACTTTTATTCCTATTACAAGGAATGTAAACATCCCATGTAATAGGAATATGGCACGATCGGATCCATTTACAGTGAGATATGGGGGGGGGAGGGGGGGAGGTCAATAAGACCCCACATCTCACCTCTAGGCTGGGAATAAAAAAAAAAAAAAAAAAAAAAAAAAAAACGATCCTGGCTTCCTAGCCAGATTGGCGCCGTTAATTTGAATACAGAGGCCGGCGTGTGACATCATAACATCATGCCCGGTCTCCGAACGATCATAGAGACTCCGGGGACGATCTTGTCCGCCGGAAATCTCTATGGTAACTTGCGTGGGCCAGTGGACTCTGTGACCGACTCACCGATGGAAACGGTGAGTCGGTAGAAGCACCGGAGGGCGGCGGGAGGGGGGCGCCCGTAAGAACGATCAAGCAGCGGAACAGCCGCTATGATCGTTCTTATGGTGCAGGGAATCGCCGGCTGAAAACGCCGATATCTGAATGATGTCGGTGGCCTTCGGCATCACTCAGATATAACCCCCGAAAGCCCATGACGTCACATGACGTAGTGTGGGAACCAAGTGGTTAAAATCTAATTTCTTGTGGTTGGAGCGTCTTGTTCTTGTACAAGATAGTGTAACCATTGAGGACTATTCCACACAAATGTCGGCCAACAATTACCAACTGTAGTGACGGTACAAGACCTACGTGATTTCTCCGTTACGAACGCCGGTTTTACAAGACCGAGCGCTTCCGGCTCGTACTTGATATTCCGCGAGCACGTGTGGACTTTTTTGTCCGACGGACTTGTGTACACACGATTGGAAAGAGTCCGGCAACAAACATTTGTTGGGGCGGAAAATTTGAGAACCTCCACACAATAAATCATCGGACTAATATTTTATAATAGTTTACAATCCAAAAAAAAACATTTACATAAAACACAAAGAACAGTAAATGCGTGTATCTACGCGTTTCTTGCTGTGGTTGAAACCAAAATGGCCAAGATAGCCCATGGTAACTAAATAATAAATTGAAAAAAAAAATCGATTAAAAATGCCTAAATAATAAATGATGAATCGGAGAGGATGATATGAATCTTGATATTCCATGATTGAGATTGGCCATTTTGGGTTCAACCACAGCGAGAAACGCCGTAGATACACGCATCTACTGTTCTTTGTGTTTTATGTGAATTTTTTTTTGGATTGTAAACAATTATGAAATCTTAGTCCATGATTTATTGTGTGGCGGCTGTGTGCCCCGAGCATTTTAGAGGTTGATGCCCAAAATGTTTGTATAACATATTATGGACTATACAAAATAAATAATTAACCACTTCAATACCGGGGGGGGGGGGGGCACTTAAACCCCCCTCCTGCCCAGACCAATTTTCAGCTTTCAGCGCTGATGCACTTTGAATGACAATTACGCGGTCATACAACACTGTACCCAAATGTCATTTTTATCATTTTTTTCCCACAAATAGAGATTTCTTTTGGTGGTATTTCATCACCTCTGGGGGGTTTATTTTTTGCTAAACAAATAAAAAAATACAGAAAATTTTTGAAAAAAAAATGTTTTTTTTGTT